>NW_026291489.1:0-300000 GCF_023091745.1 Budorcas taxicolor
AGACGCCTCAGCGGAAATGGGCCTCATCTCGCCTGGAGGGGAGAACCTCCTGGATTTTCTCGAGTTGCGGCAGGTCTTCTCGAGTTACGACGGGGACCACAGGGACCCGCTCTGGTGGCCTCAGGAAAGGCCAGTCCCCATGCGAGTTGCTAGGGGACCACTCGGGATTCCTCTCCCGTCCATGCCGGGGCCTCAGTCCTTGTGTGGAGTCGGGGCCGGAACCTGAGGATTCCTCTCAGTGTTGCCATGGATCTTGGGGTGCTTCTGAGTCTCCCCAGGGGAGTAAGGCCTCGTCTCGAGTGGGGGCATACACGTGCGCTTTCCTCCCGAGCTGCAGCAGTAGTGTCACGCTACCTGTCACGTGGATCAAGGGATCTGTGGCTTTCCCTCGAGGCTGTCCCTCGAGGCTTTCCCACGAGGCTTTCCCACAGGGCTGTGCCACGTGCCACCTTGGTGGGAGTCGATCCTCGGCGTGAAAGACGAGCCGGTGAAGGGAAAAGAGGTTCCTCTGGAATGGACTGAGACATCTGGGGGACTCTTGGAATGGTGGCACGACCCTGGAGTTCCTCTCGCCGTTCCTGTTGAGAGGGCCTCCTCTTGAGATGCGACGGGAACGCCGGGAACTCTTTCCCGACGAAGCAGGGAAAGGATCCCTCATCTCGAGCTACGAGGCGGAAACGGGGCTCCTCTGGATGTGGGCGGGACCCTCGTGATTCCTCTCGAGTGGAGACGGGTATGTCGGGGAACTTCTTGATTTGCACCAAGGGTGTGAAGGACCCTTTCGAAGTTCCAGAGGTGAGGTGTGATCAGCCTCGAGACGCCTCAGCGGAAATGGGCCTCATCTCGCCTGGAGGGGAGAACCTCCTGGATTTTCTCGAGTTGCGGCAGGTCTTCTCGAGTTACGACGGGGACCTCAGGGACCCGCTCTGGTGGCCTCAGGAAAGGCCAGTCCCCATGCGAGTTGCTAGGGGACCTCTCGGGATTCCTCTCCCGTCCATGCCGGGGCCTCAGTCCTTGTGTGGAGTCGGGGCCGGAACCTGAGGATTCCTCTCCATTGTTGCCATGGATCTTGGGGGTGCTTCTGAGTCTCCCCAGGGGAGTCAGGCCTCGTCTCGAGTGGGGGCATGCACGTGCGCTTTCCTCCCTAGCTGCAGCAGTAGTTTCACGCTTCCTGTCACGTGGATCAAGGGATCTGTGCTTTCCCTCGAGGCTGTCCCTCGAGGCTTTCCCACGAGGCTTTCCCACAGGGCTGTGCCACGTGCCACCTTGGTGTGAGTCGATCCTCGGCGTGAAAGACGAGCCGGTGAAGGGAAAAGAGGTTCCTCTGGAATGGACTGAGACATATGGGGGACTCTTGGAATGGTGGCACGACCCTGGAGTTCCTCTCGCCGTTCCTGTTGAGAGGGCCTCCTCTTGAGATGCGACGGGAACGCCGGGAACTCTTTCCCGACGAAGCAGGGAAAGGATCCCTCATCTCGAGCTACGAGGCGGAAACGGGGCTCCTCTGGATGTGGGCGGGACCCTCGTGATTCCTCTCGAGTGGAGACGGCTAGGTCGGGGAACTTCTTGATTTGCACAAGGGTGTGAAGGACCCTTTCGAAGTTCCAGAGGTGAGGTGTGATCAGCCTCGAGACGCCTCAGCGGAAATGGGCCTCATCTCGCCTGGAGGGGAGAACCTCCTGGATTTTCTCGAGTTGCGGCAGGTCTTCTCGAGTTATGACGGGGACCTCAGGGACCCGCTCTGGTGGCCTCAGGAAAGGAGTGTCCCCATGCGAGTTGCTAGGGGACCTCTCGGGATTCCTCTCCCGTCCATGCCGGGGCCTCAGTCCTTGTGTGGAGTCGGGGCCGGAACCTGAGGATTCCTCTCCAGTGTTGCCATGGATCTTGCGGTGCTTCTGAGTCTCCCCAGGGGAGTCAGGCCTCGTCTCGAGTGGGGGCATGCACGTGCGCTTTCCTCCCGAGCTGCAGCAGTAGTGTCACGCTTCCTGTCACGTGGATCAAGGGATCTGTGGCTTTCCCTCGAGGCTGTCCCTCGAGGCTTTCCCACGAGGCTTTCCCACAGGGCTGTGCCACGTGCCACCTTGGTGTGAGTCGATCCTCGGCGTGAAAGACGAGCCGGTGAAGGGAAAAGAGGTTCCTCTGGAATGGACTGAGACATCTGGGGGACTCTTGGAATGGTGGCACGACCCTGGAGTTCCTCTCTCCTTTCCTGTTGAGAGGGCCTCCTCTTGAGATGCGACGGGAACGCCGGGAACTCTTTCCCGACGAAGCAGGGAAAGGATCCCTCATCTCGAGCTACGAGGCGGAAACGGGGCTCCTCTGGATGTGGGCGGGACCCACGTGATTCCTCTCGAGTGGAGACGGCTAGGTCGGGGAATTCTTGATTTGCACCAAGGGTGTGTAGGACCCTTTCGAAGTTCCAGAGGTGAGGTGTGATCAGCCTCGAGACGCCTCAGCGGAAATGGGCCTCATCTCGCCTGGAGGGGAGAACCTCCTGGATTTTCTCGAGTTGCGGCAGGTCTTCTCGAGTTACGACGGGGAGCAGAGGGACCCGCTCTGGTGGCCTCAGGAAAGGCCAGTCCCCATGCGAGTTGCTAGGGGACCACTCGGGATTCCTCTCCCGTCCATGCCGGGGCCTCAGTCCTTGTGTGGAGTCGGGGCCGGAACCTGAGGATTCCTCTCCAGTGTTGCCATGGATCTTGGGGTGCTTCTGAGTCTCCCAGGGGAGTCAGGCCTCGTCTCGAGTGGGGGCATACACGTGCGCTTCCTCCCGAGCTGCAGCAGTAGTGTCACGCTACCTGTCACGTGGATCAAGGGATCTGTGGCTTTCCCTCGAGGCTGTCCCTCGAGGCTTTCCCACGAGGCTTTCCCACAGGGCTGTGCCACGTGCCACCTTGGTGGGAGTCGATCCTCGGCGTGAAAGACGAGCCGGTGAAGGGAAAAGAGGTTCCTCTGGAATGGACTGAGACATCTGGGGGACTCTTGGAATGGTGGCACGACCCTGGAGTTCCTCTCGCCATTCCTGTTGAGAGGGCCTCCTCTTGATATGCGACGGGAACGCCGGGAACTCTTTCCCGACGAAGCAGGGAAAGGATCCCTCATCTCGAGCTACGAGGCGGAAACGGGGCTCCTCTGGATGTGGGCGGGACCCTCGTGATTCCTCTCGAGTGGAGACGGGTATGTCGGGGGAACTTCTTGATTTGCACCAAGGGTGTGAAGGACCCTTTCGAAGTTCCAGAGTTGGGGTGTGATCAGCCTCGAGACGCCTCAGCGGAAATGGGCCTCATCTCGCCTGGAGGGGAGAACCTCCTGGATTTTCTCGAGTTGCGGCAGGTCTTCTCGAGTTACGACGGGGACCTCAGGGACCCGCTCTGGTGGCCTCAGGAAAGGCCAGTCACCATGCGAGTTGCTAGGGGACCTCTCGGGATTCCTCTCCCGTCCATGCCGGGGCCTCAGTCCTTGTGTGGAGTCGGGGCCGGAACCTGAGGATTCCTCTCCAGTGTTGCCATGGATCTTGGGGTGCTTCTGAGTCTCCCCAGGGGAGTCAGGCCTCGTCTCGAGTGGGGGCATGCACGTGCGCTTTCCTCCCTAGCTGCAGCAGTAGTGTCACGCTTCCTGTCACGTGGATCAAGGGATCTGTGGCTTTCCCTCCAGGCTGTCCCTCGAGGCTTTCCCACGAGGCTTTCCCACAGGGCTGTGCCACGTGCCACCTTGGTGTGAGTCGATCCTCGGCGTGAAAGACGAGCCGGTGAAGGGAAAAGAGGTTCCTCTGGAATGGACTGAGGACATCTGGGGGACTCTTGGAATGGTGGCACGACCCTGGAGTTCCTCTCGCCGTTCCTGTTGAGAGGGCCTCCTCTTGAGATGCGACGGGAACGCCGGGAACTCTTTCCCGACGAATCAGGGAAGGGATCCTCATCTCGAGCTACGAGGCGGAAACGGGGCTCCTCTGGATGTGGGCGGGACCCTCGTGATTCCTCTCGAGTGGAGACGGGTATGTCGGGGAACTTCTTGATTTGCACCAAGGGTGTGAAGGACCCTTTCGAAGTTCCAGAGGTGAGGTGTGATCAGCCTCGAGACGCCTCAGCGGAAATGGGCCTCATCTCGCCTGGAGGGGAGAACCTCGTGGATTTTCTCGAGTTGCGGCAGGTCTTCTCGAGTTACGACGGGGACCTCAGGGACCCGCTCTGGTGGCCTCAGGAAAGGCCAGTCCCCATGCGAGTTGCTAGGGGACCTCTCGGGATTCCTCTCCCGTCCATGCCGGGGCCTCAGTCCTTGTGTGGAGTCAGGGCCGGAACCTGAGGATTCCTCTCCAGTGTTGCCATGGATCTTGGGGTGCTTCTGAGTCTCCCCAGGGGAGTCAGGCCTCGTCTCGAGTGGGGGCACGCACGTGCGCTTTCCTCCCGCGCTGCAGCAGTAGTGTCACGCTTCCTGTCACGTGGATCAAGGGATCTGTGGCTTTCCCTCGAGGCTGTCCCTCGAGGCTTTCCCACGAGGCTTTCCCACAGGGCTGTGCCACGTGCCACCTTGGTGGGAGTCGATCCTCGGCGTGAAAGACGAGCCGGTGAAGGGAAAAGAGGTTCCTGTGGAATGGACTGAGACATCTGGGGGACTCTTGGAATGGTGGCACGACCCTGGAGTTCCTCTCGCCGTTCCTGTTGAGAGGGCCTCCTCTTGAGATGCGACGGGAACGCCGGGAACTCTTTCCCGACGAAGCAGGGAAAGGATCCCTCATCTCGAGCTACGAGGCGGAAACGGGGCTCCTCTGGATGTGGGCGGGACCCTCGTGATTCCTCTCGAGTGGAGACGGCTATGTCGGGGAACTTCTTGATTTGCCCCAAGGGTGTGAAGGACCCTTTCGAAGTTCCAGAGGTGAGGTGTGATCAGCCTCGAGACGCCTCAGCGGAAATGGGCCTCATCTCGCCTGGAGGGGAGAACCTCCTGGATTTTCTCGAGTTGCGGCAGGTCTTCTCGAGTTACGACGGGGACCTCAGGGACCCGCTCTGGTGGCCTCAGGAAAGGCCAGTCCCCATGCGAGTTGCTAGGGGACCTCTCGGGATTCCTCTCCCGTCCATGCCGGGGCCTCAGTCCTTGTGTGGAGTCGGGGCCGGTACCTGAGGATTCCTCTCCAGTGTTGCCATGGATCTTGGGGTGCTTCTGAGTCTCCCCAGGGGAGTCAGGCCTCGTCTCGAGTGGGGGCATGCACGTGCGCTTTCCTCCCGAGCTGCAGCAGTAGTGTCACGCTTCCTGTCACGTGGATCAAGGATTCTGTGGCTTTCCCTCGAGGCTGTCCCTCGAGGCTTTCCACGAGGTTTTCCCACAGGGCTGTGCCACGTGCCACCTTGGTGTGAGTCGATCCTCAGCGTGAAAGACGAGCCGGTGAAGGGAAACGAGGTTCCTCTGGAATGGACTGAGACATCTGGGGGACTCTTGGAATGGTGGCACGACCCTGGAGTTCCTCTCGCCGTTCCTGTTGAGAGGGCCTCCTCTTGAGATGCGACGGGAACGCCGGGAACTCTTTCCCGACGAAGCAGGGAAAGGATCCCTCATCTCGAGCTACGAGGCGCAAATGGGGCTCCTCTGGATGTGGGTGGGTCTCTCGTGATTCCGCTCGAGTGGAGACGGGTATGTAGGGGAAATTCTTGATTTGCACCAAGGGTGTGAAGGACCCTTTCGAAGTTCCAGAGGTGAGGTGTGATCACCCTCGAGACGCCTCAGCGGCAATGGGCCTCATCTCGCCTGGAGGGGAGAACCTCCTGGATTTTCTCGAGTTGCGGCAGGTCTTCTCGAGTTACCACGGGGACCTCAGGGACCCGCTCTGGTGGCCTCAGGAAAGGCCAGTCCCCATGCGAGTTGCTAGGGGCCAACTCGTGATTCCTCTCCCGTCCATGCCGGGGCCACAGTCCTTGCGTGGAGTCGTGGCCGGAACGTGAGGATTCCTCTCCAGTGTTGCCATGGATCTTGGGGAGCTTTGGAGTCTCCCCAGGGGAGTCAGGCCTCGTTTCGTGTGGGGGCATGCATGTGCGTTTCCTCCCGAGCTGCAGCAGTAGTGTCACGCTTCCTGTCATGTGGATCAATGGATCTGCGGCTTTCCGAAGAGGCTTTCCCCCAGGGCTGTGCCACGTGCCACCTTGGTGTGAGTCGATCCTCGGCGTGAAAGATGAGCCGGTGAAGGGAAAAGAGGTTCCTCTGGAATGGACTGAGACATCTGGGGGACTCTTGGAATGGTGGCACGACCCTGGAGTTCCTCTCGCCGTTCCTGTTGAGAGGGCCTCCTCTTGAGATGCGACGGGAACGCCGGGAACTCTTTCCCGACGAAGCAGGGAAAGGATCCCTCATCTCGAGCTACGAGGCGGAAACAGGGTTCCTCTGGATGTGGGCGGGACCCTCGTGTTTCCTCTCGAGTGGAGACGGGTATGTAGGGGAAATTCTTGATTTGCACCAAGGTTGTGAAGGACCCTTTCGAAGTTCCAGGGGTGAGGTGTGATCAGCCTCGAGACGCCTCAGCGGAAATGGGCCTCATCTCGCCTGGAGGGGAGAACCTCCTGGATTTTCTCGAGTTGCGGCAGGTCTTCTCGAGTTACGACGGGGACCTCAGGGACCCGCTCTGGTGGCCTCAGGAAAGGCCAGTCACCATGCGAGTTGCTAGGGGACCTCTCGGGATTCCTCTCCCGTCCATGCCGGGGCCTCAGTCCTTGTGTGGAGTCGGGGCCGGAACCTGAGGATTCCTCTCCAGTGTTGCCATGGATCTTGGGGTGCTTCTGAGTCTCCCCAGGGGAGTCAGGCCTCGTCTCGAGTGGGGGCATGCACGTGCGCTTTCCTCCCGAGCTGCAGCAGTAGTGTCACGCTTCCTGTCACGTGGATCAAGGGATCTGTGGCTTTCCCTCGAGGCTGTCCCTCGAGGCTTTCCCACGAGGCTTTCCCACAGGGCTGTGCCATGTGCCACCTTGGTGGGAGTCGATCCTCGGCGTGAAAGACGAGCCGCTGAAGGGAAAAGAGGTTCCTCTGGAATGGACTGAGACATCTGGGGGACTCTTGGAATGGTGGCACGACCCTTGAGTTCCTCTCGCCGTTCCTGTTGAGAGGGCCTCCTCTTGAGATGCGACGGGAACGCCGGGAACTCTTTCCCGACGAAGCAGGGAAAGGATCCCTCATCTCGAGCTACGAGGCGGAAACGGGGCTCCTCTGGATGTGGGCGGGACCCTCGTGATTCCTCTCGAGTGGAGACGGCTAGGTCGGGGAACTTCTTGATTTGCACCAAGGGTGTGAAGGACCCTTTCGAAGTTCCAGAGGTGAGGTGTGATCAGCCTCGAGACGCCTCAGCGGAAATGGGCCTCATCTCGCCTGGAGGGGAGAACCTCCTGGATTTTCTCGAGTTGCGGCAGGTCTTCTCGAGTTACGACGGGGACCTCAGGGACCCGCTCTGGTGGCCTCAGGAAAGGCCAGTCACCATGCGAGTTGCTAGGGGACCTCTCGGGATTCCTCTCCCGTCCATGCCGGGGCCTCAGTCCTTGTGTGGAGTCGGGGCCGGAACCTGAGGATTCCTCTCCAGTGTTGCCATGGATCTTGGGGTGCTTCTGAGTCTCCCCAGGGGAGTCAGGCCTCGTCTCGAGTGGGGGCATGCACGTGCGCTTTCCTCCCTAGCTGCAGCAGTAGTGTCACGCTTCCTGTCACGTGGATCAAGGGATCTGTGGCTTTCCCTCCAGGCTGTCCCTCGAGGCTTTCCCACGAGGCTTTCCCACAGGGCTGTGCCACGTGCCACCTTGGTGTGAGTCGATCCTCGGCGTGAAAGACGAGCCGGTGAAGGGAAAAGAGGTTCCTCTGGAATGGACTGAGACATCTGGGGGACTCTTGGAATGGTGGCACGACCCTGGAGTTCCTCTCGACGTTCCTGTTGAGAGGGCCTCCTCTTGAGATGCGACGGGAATGCCGGGAACTCTTTCCCGACGAAGCAGGGAAAGGATCCCTCATCTCGAGCTACGAGGCGGAAACGGGGCTCCTCTGGATGTGGGCGGGACCCTCGTGATTCCTCTCGAGTGGAGACGGGTATGTCGGGGAACTTCTTGATTTGCACCAAGGGTGTGAAGGACCCTTTCAAAGTTCCAGAGGTGAGGTGTGATCAGCCTGGAGACGCCTCAGCGGAAATGGGCCTCATCTCGCCTGGAGGGGAGAACCTCCTGGATTTTCTCGAGATGCGGCAGGTCTTCTCGAGTTACGACGGGGACCTCAGGGACCCGCTCTGGTGGCCTCAGGAAAGGCCAGTCCCCATGCGAGTTGCTAGGGGACCACTCGGGATTCCTCTCCCGTCCATGCCGGGGCCTCAGTCCTTGTGTGGAGTCGGGGCCGGAACCTGAGGATTCCTCTCCAGTGTTGCCATGGATCTTGGGGTGCTTCTGAGTCTCCCCAGGGGAGTCAGGCCTCGTCTCGAGTGGGGGCACGCACGTGCGCTTTCCTCCCGGGCTGCAGCAGTAGTGTCACGCTTCCTGTCACGTGGATCAAGGGATCTGTGGCTTTCCCTCGAGGCTGTCCCTCGAGGCTTTCCCACGAGGCTTTCCCACAGGGCTGTGCCACGTGCCACCTTGGTGTGAGTCGATCCTCGGCGTGAAAGACGAGCCGGTGAAGGGAAAAGAGGTTCCTCTGGAATGGACTGAGACATCTGGGGGACTCTTGGAATGGTGGTACGACCCTGGAGTTCCTCTCTCCGTTCCTGTTGAGAGGGCCTCCTCTTGAGATGCGACGGGAACGCCGGGAACTCTTTCCCGACGAAGCAGGGAAAGGATCCCTCATCTCGAGCTACGAGGCCGAAACGGGGCTCCTCTTGATGTGGGCGGGACCCACCTGATTCCTCTCGAGTGGAGACGGGTATGTCGGGGAACTTCTTGATTTGCACCAAGGGTGTGAAGGACCCTTTCGAAGTTCCAGAAGTGTGGTGTGATCAGCCTCGAGACGCCTCAGCGGAAATGGGCCTCATCTCGCCTGGAGGGGAGAACCTCCTGGATTTTCTCGAGTTGCGGCAGGTCTTCTCGAGTTATGACGGGGACCACAGGGACCCGCTCTGGTGGCCTCAGGAAAGGCCAGTCCCCATGCGAGTTTCTAGGGGACCACTCGGGATTCCTCTCCCGTCCATGCCGGGGCCTCAGTCCTTGTGTGGAGTCGGGGCCGGAACCTGAGGATTCCTCTCCAGTGTTGCCATGGATCTTGGGGTGCTTCTGAGTCTCCCCAGGGGAGTCAGGCCTCGTCTCGAGTGGGGGCATGCACGTGCGCTTTCCTCCCGAGCTGCAGCAGTAGTGTCACGCTTCCTGTCACGTGGATCAAGGGATCTGTGGCTTTCCCTCGAGGCTGTCCCTCGAGGCTTTCCCACGAGGCTTTCCCACAGGGCTGTGCCACGTGCCACCTTGGTGTGAGTCGATCCTCGGCATGAAAGACGAGCCGGTGAAGGGAAAAGAGGTTCCTCTGGAATGGACTGAGACATCTGGGGGACTCTTGGAATGGTGGCACGAACCTGGAGTTCCTCTCGCCGTTCCTGTTGAGAGGGCCTCCTCTTGAGATGCGACGGGAACGCCGGGAACTCTTTCCCGATGAAGCAGGGAAAGGATCCCTCATCTCGAGCTACGAGGCGCAAATGGGGCTCCTCTGGATGTGGGTGGGTCTCTCGTGATTCCGCTCGAGTGGAGACGGGTATGTAGGGGAAATTCTTGATTTGCACCAAGGGTGTGAAGGACCCTTTCGAAGTTCCAGAGGTGAGGTGTGATCACCCTCGAGACGCCTCAGCGGCAATGGGCCTCATCTCGCCTGGAGGGGAGAACCTCCTGGATTTTCTCGAGTTGCGGCAGGTCTTCTCGAGTTACCACGGGGACCTCAGGGACCCGCTCTGGTGGCCTCAGGAAAGGCCAGTCCCCATGCGAGTTGCTAGGGGCCAACTCGTGATTCCTCTCCCGTCCATGCCGGGGCCACAGTCCTTGCGTGGAGTCGTGGCCGGAACGTGAGGATTCCTCTCCAGTGTTGCCATGGATCTTGGGGAGCTTTGGAGTCTCCCCAGGGGAGTCAGGCCTCGTTTCGTGTGGGGGCATGCATGTGCGTTTCCTCCCGAGCTGCAGCAGTAGTGTCACGCTTCCTGTCATGTGGATCAATGGATCTGCGGCTTTCCGAAGAGGCTTTCCCCCAGGGCTGTGCCACGTGCCACCTTGGTGTGAGTCGATCCTCGGCGTGAAAGATGAGCCGGTGAAGGGAAAAGAGGTTCCTCTGGAATGGACTGAGACATCTGGGGGACTCTTGGAATGGTGGCACGACCCTGGAGTTCCTCTCGCCGTTCCTGTTGAGAGGGCCTCCTCTTGAGATGCGACGGGAACGCCGGGAACTCTTTCCCGACGAAGCAGGGAAAGGATCCCTCATCTCGAGCTACGAGGCGGAAACAGGGTTCCTCTGGATGTGGGCGGGACCCTCGTGTTTCCTCTCGAGTGGAGACGGGTATGTAGGGGAAATTCTTGATTTGCACCAAGGTTGTGAAGGACCCTTTCGAAGTTCCAGGGGTGAGGTGTGATCAGCCTCGAGACGCCTCAGCGGAAATGGGCCTCATCTCGCCTGGAGGGGAGAACCTCCTGGATTTTCTCGAGTTGCGGCAGGTCTTCTCGAGTTACGACGGGGACCTCAGGGACCCGCTCTGGTGGCCTCAGGAAAGGCCAGTCACCATGCGAGTTGCTAGGGGACCTCTCGGGATTCCTCTCCCGTCCATGCCGGGGCCTCAGTCCTTGTGTGGAGTCGGGGCCGGAACCTGAGGATTCCTCTCCAGTGTTGCCATGGATCTTGGGGTGCTTCTGAGTCTCCCCAGGGGAGTCAGGCCTCGTCTCGAGTGGGGGCATGCACGTGCGCTTTCCTCCCGAGCTGCAGCAGTAGTGTCACGCTTCCTGTCACGTGGATCAAGGGATCTGTGGCTTTCCCTCGAGGCTGTCCCTCGAGGCTTTCCCACGAGGCTTTCCCACAGGGCTGTGCCATGTGCCACCTTGGTGGGAGTCGATCCTCGGCGTGAAAGACGAGCCGCTGAAGGGAAAAGAGGTTCCTCTGGAATGGACTGAGACATCTGGGGGACTCTTGGAATGGTGGCACGACCCTGGAGTTCCTCTCGCCGTTCCTGTTGAGAGGGCCTCCTCTTGAGATGCGACGGGAACGCCGGGAACTCTTTCCCGACGAAGCAGGGAAAGGATCCCTCATCTCGAGCTACGAGGCGGAAACGGGGCTCCTCTGGATGTGGGCGGGACCCTCGTGATTCCTCTCGAGTGGAGACGGCTAGGTCGGGGAACTTCTTGATTTGCACCAAGGGTGTGAAGGACCCTTTCGAAGTTCCAGAGGTGAGGTGTGATCAGCCTCGAGACGCCTCAGCGGAAATGGGCCTCATCTCGCCTGGAGGGGAGAACCTCCTGGATTTTCTCGAGTTGCGGCAGGTCTTCTCGAGTTACGACGGGGACCTCAGGGACCCGCTCTGGTGGCCTCAGGAAAGGCCAGTCCCCATGCGAGTTGCTAGGGGACCTCTCGGGATTCCTCTCCCGTCCATGCCGGGGCCTCAGTCCTTGTGTGGAGTCGGGGCCGGTACCTGAGGATTCCTCTCCAGTGTTGCCATGGATCTTGGGGTGCTTCTGAGTCTCCCCAGGGGAGTCAGGCCTCGTCTCGAGTGGGGGCATGCACGTGCGCTTTCCTCCCGAGCTGCAGCAGTAGTGTCACGCTTCCTGTCACGTGGATCAAGGGATCTGTGGCTTTCCCTCGAGGCTGTCCCTCGAGGCTTTCCCACGAGGCTTTCCCACAGGGCTGTGCCACGTGCCACCTTGGTGTGAGTCGATCCTCGGCGTGAAAGACGAGCCGGTGAAGGGAAAAGAGGTTCCTATGGAATGGACTGAGACATCTGGGGGACTCTTGGAATGGTGACACGACCCTGGAGTTCCTCTCGCCGTTCCTGTTGAGAGGGCCTCCTCTTGAGATGCGACGGGAAGGCCGGGAACTCTTTCCCGACGAAGCAGGGAAAGGATCCCTCATCTCGAGCTACGGGGCGGAAACGGGGCTCCTCTGGATGTGGGCGGGACCCTCGTGATTCCTCTCGAGTGGAGACGGGTATGTCGGGATACTTCTTGATTTGCACCAAGGGTGTGAAGGACCCTTTCGAAGTTCCAGAGGTGAGGTGTGATCAGCCTCGAGACGCCTCAGCGGAAATGGGCCTCATCTCGCCTGGAGGGGAGAACCTCCTGGATTTTCTCGAGTTGCGGCAGGTCTTCTCGAGTTACGACGGGGACCTCAGGGACCCGCTCTGGTGGCCTCAGGAAAGGCCAGTCCCCATGCGAGTTGCTAGGGGACCTCTCGGGATTCCTCTCCCGTCCATGCCGGGGCCTCAGTCCTTGTGTGGAGTCGGGGCCGGAACCTGAGGATTCCTCTCCAGTGTTGCCATGGATCTTGGGGTGCTTCTGAGTCTCCCCAGGGGAGTCAGGCCTCGTCTCGAGTGGGGGCATGCACGTGCGCTTTCCTCCCGAGCTGCAGCAGTAGTGTCACGCTTCCTGTCACGTGGATCAAGGGATCTGTGGCTTTCCCTCGAGGCTGTCCCTCGAGGCTTTCCCACGAGGCTTTCCCACAGGGCTGTGCCACGTGCCACCTTGGTGGGAGTCGATCCTCGGCGTGAAAGACGAGCCGGTGAAGGGAAAAGAGGTTCCTCTGGAATGGACTGAGACATCTGGGGGACTCTTGGAATGGTGGCACGACCCTGGACTTCCTCTCGCCGTTCCTGTTGAGAGGGCCTCCTCTTGAGATGCGACGGGAACGCCGGGAACTCTTTCCCGACGAAGCAGGGAAAGGATCCCTCATCTCGAGCTACGAGGCGGAAACGGGGCTCCTCTTGATGTGGGCGGGACCCACGTGATTCCTCTCGAGTGGAGACGGGTATGTCGGGGAACTTCTTGATTTGCACCAAGGGTGTGAAGGACCCTTTCGAAGTTCCAGAGGTGAGGTGTGATCAGCCTCGAGACGCCTCAGCGGAAATGGGCCTCATCTCGCCTGGAGGGGAGAACCTCCTGGATTTTCTCGAGTTGCGGCAGGTCTTCTCGAGTTATGACGGGGACCCCAGGGACCCGCTCTGGTGGCCTCAGGAAAGGCCAGTCCCCATGCGAGTTGCTAGGGGACCACTCGGGATTCCTCTCCCGTCCATGCCGGGGCCTCAGTCCTTGTGTGGAGTCGGGGCCGGAACCTGAGGATTCCTCTCCAGTGTTGCCATGGATCTTGGGGTGCTTCTGAGTCTCCCCAGGGGAGTCAGGCCTCGTCTCGAGTGGGGGCATGCACGTGCGCTTTCCTCCCGAGCTGCAGCAGTAGTGTCACGGTTCCTGTCACGTGGATCAAGGGATCTGTGGCTTTCCCTCGAGGCTGTCCCTCGAGGCTTTCCCACGAGGCTTTCCCACAGGGCTGTGCCACGTGCCACCTTGGTGTGAGTCGATCCTCGGCGTGAAAGACGAGCCGGTGAAGGGAAAAGAGGTTCCTCTGGAATGGACTGAGACATCTGGGGGACTCTTGGAATGGTGGCACGACCCTGGAGTTCCTCTCGCCGTTCCTGTTGAGAGGGCCTCCTCTTGAGATGCGACGGGAACGCCGGGAACTCTTTCCCGACGATGCAGGGAAAGGATCCCTCATCTCGAGCTACGAGGCGGAAACGGGGCTCCTCTGGATGTGGGCGGGACCCTCGTGATTCCTCTCGAGTGGAGACGGGTATGTCGGGGAACTTCTTGATTTGCACCAAGGGTGTGAAGGACCCTTTCGAAGTTCCAGAGGTGAGGTGTGATCAGCCTCGAGACGCCTCAGCGGAAATGGGCCTCATCTCGCCTGGAGGGGAGAACCTCCTGGATTTTCTCGAGTTGCGGCAGGTCTTCTCGAGTTACGACGGGGACCTCAGGGACCCGCTCTGGTGGCCTCAGGAAAGGCCAGTCCCCATGCGAGTTGCTAGGGGACCTCTCGGGATTCCTCTCCCGTCCATGCCGGGGCCTCAGTCCTTGTGTGGAGTCGGGGCCGGAACCTGAGGATTCCTCTCCAGTGTTGCCATGGATCTTGGGGTGCTTCTGAGTCTCCCCAGGGGAGTCAGGCCTCGTCTCGAGTGGGGGCATGCACGTGCGCTTTCCTCCCGAGCTGCAGCAGTAGTGTCACGGTTCCTGTCACGTGGATCAAGGGATCTGTGGCTTTCCCTCGAGGCTGTCCCTCGAGGCTTTCCCACGAGGCTTTCCCACAGGGCTGTGCCACGTGCCACCTTGGTGTGAGTCGATCCTCGGCGTGAAAGACGAGCCGGTGAAGGGAAAAGAGGTTCCTCTGGAATGGACTGAGACATCTGGGGGACTCTTGGAATGGTGGCACGACCCTGGAGTTCCTCTCGCCGTTCCTGTTGAGAGGGCCTCCTCTTGAGATGCGACGGGAACGCCGGGAACTCTTTCCCGACGAAGCAGGGAAAGGATCCCTCATCTCGAGCTACGAGGCGGAAACGGGGCTCCTCTGGATGTGGGCGGGACCCTCGTGATTCCTCTCGAGTGGAGACGGGTATGTCGGGGAACTTCTTGATTTGCACCAAGGGTGTGAAGGACCCTTTCGAAGTTCCAGAGGTGAGGTGTGATCAGCCTCGAGACGCCTCAGCGGAAATGGGCCTCATCTCGCCTGGAGGGGAGAACCTCCTGGATTTTCTCGAGTTGCGGCAGGTCTTCTCGAGTTACGACGGGGACCTCAGGGACCCGCTCTGGTGGCCTCAGGAAAGGCCAGTCCCCATGCGAGTTGCTAGGGGACCTCTCGGGATTCCTCTCCCGTCCATGCCGGGGCCTCAGTCCTTGTGTGGAGTCGGGGCCGGAACCTGAGGATTCCTCTCCAGTGTTGCCATGGATCTTGGGGTGCTTCTGAGTCTCCCCAGGGGAGTCAGGCCTCGTCTCGAGTGGGGGCATGCACGTGCGCTTTCCTCCCGAGCTGCAGCAGTAGTGTCACGCTTCCTGTCACGTGGATCAAGGGATCTGTGGCTTTCCCTCGAGGCTGTCCCTCGAGGCTTTCCCACGAGGCTTTCCCACAGGGCTGTGCCACGTGCCACCTTGGTGTGAGTCGATCCTCGGCGTGAAAGACGAGCCGGTGAAGGGAAAAGAGGTTCCTATGGAATGGACTGAGACATCTGGGGGACTCTTGGAATGGTGGCACGACCCTGGAGTTCCTCTCGCCGTTCCTGTTGAGAGGGCCTCCTCTTGAGATGCGACGGGAACGCCGGGAACTCTTTCCCGACGAAGCAGGGAAAGGATCCCTCATCTCGAGCTACGAGGCGAAAACGGGGCTCCTCTGGATGTGGGCGGGACCCTCGTGATTCCTCTCGAGTGGAGACGTGTATGTCGGGATACTTCTTGATTTGCACCAAGGGTGTGAAGGACCCTTTCGAAGTTCCAGAGGTGAGGTGTGATCAGCCTCGAGACGCCTCAGCGGAAATGGGCCTCATCTCGCCTGGAGGGGAGAACCTCCTGGATTTTCTCGAGTTGCGGCAGGTCTTCTCGAGTTACGACGGGGACCTCAGGGACCCGCTCTGGTGGCCTCAGGAAAGGCCAGTCCCCATGCGAGTTGCTAGGGGACCTCTCGGGATTCCTCTCCCGTCCATGCCGGGGCCTCAGTCCTTGTGTGGAGTCGGGGCCGGAACCTGAGGATTCCTCTCCAGTGTTGCCATGGATCTTGGGGTGCTTCTGAGTCTCCCCAGGGGAGTCAGGCCTCGTCTCGAGTGGGGGCACGCACGTGCGCTTTCCTCCCGCGCTGCAGCAGTAGTGTCACGCTTCCTGTCACGTGGATCAAGGGATCTGTGGCTTTCCCTCGAGGCTGTCCCTCGAGGCTTTCCCACGAGGCTTTCCCACAGGGCTGTGCCACGTGCCACCTTGGTGTGAGTCGATCCTCGGCGTGAAAGACGAGCCGGTGAAGGGAAAAGAGGTTCCTCTGGAATGGACTGAGACATCTGGGGGACTCTTGGAATGGTGGTATGACCCTGGAGTTCCTCTCTCCGTTCCTGTTGAGAGGGCCTCCTCTTGAGATGCGACGGGAACGCCGGGAACTCTTTCCCGACGAAGCAGGGAAAGGATCCCTCATCTCGAGCTACGAGGCCGAAACGGGGCTCCTCTTGATGTGGGCGGGACCCACCTGATTCCTCTCGAGTGGAGACGGGTATGTCGGGGAACTTCTTGATTTGCCCCAAGGGTGTGAAGGACCCTTTCGAAGTTCCAGAAGTGAGGTATGATCAGCCTCGAGACGCCTCAGCGGAAATGGGCCTCATCTCGCCTGGAGGGGAGAACCTCCTGGATTTTCTCGAGTTGCGGCAGGTCTTCTCGAGTTATGACGGGGACCACAGGGACCCGCTCTGGTGGCCTCAGGAAGGGCCAGTCCCCATGCGAGTTTCTAGGGGACCACTCGGGATTCCTCTCCCGTCCATGCCGGGGCCTCAGTCCTTGTGTGGAGTCGGGGCCGGAACCTGAGGATTCCTCTCCAGTGTTGCCATGGATCTTGGGGTGCTTCTGAGTCTCCCCAGGGGAGTCAGGCCTCGTCTCGAGTGGGGGCATGCACGTGCGCTTTCCTCCCGAGCTGCAGCAGTAGTGTCACGCTTCCTGTCACGTGGATCAAGGGATCTGTGGCTTTTCCTCGAGGCTGTCCCTCGAGGCTTTCCCACGAGGCTTTCCCACAGGGCTGTGCCACGTGCCACCTTGGTGTGAGTCGATCCTCGGCATGAAAGACGAGCCGGTGAAGGGAAAAGAGGTTCCTCTGGAATGGACTGAGACATCTGGGGGACTCTTGGAATGGTGGCACGAACCTGGAGTTCCTCTCGCCGTTCCTGTTGAGAGGGCCTCCTCTTGAGATGCGACGGGAACGCCGGGAACTCTTTCCCGACGAAGCAGGGAAAGGATCTCTCATATCGAGCTACGAGGCGGAAACGGGGCTCCTCTGGATGTGGGCGGGACCCTCGTGATTCCTCTCGAGTGGAGACGGGTATGTCGGGGAACTTCTTGATTTGCACCAAGGGTGTGAAGGACCCTTTCGAAGTTCCAGAGGTGAGGTGTGATCAGCCTCGAGACGCCTCAGCGGAAATGGGCCTCATCTCGCCTGGAGGGGAGAATCTCCTGGATTTTCTCGAGTTGCGGCAGGTCTTCTCGAGTTACGACGGGGACCTCAGGGACCCGCTCTGGTGGCCTCAGGAAAGGCCAGTCCCCATGCGAGTTGCTAGGGGACCTCTCGGGATTCCTCTCCCGTCCATGCCGGGGCCTCAGTCCTTGTGAGGAGTCGGGGCCGGAACCTGAGGATTCCTCTCCATTGTTGCCATGGATCTTGGGGTGCTTCTGAGTCTCCCCAGTTGAGTCAGGCCTCGTCTCGAGTGGGGGCATGCACGTGCGCTTTCCTCCCGAGCTGCAGCAGTAGTGTCACGCTACCTGTCACGTGGATCAAGGGATCTGTGGCTTTCCCTCGAGGCTGTCCCTCGAGGCTTTCCCACGAGGCTTTCCCACAGGGCTGTGCCACGTGCCACCTTGGTGGGAGTCGATCCTCGGCGTGAAAGACGAGCCGGTGAAGGGAAAAGAGGTTCCTGTGGAATGGACTGAGACATCTGGGGGACTCTTGGAATGGTGGCACGACCCTGGAGTTCCTCTCGCCGTTCCTGTTGAGAGGGCCTCCTCTTGAGATGCGACGGGAACGCCGGGAACTCTTTCCCGACGAAGCAGGGAAAGGATCCCTCATCTCGAGCTACGAGGCGGAAACGGGGCTCCTCTGGATGTGGGCGGGACCCTCGTGATTCCTCTCGAGTGGAGACGGCTAGGTCGGGGAACTTCTTGATTTGCACCAAGGGTGTGAAGGACCCTTTCGAAGTTCCAGAGGTGAGGTGTGATCAGCCTCGAGACGCCTCAGCGGAAATGGGCCTCATCTCGCCTGGAGGGGAGAACCTCCTGGATTTTCTCGAGTTGCGGCAGGTCTTCTCGAGTTACGACGGGGACCTCAGGGACCCGCTCTGGTGGCCTCAGGAAAGGCCAGTCCCCATGCGAGTTGCTAGGGGACCTCTCGGGATTCCTCTCCCGTCCATGCCGGGGCCTCAGTCCTTGTGTGGAGTCGGGGCCGGTACCTGAGGATTCCTCTCCAGTGTTGCCATGGATCTTGGGGTGCTTCTGAGTCTCCCCAGGGGAGTCAGGCCTCGTCTCGAGTGGGGGCATGCACGTGCGCTTTCCTCCCGAGCTGCAGCAGTAGTGTCACGCTTCCTGTCACGTGGATCAAGGGTTCTGTGGCTTTCCCTCGAGGCTGTCCCTCGAGGCTTTCCCACGAGGCTTTCCCACAGGGCTGTGCCACGTGCCACCTTGGTGTGAGTCGATCCTCAGCGTGAAAGACGAGCCGGTGAAGGGAAAAGAGGTTCCTCTGGAATGGACTGAGACATCTGGGGGACTCTTGGAATGGTGGCACGACCCTGGAGTTCCTCTCGCCGTTCCTGTTGAGAGGGCCTCCTCTTGAGATGCGACGGGAAGGCCGGGAACTCTTTCCCGACGAAGCAGGGAAAGGATCCCTCATCTCGAGCTGCGAGGCGAAAACCGGGTTCCTCTGGATGTGGGCGGGACCCTCGTGATTCCTCTCGAGTGGAGACGTGTATGTCGGGATACTTCTTGATTTGCACCAAGGGTGTGAAGGACCCTTTCGAAGTTCCAGAGGTGAGGTGTGATCAGCCTCGAGACGCCTCAGCGGAAATGGGCCTCATCTCGCCTGGAGGGGAGAACCTCCTGGATTTTCTCGAGTTGCGGCAGGTCTTCTCGAGTTACGACGGGGACCTCAGGGACCCGCTCTGGTGGCCTCAGGAAAGGCCAGTCCCCATGCGAGTTGCTAGGGGACCTCTCGGGATTCCTCTCCCGTCCATGCCGGGGCCTCAGTCCTTGTGTGGAGTCGGGGCCGGAACCTGAGGATTCCTCTCCAGTGTTGCCATGGATCTTGGGGTGCTTCTGAGTCTCGCCAGGGGAGTCAGGCCTCGTCTCGAGTGGGGGCATGCACGTGCGCTTTGCTCCCGAGCTGCAGCAGTAGTGTCACGCTTCCTGTCACGTGGATCAAGGGATCTGTGGCTTTCCCTCGAGGCTGTCCCTCGAGGCTTTCCCACGAGGCTTTCCCACAGGGCTGTGCCACGTGCCTCCTTGGTGGGAGTCGATCCTCGGCGTGAAAGACGAGCCGCTGAAGGGAAAAGAGGTTCCTCTGGAATGGACTGAGACATCTGGGGGACTCTTGGAATGGTGGCACGACCCTGGAGTTCCTCTCGCCATTCCTGTTGAGAGGGCCTCCTCTTGAGATGCGACGGGAACGCCGGGAACTCTTTCCCGACGAAGCAGGGAAAGGATCCCTCATCTCGAGCTACGAGGCGGAAACGGGGCTCCTCTGGATGTGGGCGGGACCCTCGTGTTTCCTCTCGAGTGGAGACGGGTATGTCGGGGAACTTCTTCATTTGCACCAAGGGTGTGAAGGACCCTTTCGAAGATCCAGAGTTGGGGTGTGATCAGCCTCGAGACGCCTCAGCGGAAATGGGCCTCATCTCGCCTGGAGGGGAGAACCTCCTGGATTTTCTCGAGTTGCGGCAGGTCTTCTCGAGTTACGACGGGGACCTCAGGGACCCGCTCTGGTGGCCTCAGGAAAGGCCAGTCACCATGCGAGTTGCTAGGGGACCTCTCGGGATTCCTCTCCCGTCCATGACGGGGCCTCAGTCCTTGTGTGGAGTCGGGGCCGGAACCTGAGGATTCCTCTCCAGTGTTGCCATGGATCTTGGGGTGCTTCTGAGTCTCCCCAGGGGAGTCAGGCCTCGTCTCGAGTGGGGGCATGCACGTGCGCTTTCCTCCCGCGCTGCAGCAGTAGTGTCACGCTTCCTGTCACGTGGATCAAGGGATCTGTGGCTTTCCCTCGAGGCTGTCCCTCGAGGCTTTCCCACGAGGCTTTCCCACAGGGCTGTGCCACGTGCCACCTTGGTGTGAGTCGATCCTCGGCGTGAAAGACGAGCCCGTGAAGGGAAAAGAGGTTCCTCTGGAATGGACTGAGACATCTGGGGGACTCTTGGAATGGTGGCACGACCCTGGAGTTCCTCTTGCCGTTCCTGTTGAGAGGGCCTCCTCTTGAGATGCGACGGGAACGCCGGGAACTCTTTCCCGACGAAGCAGGGAAAGGATCCCTCATTTCGAGCTACGAGGCGGAAACGGGGCTCCTCTGGATGTGGGCGGGACCCTCGTGATTCCTCTCGAGTGGAGACGGGTATGTCGGGGAACTTCTTGATTTGCACCAAGGGTGTGAAGCAGCCTTTTGAAGTTCCAGAGGTGAGGTGTGATCAGCCTCGAGACGCCTCAGCGGAAATGGGCCTCATCTCGCCTGGAGGGGAGAACCTCCTGGATTTTCTCGAGTTGCGGCAGGTCTTCTCGAGTTACGACGGGGACCTCAGGGACCCGCTCTGGTGGCCTCAGGAAAGGCCAGTCTCCATGCGAGTTGCTAGGGGACATCTCGGGATTCCTCTCCCGTCCATGCCGGGGCCTCAGTCCTTGTGTGGAGTCGGGGCCGGAACCTGAGGATTCCTCTCCAGTGTTGCCATGGATCTTGGGGTGCTTCTGAGTCTCCCCAGGGGAGTCAGGCCTCGTCTCGAGTGGGGGCATGCACGTGCGCTTTCCTCCCTAGCTGCAGCAGTAGTGTCACGCTTCCTGTCACGTGGATCAAGGGATCTGTGGCTTTCCCTCCAGGCTGTCCCTCGAGGCTTTCCCACGAGGCTTTCCCACAGGGCTGTGCCAAGTGCCACCTTGGTGTGAGTCGATCCTCGGCGTGAAAGACGAGCCGGTGAAGGGAAAAGAGGTTCCTCTGGAATGGACTGAGACATCTGGGGGACTCTTGGAATGGTGGCACGACCCTGGAGTTCCTCTCGACGTTCCTGTTGAGAGGGCCTCCTCTTGAGATGCGACGGGAACGCCGGGAACTCTTTCCCGACGAAGCAGGGAAAGGATCCCTCATCTCGAGCTACGAGGCGGAAACGGGGCTCCTCTGGATGTGGGCGGGACCCTCGTGATTCCTCTCGAGTGGAGACGGGTATGTCGGGGAACTTCTTGATTTGCACCAAGGGTGTGAAGGACCCTTTCGAAGTTCCAGAGGTGAGGTGTGATCAGCCTCGAGACGCCTCAGCGGAAATGGGCCTCATCTCGCCTGGAGGGGAGAACCTCCTGGATTTTCTCGAGTTGCGGCAGGTCTTCTCGAGTTACGACGGGGACCTCAGGGACCCGCTCTGGTGGCCTCAGGAAAGGCCAGTCACCATGCGAGTTGCTAGGGGACCTCTCGGGATTCCTCTCCCGTCCATGCCGGGGCCTCAGTCCTTGTGTGGAGTCGGGGCCGGAACCTGAGGATTCCTCTCCAGTGTTGCCATGGATCTTGGGGTGCTTCTGAGTCTCCCCAGGGGAGTCAGGCCTCGTCTCGTGTGGGGGCATGCACGTGCGCTTTCCTCCCTAGCTGCAGCAGTAGTGTCACGCTTCCTGTCACGTGGATCAAGGTATCTGTGGCTTTCCCTCCAGGCTGTCCCTCGAGGCTTTCCCACGAGGCTTTCCCACAGGGCTGTGCCACGTGCCACCTTGGTGTGAGTCGATCCTCGGCGTGAAAGACGAGCCGGTGAAGGGAAAAGAGGTTCCTCTGGAATGGACTGAGACATCTGGGGGACTCTTGGAATGGTGGCACGAACCTGGAGTTCCTCTCGCCGTTCCTGTTGAGAGGGCCTCCTCTTGAGATGCTACGGGAAGGCCGGGAACTCTTTCCCGACGAAGCAGGGAAAGGATCACTCATCTCGAGCTACGAGGCGCAAATGGGGCTCCTCTGGATGTGGGTGGGTCTCTCGTGATTCCGCTCGAGTGGAGACGGGTATGTAGGGGAAATTCTTGATTTGCACCAAGGGTGTGAAGGACCCTTTCGAAGTTCCAGAGGTGAGGTGTGATCACCCTCGAGACGCCTCAGCGGCAATGGGCCTCATCTCGCCTGGAGGGGAGAACCTCCTGGATTTTCTCGAGTTGCGGCAGGTCTTCTCGAGTTACCACGGGGACCTCAGGGACCCGCTCTGGTGGCCTCAGGAAAGGCCAGTCCCCATGCGAGTTGCTAGGGGCCAACTCGTGATTCCTCTCCCGTCCATGCCGGGGCCACAGTCCTTGCGTGGAGTCGTGGCCGGAACGTGAGGATTCCTCTCCAGTGTTGCCATGGATCTTGGGGAGCTTTGGAGTCTCCCCAGGGGAGTCAGGCCTCGTTTCGTGTGGGGGCATGCATGTGCGTTTCCTCCCGAGCTGCAGCAGTAGTGTCACGCTTCCTGTCATGTGGATCAATGGATCTGCGGCTTTCCGAAGAGGCTTTCCCACGAGGCTTTCCCCCAGGGCTGTGCCACGTGCCACCTTGGTGTGAGTCGATCCTCGGCGTGAAAGATGAGCCGGTGAAGGGAAAAGAGGTTCCTCTGGAATGGACTGAGACATCTGGGGGACTCTTGGAATGGTGGCACGACCCTGGAGTTCCTCTCGCCGTTCCTGTTGAGAGGGCCTCCTCTTGAGATGCGACGGGAACGCCGGGAACTCTTTCCCGACGAAGCAGGGAAAGGATCCCTCATCTCGAGCTACGAGGCGGAAACAGGGTTCCTCTGGATGTGGGCGGGACCCTCGTGTTTCCTCTCGAGTGGAGACGGGTATGTAGGGGAAATTCTTGATTTGCACCAAGGTTGTGAAGGACCCTTTCGAAGTTCCAGGGGTGAGGTGTGATCAGCCTCGAGACGCCTCAGCGGAAATGGGCCTCATCTCGCCTGGAGGGGAGAACCTCCTGGATTTTCTCGAGTTGCGGCAGGTCTTCTCGAGTTACGACGGGGACCTCAGGGACCCGCTATGGTGGCCTCAGGAAAGGCCAGTCACCATGCGAGTTGCTAGGGGACCTCTCGGGATTCCTCTCCCGTCCATGCCGGGGCCTCAGTCCTTGTGTGGAGTCGGGGCCGGAACCTGAGGATTCCTCTCCAGTGTTGCCATGGATCTTGGGGTGCTTCTGAGTCTCCCCAGGGGAGTCAGGCCTCGTCTCGAGTGGGGGCATGCACGTGCGCTTTCCTCCCTAGCTGCAGCAGTAGTGTCACGCTTCCTGTCACGTGGATCAAGGGATCTGTGGCTTTCCCTCCAGGCTGTCACTCGAGGCTTTCCCACGAGGCTTTCCCACAGGGCTGTGCCAAGTGCCACCTTGGTGTGAGTCGATCCTCGGCGTGAAAGACGAGCCGGTGAAGGGAAAAGAGGTTCCTCTGGAATGGACTGAGACATCTGGGGGACTCTTGGAATGGTGGCACGACCCTGGAGTTCCTCTCGACGTTCCTGTTGAGAGGGCCTCCTCTTGAGATGCGACGGGAACGCCGGGAACTCTTTCCCGACGAAGCAGGGAAAGGATCCCTCATCTCGAGCTACGAGGCGGAAACGGGGCTCCTCTGGATGTGGGCGGGACCCTCGTGATTCCTCTCGAGTGGAGACGGGTATGTCGGGGAACTTCTTGATTTGCACCAAGGGTGTGAAGGACCCTTTCGAAGTTCCAGAGGTGAGGTGTGATCAGCCTCGAGACGCCTCAGCGGAAATGGGCCTCATCTCGCCTGGAGGGGAGAACCTCCTGGATTTTCTCGAGTTGCGGCAGGTCTTCTCGAGTTACGACGGGGACCTCAGGGACCCGCTCTGGTGGCCTCAGGAAAGGCCAGTCACCATGCGAGTTGCTAGGGGACCTCTCGGGATTCCTCTCCCGTCCATGCCGGGGCCTCAGTCCTTGTGTGGAGTCGGGGCCGGAACCTGAGGATTCCTCTCCAGTGTTGCCATGGATCTTGGGGTGCTTCTGAGTCTCCCCAGGGGAGTCAGGCCTCGTCTCGAGTGGGGGCATGCACGTGCGCTTTCCTCCCTAGCTGCAGCAGTAGTGTCACGCTTCCTGTCACGTGGATCAAGGGATCTGTGGCTTTCCCTCCAGGCTGTCCCTCGAGGCTTTCCCACGAGGCTTTCCCACAGGGCTGTGCCACGTGCCACCTTGGTGTGAGTCGATCCTCGGCGTGAAAGACGAGCCGGTGAAGGGAAAAGAGGTTCCTCTGGAATGGACTGAGACATCTGGGGGACTCTTGGAATGGTGGCACGACCCTGGAGTTCCTCTCGACGTTCCTGTTGAGAGGGCCTCCTCTTGAGATGCGACGGGAACGCCGGGAACTCTTTCCCGACGAAGCAGGGAAAGGATCCCTCATCTCGAGCTACGAGGCGGAAACGGGGCTCCTCTGGATGTGGGCGGGACCCTCGTGATTCCTCTCGAGAGGAGACGGGTATGTCGGGGAACTTCTTGATTTGCACCAAGGGTGTGAAGGACCCTTTCAAAGTTCCAGAGGTGAGGTGTGATCAGCCTCGAGACGCCTCAGCGGAAATGGGCCTCATCTCGCCTGGAGGGGAGAACCTCCTGGATTTTCTCGAGATGCGGCAGGTCTTCTCGAGTTACGACGGGGACCTCAGGGACCCGCTCTGGTGGCCTCAGGAAAGGCCAGTCCCCATGCGAGTTGCTAGGGGACCACTCGGGATTCCTCTCCCGTCCATGCCGGGGCCTCAGTCCTTGTGTGGAGTCGGGGCCGGAACCTGAGGATTCCTCTCCAGTGTTGCCATGGATCTTGGGGTGCTTCTGAGTCTCCCCAGGGGAGTCAGGCCTCGTCTCGAGTGGGGGCACGCACGTGCGCTTTCCTCCCGCGCTGCAGCAGTAGTGTCACGCTTCCTGTCACGTGGATCAAGGGATCTGTGGCTTTCCCTCGAGGCTGTCCCTCGAGGCTTTCCCACGAGGCTTTCCCACAGGGCTGTGCCACGTGCCACCTTGGTGGGAGTCGATCCTCGGCGTGAAAGACGAGCCGGTGAAGGGAAAAGAGGTTCCTCTGGAATGGACTGAGACATCTGGGGGACTCTTGGAATGGTGGTACGACCCTGGAGTTCCTCTCTCCGATCCTGTTGAGAGGGCCTCCTCTTGAGATGCGACGGGAACGCCGGGAACTCTTTCCCGACGAAGCAGGGAAAGGATCCCTCATCTCGAGCTACGAGGCCGAAACGGGGCTCCTCTTGATGTGGGCGGGACCCACCTGATTCCTCTCGAGTGGAGACGGGTATGTCGGGGAACTTCTTGATTTGCACCAAGGGTGTGAAGGACCCTTTCGAAGTTCCAGAAGTGAGGTGTGATCAGCCTCGAGACGCCTCAGCGGAAATGGGCCTCATCTCGCCTGGAGGGGAGAACCTCCTGGATTTTCTCGAGTTGCGGCAGGTCTTCTCGAGTTATGACGGGGACCACAGGGACCCGCTCTGGTGGCCTCAGGAAAGGCCAGTCCCCATGCGAGTTTCTAGGGGACCACTCGGGATTCCTCTCCCGTCCATGCCGGGGCCTCAGTCCTTGTGTGGAGTCGGGGCCGGAACCTGAGGATTCCTCTCCAGTGTTGCCATGGATCTTGGGGTGCTTCTGAGTCTCCCCAGGGGAGTCAGGCCTCGTCTCGAGTGGGGGCATGCACGTGCGCTTTCCTCCCGAGCTGCAGCAGTAGTGTCACGATTCCTGTCACGTGGATCAAGGGATCTGTGGCTTTCCCTCGAGGCTGTCCCTCGAGGCTTTCCCACGAGGCTTTCCCACAGGGCTGTGCCACGTGCCACCTTGGTGTGAGTCGATCCTCGGCATGAAAGACGAGCCGGTGAAGGGAAAAGAGGTTCCTCTGGAATGGACTGAGACATCTGGGGGACTCTTGGAATGGTGGCACGAACCTGGAGTTCCTCTCGCCGTTCCTGTTGAGAGGGCCTCCTCTTGAGATGCGCCGGGAACGCCGGGAACTCTTTCCCGATGAAGCAGGGAAAGGATCCCTCATATCGAGCTATGAGGCTGAAACGGGGCTCCTCTGGATGTGGGCGGGACCCTCGTGATTCCTCTCGAGTGGAGACGGGTATGTCGGGGAACTTCTTGATTTGCACCAAGGGTGTGAAGGACCCTTTCGAAGTTCCAGAGGTGAGGTGTGATCAGCCTCGAGACGCCTCAGCGGAAATGGGCCTCATCTCGCCTGGAGGGGAGAATCTCCTGGATTTTCTCGAGTTGCGGCAGGTCTTCTCGAGTTACGACGGGGACCTCAGGGACCCGCTCTGGTGGCCTCAGGAAAGGCCAGTCCCCATGCGAGTTGCTAGGGGACCTCTCGGGATTCCTCTCCCGTCCATGCCGGGGCCTCAGTCCTTGTGTGGAGTCGGGGCCGGAACCTGAGGATTCCTCTCCAGTGTTGCCATGGATCTTGGGGTGCTTCTGAGTCTCCCCAGGGGAGTCAGGCCTCGTCTCGAGTGGGGGCATGCACGTGCGCTTTCCTCCCGAGCTGCAGCAGTAGTGTCACGCTACCTGTAACGTGGATCAAGGGATCTGTGGCTTTCCCTCGAGGCTGTCCCTCGAGGCTTTCCCACGAGGCTTTCCCACAGGGCTGTGCCACGTGCCACCTTGGTGGGAGTCGATCCTCGGCGTGAAAGACGAGCCGGTGAAGGGAAAAGAGGTTCCTGTGGAATGGACTGAGACATCTGGGGGACTCTTGGAATGGTGGCACGACCCTGGAGTTCCTCTCGCCGTTCCTGTTGAGAGGGCCTCCTCTTGAGATGCGACGGGAACGCCGGGAACTCTTTCCCGACGAAGCAGGGAAAGGATCCCTCATCTCGAGCTACGAGGCGGAAACGGGGCTCCTCTGGATGTGGGCGGGACCCTCGTGATTCCTCTCGAGTGGAGACGGCTATGTCGGGGAACTTCTTGATTTGCCCCAAGGGTGTGAAGGACCCTTTCGAAGTTCCAGAGGTGAGGTGTGATCAGCCTCGAGACGCCTCAGCGGAAATGGGCCTCATCTCGCCTGCAGGGGAGAACCTCCTGGATTTTCTCGAGTTGCGGCAGGTCTTCTCGAGTTACGACGGGGACCTCAGGGACCCGCTCTGGTGGCCTCAGGAAAGGCCAGTCGCCATGCGAGTTGCTAGGGGACCTCTCGGGATTCCTCTCCCGTCCATGCCGGGGCCTCAGTCCTTGTGTGGAGTCGGGGCCGGTACCTGAGGATTCCTCTCCAGTGTTGCCATGGATCTTGGGGTGCTTCTGAGTCTCCCCAGGGGAGTCAGGCCTCGTCTCGAGTGGGGGCATGCACGTGCGCTTTCCTCCCGAGCTGCAGCAGTAGTGTCACGATTCCTGTCACGTGGATCAAGGGTTCTGTGGCTTTCCCTCGAGGCTGTCCCTCGAGGCTTTCCCACGAGGTTTTCCCACAGGGCTGTGCCACATGCCACCTTGGTGTGAGTCGATCCTCAGCGTGAAAGACGAGCCGGTGAAGGGAAAAGAGGTTCCTCTGGAATGGACTGAGACATCTGGGGGACTCTTGGAATGGTGGCACGACCCTGGAGTTCCTCTCGCCGTTCCTGTTGAGAGGGCCTCCTCTTGAGATGCGACGGGAAGGCCGGGAACTCTTTCCCGACGAAGCAGGGAAAGGATCCCTCATCTCGAGCTGCGAGGCGAAAACCGGGCTCCTCTGGATGTGGGCGGGACCCTCGTGATTCCTCTCGAGTGGAGACGTGTATGTCGGGATACTTCTTGATTTGCACCAAGGGTGTGAAGGACCCTTTCGAAGTTCCAGAGGTGAGGTGTGATCAGCCTCGAGACGCCTCAGCGGAAATGGGCCTCATCTCGCCTGGAGGGGAGAACCTCCTGGATTTTCTCGAGTTGCGGCAGGTCTTCTCGAGTTACGACGGGGACCTCAGGGACCCGCTCTGGTGGCCCCAGGAAAGGCCAGTCCCCATGCGAGTTGCTAGGGGACCTCTCGGGATTCCTCTCCCGTCCATGCCGGGGCCTCAGTCCTTGTGTGGAGTCGGGGCCGGAACCTGAGGATTCCTCTCCAGTGTTGCCATGGATCTTGGGGTGCTTCTGAGTCTCCCCAGGGGAGTCAGGCCTCGTCTCGAGTGGGGGCATGCACGTACGCTTTCCTCCCGAGCTGCAGCAGTAGTGTCACGCTTCCTGTCACGTGGATCAAGGGATCTGTGGCTTTCCCTCGAGGCTGTCCCTCGAGGCTTTCCCACGAGGCTTTCCCACAGGGCTGTGCCACGTGCCTCCTTGTTGGGAGTCGATCCTCGGCGTGAAAGATGAGCCGCTGAAGGGAAAAGAGGTTCCTCTGGAATGGACTGAGACATCTGGGGGACTCTTGGAATGGTGGCACGACCCTGGAGTTCCTCTCGCCGTTCCTGTTGAGAGGGCCTCTTCTTGAGATGCGACGGGAACGCCGGGAACTCTTTCCCGACGAAGCAGGGAAAGGATCCCTCATCTCGAGCTAGGAGGCGGAAACGGGGCTCCTCTTGATGTGGGCGGGACCCACGTGATTCCTCTCGAGTGGAGACGGGTATGTCGGGGAACTTCTTGATTTGCACCAAGGGTGTGAAGGACCCTTTAGAAGTTCCAGAGGTGAGGTGTGATCAGCCTCGAGACGCCTCAGCGGAAATGGGCCTCATCTCGCCTGGAGGGGAGAACCTCCTGGATTTTCTCGAGTTGCGGCAGGTCTTCTCGAGTTATGACGGGGACCACAGGGACCCGCTCTGGTGGCCTCAGGAAAGGCAAGTCCCCATGCGAGTTTCTAGGGGACCACTCGGGATTCCTCTCCCGTCCATGCCGGGGCCTCAGTCCTTGTGTGGAGTCGGGGCCGGAACCTGAGGATTCCTCTCCAGTGTTGCCATGGATCTTGGGGTGCTTCTGAGTCTCCCCAGGGGAGTCAGGCCTCGTCTCGAGTGGGGGCATGCACGTGCGCTTTCCTCCCGAGCTGCAGCAGTAGTGTCACGCTTCCTGTCACGTGGATCAAGGGATCTGTGGCTTTCCCTCGAGGCTGTCCCTCGAGGCTTTCCCACGAGGCTTTCCCACAGGGCTGTGCCATGTGCCACCTTGGTGGGAGTTGATCCTCGGCGTGAAAGACGAGCCGCTGAAGGGAAAAGAGGTTCCTCTGGAATGGACTGAGACATCTGGGGGACTCTTGGAATGGTGGCACGACCCTGGAGTTCCTCTCGCCGTTCCTGTTGAGAGGGCCTCCTCTTGAGATGCGACGGGAACGCCGGGAACTCTTTCCCGACGAAGCAGGGAAAGGATCCCTCATCTCGAGCTACGAGGCGGAAACGGGGCTCCTCTGGATGTGGGCGGGACCCTCGTGATTCCTCTCGAGTGGAGACGGCTAGGTCGGGGAACTTCTTGATTTGCACCAAGGGTGTGAAGGACCCTTTCGAAGTTCCAGAGGTGAGGTGTGATCAGCCTCGAGACGCCTCAGCGGAAATGGGCCTCATCTCGCCTGGAGGGGAGAACCTCCTGGATTTTCTCGAGTTGCGGCAGGTCTTCTCGAGTTACGACGGGGACCTCAGGGACCCGCTCTGGTGGCCTCAGGAAAGGCCAGTCCCCATGCGAGTTGCTAGGGGACCTCTCGGGATTCCTCTCCCGTCCATGCCGGGGCCTCAGTCCTTGTGTGGAGTCGGGGCCGGAACCTGAGGATTCCTCTCCAGTGTTGCCATGGATCTTGGGGTGCTTCTGAGTCTCCCCAGGGGAGTCAAGCCTCGTCTCGAGTGGGGGCATGCACGTGCGCTTTCCTCCCGAGCTGCAGCAGTAGTGTCACGCTTCCTGTCATGTGGATCAAGGGATCTGTGGCTTTCCCACGAGGCTTTCCCACAGGGCTGTGCCACGTGCCACCTTGGTGTGAGTCGATCCTCGGCGTGAAAGACGAGCCGGTGAAGGGAAAAGAGGTTCCTCTGGAATGGACTGAGACATCTGGGGGACTCTTGGAATGGTGGCACGACCCTGGAGTTCCTCTCGCCGTTCCTGTTGAGAGGGCCTCCTCTTGAGATGCGACGGGAACGCCGGGAACTCTTTCCCGACGAAGCAGGGAAAGGATCCCTCATCTCGAGCTACGAGGCGGAAACGGGGCTCCTCTTGATGTGGGCGGGACCCACGTGATTCCTCTCGAGTGGAGACGGGTATGTCGGGGAACTTCTTGATTTGCACCAAGGGTGTGAAGGACCCTTTCGAAGTTCCAGAGGTGAGGTGTGATCAGCCTCGAGACGCCTCAGCGGAAATGGGCCTCATCTCGCCTGGAGGGGAGAACCTCCTGGATTTTCTCGAGTTGCGGCATGTCTTCTCGAGTTATGACGGGGACCACAGGGACCCGCTCTGGTGGCCTCAGGAAAGGCCAGTCCCCATGCGAGTTGCTAGGGGACCACTCGGGATTCCTCTCCCGTCCATGCCGGGGCCTCAGTCCTTGTGTGGAGTCGGGGCCGGAACCTGAGGATTCCTCTCCAGTGTTGCCATGGATCTTGGGGTGCTTCTGAGTCTCCCCAGGGGAGTCAGGCCTCGTCTCGAGTGGGGGCATTCACGTGCGCTTTCCTCCCGAGCTGCAGCAATAGTGTCACGCTTCCTGTCACGTGGATCAAGGGATCTGTGGCTTTCCCTCGAGGCTGTCCCTCGAGGCTTTCCCACGAGGCTTTCCCACAGGGCTGTGCCACGTGCCACCTTGGTGTGAGTCGATCCTCGGCGTGAAAGACGAGCCGGTGAAGGGAAAAGAGGTTCCTCTGGAATGGACTGAGACATCTGGGGGACTCCTGGAATGGTGGCACGACCCTGGAGTTCCTCTCGCCGTTCCTGTTGAGAGGGCCTCCTCTTGAGATGCGACGGGAACGCCGGGAACTCTTTCCCGACGAAGCAGGGAAAGGATCCCTCATCTCGAGCTACGAGGCGGAAACGGGGCTCCTCTGGATGTGGGCGGGACCCTCGTGTTTCCTCTCGAGTGGAGACGGGTATGTCGGGGAACTTCTTGATTTGCACCAAGGGTGTGAAGGACCCTTTCGAAGTTCCAGAGGTGAGGTGTGATCAGCCTCGAGACGCCTCAGCGGAAATGGGCCTCATCTCGCCTGGAGGGGAGAACCTCCTGGATTTTCTCGAGTTGCGGCAGGTCTTCTCGAGTTACGACGGGGACCTCAGGGACCCGCTCTGGTGGCCTCAGGAAAGGCCAGTCCCCATGCGAGTTGCTAGGGGACCTCTCGGGATTCCTCTCCCGTCCATGCCGGGGCCTCAGTCCTTGTGTGGATTCGGGGCCGGAACCTGAGGATTCCTCTCCATTGTTGCCATGGATCTTGGGGTGCTTCTGAGTCTCCCCAGGGGAGTCAGGCCTCGTCTCGAGTGGGGGCATGCACGTGCGCTTTCCTCCCGAGCTGCAGCAGTAGTGTCACGCTTCCTGTCACGTGGATCAAGGGATCTGTGGCTTTCCCTCGAGGCTGTCCCTCGAGGCTTTCCCACGAGGCTTTCCCACAGGGCTGTGCCACGTGCCACCTTGGTGGGAGTCGATCCTCGGCGTGAAAGACGAGCCGGTGAAGGGAAAAGAGGTTCCTCTGGAATGGACTGAGACATCTGGGGGACTCTTGGAATGGTGGCACGACCCTGGAGTTCCTCTCGCCGTTCCTGTTGAGAGGGCCTCCTCTTGAGATGCGACGGGAACGCCGGGAACTCTTTCCCGACGAAGCAGGGAAAGGATCCCTCATCTCGAGCTACGAGGCGGAAACGGGGCTCCTCTGGATGTGGGCGGGACCCTCGTGATTCCTCTCGAGTGGAGACGGGTATGTCGGGGAACTTCTTGATTTGCACCAAGGGTGTGAAGGACCCTTTCGAAATTCCAGAGGGGAGGTGTGATCAGCCTCGAGACGCCTCAGCGGAAATGGGCCTCATCTCGCCTGGAGGGGAGAACCTCCTGGATTTTCTCGAGATGCGGCAGGTCTTCTCGAGTTACGACGGGGACCTCAGGGACCCGCTCTGGTGGCCTCAGGAAAGGCCAGTCCCCATGCGAGTTGCTAGGGGACCTCTCGGGATTCCTCTCCCGTCCATGCCGGGGCCTCAGTCCTTGTGTGGAGTCGGGGCCGGAACCTGAGGATTCCTCTCCAGTGTTGCCATGGATCTTGGGGTGCTTCTGAGTCTCCCCAGGGGAGTCAGGCCTCGTCTCGAGTGGGGGCATGCACGTGCGCTTTCCTCCCGAGCTGCAGCAGTAGTGTCACGCTTCCTGTCACGTGGATCAAGGGATCTGTGGCTTTCCCTCGAGGCTGTCCCTCGAGGCTTTCCCACGAGGCTTTCCCACAGGGCTGTGCCACGTGCCACCTTGGTGTGAGTCGATCCTCGGCGTGAAAGACGAGCCGGTGAAGGGAAAAGAGGTTCCTCTGGAATGGACTGAGACATCTGGGGGACTCTTGGAATGGTGGCACGACCCTGGAGTTCCTCTCGCCGTTCCTGTTGAGAGGGCCTCCTCTTGAGATGCGACGGGAACGCCGGGAACTCTTTCCCGACGAAGCAGGGAAAGGATCCCTCATCTCGAGCTACGAGGCGGAAACGGGGCTCCTCTGGATGTGGGCGGGACCCTCGTGATTCCTCTCGAGAGGAGACGGGTATGTCGGGGAACTTCTTGATTTGCACCAAGGGTGTGAAGGACCCTTTCGAAGTTCCAGAGGTGAGGTGTGATCAGCCTCGAGACGCCTCAGCGGAAATGGGCCTCATCTCGCCTGGAGGGGAGAACCTCCTGGATTTTCTCGAGTTGCGGCAGGTCTTCTCGAGTTACGACGGGGACCTCAGGGACCCGCTCTGGTGGCCTCAGGAAAGGCCAGTCCCCATGCGAGTTGCTAGGGGACCTCTCGGGATTCCTCTCCCGTCCATGCCGGGGCCTCAGTCCTTGTGTGGAGTCGGGGCCGGAACCTGAGGATTCCTCTCCAGTGTTGCCATGGATCTTGGGGTGCTTCTGAGTCTCCCCAGGGGAGTCAGGCCTCGTCTCGAGTGGGGGCATGCACGTGCGCTTTCCTCCCGAGCTGCAGCAGTAGTGTCACGCTTCCTGTCACGTGGATCAAGGGATCTGTGGCTTTCCCTCGAGGCTGTCCCTCGAGGCTTTCCCACGAGGCTTTCCCACAGGGCTGTGCCACGTGCCACCTTGTTGGGAGTCGATCCTCGGCGTGAAAGACGAGCCGGTGAAGGGAAAAGAGGTTCCTCTGGAATGGACTGAGACATCTGGGGGACTCTTGGAATGGTGGCACAACCCTGGAGTTCCTCTCGCCGTTCCTGTTGAGAGGGCCTCCTCTTGAGATGCGACGGGAACGCCGGGAACTCTTTCCCGACGAAGCAGGGAAAGGATCCCTCATCTCGAGCTACGAGGCGGAAACGGGGCTCCTCTGGATGTGGGCGGGACCCTCGTGATTCCTCTCGAGTGGAGACGGCTAGGTCGGGGAACTTCTTGATTTGCACCAAGGGTGTGAAGGACCCTTTCGAAGTTCCAGAGGTGAGGTGTGATCAGCCTCGAGACGCCTCAGCGGAAATGGGCCTCATCTCGCCTGGAGGGGAGAACCTCCTGGATTTTCTCCTGTTGCGGCAGGTCTTCTCGAGTTACGACGGGGAACTCAGGGACCCGCTCTGGTGGCCTCAGGAAAGGCCAGTCCCCATGCGAGTTGCTAGGGGACCTCTCGGGATTCCTCTCCCGTCCATGCCGGGGCCTCAGTCCTTGTGTGGAGTTGGGGCCGGAACCTGAGGATTCCTCTCCAGTGTTGCCATGGATCTTGGGGTGCTTCTGAGTCTCCCCAGGGGAGTCAGGCCTCGTCTCGAGTGGGGGCATGCACGTGCGCTTTCCTCCCGAGCTGCAGCAGTAGTTTCACGCTTCCTGTCACGTGGATCAAGGGATCTGTGGCTTTCCCTCGAGGCTGTCCCTCGAGGCTTTCCCACGAGGCTTTCCCACAGGGCTGTGCCACGTGGCACCTTGGTGTGAGTCGATCCTCGGCGTGAAAGACGAGCCGGTGAAGGGAAAAGAGGTTCCTCTGGAATGGACTGAGACATCTGGGGGACTCTTGGAATGGTGGCACGACCCTGGAGTTCCTCTCGCCGTTCCTGTTGAGAGGGCCTCCTCTTGAGATGCGACGGGAACGCCGGGAACTCTTTCCCGACGAAGCAGGGAAAGGATCCCTCATCTCGAGCTACGAGGCGGAAACGGGGCTCCTCTGGATGTGGGCGGGACCCTCGTGATTCCTCTCGAGAGGAGACGGGTATGTCGGGGAACTTCTTGATTTGCACCAAGGGTGTGAAGGACCCTTTCGAAGTTCCAGACGTGAGGTGTGATCAGCCTCGAGACGCCTCAGCGGAAATGGGCCTCATCTCGCCTGGAGGGGAGAACCTCCTGGATTTTCTCGAGTTGCGGCAGGTCTTCTCGAGTTACGACGGGGACCTCAGGGACCCGCTCTGGTGGCCTCAGGAAAGGCCAGTCCCCATGCGAGTTGCTAGGGGACCTCTCGGGATTCCTCTCCCGTCCATGCCGGGGCCTCAGTCCTTGTGTGGAGTCGGGGCCGGAACCTGAGGATTCCTCTCCAGTGTTGCCATGGATCTTGGGGTGCTTCTGAGTCTCCCCAGGGGAGTCAGGCCTCGTCTCGAGTGGGGGCATGCACGTGCGCTTTCCTCCCGAGCTGCAGCAGTAGTGTCACGCTTCCTGTCACGTGGATCAAGGGATCTGTGGCTTTCCCTCGAGGCTGTCCCTCGAGGCTTTCCCACGAGGCTTTCCCACAGGGCTGTGCCACGTGCCACCTTGGTGTGAGTCGATCCTCGGCGTGAAAGACGAGCCGGTGAAGGGAAAAGAGGTTCCTCTGGAATGGACTGAGACATCTGGGGGACTCTTGGAATGGTGGCACGACCCTGGAGTTCCTCTCGCCGTTCCTGTTGAGAGGGCCACCTCTTGAGATGCGACGGGAACGCCGGGAACTCTTTCCCGACGAAGCAGGGAAAGGATCCCTCATCTCGAGCTACGAGGCGGAAACGGGGCTCCTCTGGATGTGGGCGGGACCCACGTGATTCCTCTCGAGTGGAGACGGCTAGGTCGGGGAACTTCTTGATTTGCACCAAGGGTGTGTAGGACCCTTTCGAAGTTCCAGAGGTGAGGTGTGATCAGCCTCGAGACGCCTCAGCGGAAATGGGCCTCATCTCGCCTGGAGGGGAGAACCTCCTGGATTTTCTCGAGTTGCGGCAGGTCTTCTCGAGTTACGACGGGGACCTCAGGGACCCGCTCTGGTGGCCTCAGGAAAGGCCAGTCCCCATGCGAGTTGCTAGGGGACCTCTCGGGATTCCTCTCCCGTCCATGCCGGGGCCTCAGTCCTTGTGTGGAGTCGGGGCCGGAACCTGAGGATTCCTCTCCAGTGTTGCCATGGATCTTGTGGTGCTTCTGAGTCTCCCCAGGGGAGTCAGGCCTCGTCTCGAGTGGGGGCATGCACGTGCGCTTTCCTCCCGAGCTGCAGCAGTAGTGTCACGCTTCCTGTCACGTGGATCAAGGGATCTGTGGCTTTCCCTCGAGGCTGTCCCTCGAGGCTTTCCCACGAGGCTTTCCCACAGGGCTGTGCCACGTGCCACCTTGTTGGGAGTCGATCCTCGGCGTGAAAGACGAGCCGGTGAAGGGAAAAGAGGTTCCTCTGGAATGGACTGAGACATCTGGGGGACTCTTGGAATGGTGGCACAACCCTGGAGTTCCTCTCGCCGTTCCTGTTGAGAGGGCCTCCTCTTGAGATGCGACGGGAACGCCGGGAACTCTTTCCCGACGAAGCAGGGAAAGGATCCCTCATCTCGAGCTACGAGGCGGAAACGGGGCTCCTCTGGATGTGGGCGGGACCCTCGTGATTCCTCTCGAGTGGAGACGGCTAGGTCGGGGAACTTCTTGATTTGCACCAAGGGTGTGAAGGACCCTTTCGAAGTTCCAGAGGTGAGGTGTGATCAGCCTCGAGACGCCTCAGCGGAAATGGGCCTCATCTCGCCTGGAGGGGAGAACCTCCTGGATTTTCTCCTGTTGCGGCAGGTCTTCTCGAGTTACGACGGGGAACTCAGGGACCCGCTCTGGTGGCCTCAGGAAAGGCCAGTCCCCATGCGAGTTGCTAGGGGACCTCTCGGGATTCCTCTCCCGTCCATGCCGGGGCCTCAGTCCTTGTGTGGAGTTGGGGCCGGAACCTGAGGATTCCTCTCCAGTGTTGCCATGGATCTTGGGGTGCTTCTGAGTCTCCCCAGGGGAGTCAGGCCTCGTCTCGAGTGGGGGCATGCACGTGCGCTTTCCTCCCGAGCTGCAGCAGTAGTTTCACGCTTCCTGTCACGTGGATCAAGGGATCTGTGGCTTTCCCTCGAGGCTGTCCCTCGAGGCTTTCCCACGAGGCTTTCCCACAGGGCTGTGCCACGTGCCACCTTGGTGTGAGTCGATCCTCGGCGTGAAAGACGAGCCGGTGAAGGGAAAAGAGGTTCCTCTGGAATGGACTGAGACATCTGGGGGACTCTTGGAATGGTGGCACGACCCTGGAGTTCCTCTCGCCGTTCCTGTTGAGAGGGCCTCCTCTTGAGATGCGACGGGAACGCCGGGAACTCTTTCCCGACGAAGCAGGGAAAGGATCCCTCATCTCGAGCTACGAGGCGGAAACGGGGCTCCTCTGGATGTGGGCGGGACCCTCGTGATTCCTCTCGAGTGGAGACGGGTATGTCGGGGAACTTCTTGATTTGCACCAAGGGTGTGAAGGACCCTTTCGAAGTTCCAGAGGTGAGGTGTGATCAGCCTCGAGACGCCTCAGCGGAAATGGGCCTCATCTCGCCTGGAGGGGAGAACCTCCTGGATTTTCTCGAGTTGCGGCAGGTCTTCTCGAATTACGACGGGGACCTCAGGGACCCGCTCTGGTGGCCTCAGGAAAGGCCAGTCCCCATGCGAGTTGCTAGGGGACCTCTCGGGATTCCTCTCCCGTCCATGCCGGGGCCTCAGTCCTTGTGTGGAGTCGGGGCCGGAACCTGAGGATTCCTCTCCAGTGTTGCCATGGATCTTGGGGTGCTTCTGAGTCTCCCCAGGGGAGTCAGGCCTCGTCTCGAGTGGTGGCATGCACGTGCGCTTTCCTCCCGAGCTGCAGAAGGAGTGTCACGCTTCCTGTCACGTGGATCAAGGGATCTGTGGCTTTCCCTCGAGGCTGTCCCTCGAGGCTTTCCCACGAGGCTTTCCCACAGGGCTGTGCCACGTGCCACCTTGGTGTGAGTCGATCCTCGGCGTGAAAGACGAGCCCGTGAAGGGAAAAGAGGTTCCTCTGGAATGGACTGAGACATCTGGGGGACTCTTGGAATGGTGGCACGACCCTGGAGTTCCTCTCGCCGTTCCTGTTGAGAGGGCCTCCTCTTGAGATGCGACGGGAACGCCGGGAACTCTTTCCCGACGAAGCAGGGAAAGGATCCCTCATCTCGAGCTACGAGACTGAAACGGGGCTCCTCTGGATGTGGGCGGGACCCTCGTGATTCCTCTCGAGTGGAGACGGGTATGTCGGGGAACTTCTTGATTTGCACCAAGGGTGTGAAGGACCCTTTCGAAATTCCAGAGGTGAGGTGTGATCAGCCTCGAGACGCCTCAGCAGAAATGGGCCTCATCTCGCCTGGAGGGGAGAACCTCCTGGATTTTCTCGAGTTGCGGCAGGTCTTCTCGAGTTACGACGGGGACCTCAGGGACCCGCTCTGGTGGCCTCAGGAAAGGCCAGTCCCCATGCGAGTTGCTAGGGGACCTCTCGGGATTCCTCTCCCGTCCATGCCGGGGCCTCAGTCCTTGTGTGGAGTCGGGGCCGGAACCTGAGGATTCCTCTCCAGTGTTGCCATGGATCTTGGGGTGCTTCTGAGTCTCCCCAGGGGAGTCAGGCCTCGTCTCGAGTGGGGGCATGCACGTGCGCTTTCCTCCCGAGCTGCAGCAGTAGTGTCACGCTTCCTGTCACGTGGATCAAGGGATCTGTGGCTTTCCCTCGAGGCTGTCCCTCGAGGCTTTCCCACGAGGCTTTCCCACAGGGCTGTGCCACGTGCCACCTTGGTGGGAGTCGATCCTCGGCGTGAAAGACGAGCCGGTGAAGGGAAAAGAGGTTCCTCTGGAATGGACTGAGACATCTGGGGGACTCTTGGAATGGTGGCACGACCCTGGAGTTCCTCTCGCCGTTCCTGTTGAGAGGGCCTCCACTTGACATGCGACGGGAACGCCGGGAACTCTTTCCCGACGAAGCAGGGAAAGGATCCCTCATCTCGAGCTACGAGGCGGAAACGGGGCTCCTCTGGATGTGGGCGGGACCCTCGTGATTCCTCTCGAGTGGAGACGGCTAGGTCGGGGAACTTCTTGATTTGCCCCAAGGGTGTGAAGGACCCTTTCGAAGTTCCAGAAGTGAGGTGTGATCAGCCTCGAGACGCCTCAGCGGAAATGGGCCTCATCTCGCCTGGAGGGGAGAACCTCCTGGATTTTCTCGAGTTGCGGCAGGTCTTCTCGAGTTACGACGGGGACCTCAGGGACCCGCTCTGGTGGCCTCAGGAAAGGCCAGTCCCCATGCGAGTTGCTAGGGGACCTCTCGGGATTCCTCTCCCGTCCATGCCGGGGCCTCAGTCCTTGTGTGGAGTCGGGGCCGGAACCTGAGGATTCCTCTCCAGTGTTGCCATGGATCTTGGGATGCTTCTGAGTCTCCCCAGGGGAGTCAGGCCTCGTCTCGAGTGGGGGCATGCACGTGCGCTTTCCTCCCGAGCTGCAGCAGTAGTGTCACGCTTCCTGTCACGTGGATCAAGGGATCTGTGGCTTTCCCTCGAGGCTGTCCCTCGAGGCTTTCCCACGAGGCTTTCCCACAGGGTTGTGCCACGTGCCACCTTGGTGTGAGTCGATCCTCGGCGTGAAAGACGAGCCGGTGAAGGGAAAAGAGGTTCCTCTGGAATGGACTGAGACATCTGGGGGACTCTTGGAATGGTGGCACGACCCTGGAGTTCCTCTCGCCGTTCCTGTTGAGAGGGCCTCCTCTTGAGATGCGACGGGAACGCCGGGAACTCTTTCCCGACGAAGCAGGGAAAGGATCCCTCATCCCGAGCTACGAGGCGGAAACGGGGATCCTCTGGATGTGGGCGGGACCCTCGTGATTCCTCTCGAGTGGAGACGGGTATGTCGGGGAACTTCTTGATTTGCACCAAGGGTGTGAAGGACCCTTTCGAAGTTCCAGAGGTGAGGTGTGATCAGCCTCGAGACGCCTCAGCGGAAATGGGCCTCATCTCGCCTGGAGGGGAGAACCTCCTGGATTTTCTCGAGTTGCGGCAGGTCTTCTCGAGTTACGACGGGGACCTCAGGGACCCGCTCTGGTGGCCTCAGGAAAGGCCAGTCCCCATGCGAGTTGCTAGGGGACCTCTCGGGATTCCTCTCCCGTCCATGCCGGGGCCTCAGTCCTTGTGTGGAGTCGGGGCCGGAACCTGAGGATTCCTCTCCAGTGTTGCCATGGATCTTGGGGTGCTTCTGAGTCTCCCCAGGGGAGTCAGGCCTCGTCTCGAGTGGGGGCATGCACGTGCGCTTTCCTCCCGAGCTGCAGCAGTAGTGTCACGCTTCCTGTCACGTGGATCAAGGGATCTGTGGCTTTCCCTCGAGGCTGTCCCTCGAGGCTTTCCCACGAGGCTTTCCCACAGGGCTGTGCCACGTGCCACCTTGGTGTGAGTCGATCCTCGGCGTGAAAGACGAGCCGCTGAAGGGAAAAGAGGTTCCTCTGGAATGGACTGAGACATCTGGGGGACTCTTGGAATGGTGGCACGACCCTGGAGTTCCTCTCGCCGTTCCTGTTGAGAGGGCCTCCACTTGACATGCGACGGGAACGCCGGGAACTCTTTCCCGACGAAGCAGGGAAAGGATCCCTCATCTCGAGCTACGAGGCGGAAACGGGGCTCCTCTGGATGTGGGCGGGACCCTCGTGATTCCTCTCGAGTGGAGACGGCTAGGTCGGGGAACTTCTTGATTTGCCCCAAGGGTGTGAAGGACCCTTTCGAAGTTCCAGAAGTGAGGTGTGATCAGCCTCGAGACGCCTCAGCGGAAATGGGCCTCATCTCGCCTGGAGGGGAGAACCTCCTGGATTTTCTCGAGTTGCGGCAGGTCTTCTCGAGTTACGACGGGGACCTCAGGGACCCGCTCTGGTGGCCTCAGGAAAGGCCAGTCCCCATGCGAGTTGCTAGGGGACCTCTCGGGATTCCTCTCCCGTCCATGCCGGGGCCTCAGTCCTTGTGTGGAGTCGGGGCCGGAACCTGAGGATTCCTCTCCAGTGTTGCCATGGATCTTGGGGTGCTTCTGAGTCTCCCCAGGGGAGTCAGGCCTCGTCTCGAGTGGGGGCATGCACGTGCGCTTTCCTCCCGAGCTGCAGCAGTAGTGTCACGCTTCCTGTCACGTGGATCAAGGGATCTGTGGCTTTCCCTCGAGGCTGTCCCTCGAGGCTTTCCCACGAGGCTTTCCCACAGGGCTGTGCCACGTGCCACCTTGGTGTGAGTCGATCCTCGGCGTGAAAGACGAGCCGGTGAAGGGAAAAGAGGTTCCTCTGGAATGGACTGAGACATCTGGGGGACTCTTGGAATGGTGGCACGACCCTGGAGTTCCTCTCGCCGTTCCTGTTGAGAGGGACTCCACTTGACATGCGACGGGAACGCCGGGAACTCTTTCCCGACGAAGCAGGGAAAGGATCCCTCATTTCGAGCTACGAGGCGGAAACGGGGCTCCTCTGGATGTGGGCGGGACCCTCGTGATTCCTCTCGAGTGGAGACGGCTAGGTCGGGGAACTTCTTGATTTGCCCCAAGGGTGTGAAGGACCCTTTCGAAGTTCCAGAAGTGAGGTGTGATCAGCCTCGAGACGCCTCAGTGGAAATGGGCCTCATCTCGCCTGGAGGGGAGAACCTCCTGGATTTTCTCGAGTTGCGGCAGGTCTTCTCGAGTTACGACGGGGACCTCAGGGACCCGCTCTGGTGGCCTCAGGAAAGGCCAGTCCCCATGCGAGTTGCTAGGGGACCTCTCGGGATTCCTCTCCCGTCCATGCCGGGGCCTCAGTCCTTGTGTGGAGTCGGGGCCGGAACCTGAGGATTCCTCTCCAGTGTTGCCATGGATCTTGGGATGCTTCTGAGTCTCCCCAGGGGAGTCAGGCCTCGTCTCGAGTGGGGGCATGCACGTGCGCTTTCCTCCCGAGCTGCAGCAGTAGTGTCACGCTTCCTGTCACGTGGATCAAGGGACCTGAGGCTTTCCCTCGAGGCTGTCCCTCGAGGCTTTCCCACGAGGCTTTCCCACAGGGCTGTGCCACGTGCCACCTTGGTGTGAGTCGATCCTCGGCGTGAAAGACGAGCCGGTGAAGGGAAAAGAGGTTCCTCTGGAATGGACTGAGACATCTGGGGGACTCTTGGAATGGTGGCACGACCCTGGAGTTCCTCTCGCCGTTCCTGTTGAGAGGGCCTCCTCTTGAGATGCGACGGGAACGCCGGGAACTCTTTCCCGACGAAGCAGGGAAAGGATCCCTCATCCCGAGCTACGAGGCGGAAACGGGGCTCCTCTGGATGTGGGCGGGACCCTCATGATTCCTCTCGAGTGGAGACGAGTATGTCGGGGAACTTCTTGATTTGCACCAAGGGTGTGAAGTACCCTTTCGAAGTTCCAGAGGTGAGGTGTGATCAGCCTCGAGACGCCTCAGCGGAAATGGGCCTCATCTCGCCTGGAGGGGAGAACCTCCTGGATTTTCTCGAGTTGCGGCAGGTCTTCTCGAGTTACGACGGGGACCTCAGGGACCCGCTCTGGTGGCCTCAGGAAAGGCCAGTCCCCATGCGAGTTGCTAGGGGACCTCTCGGGATTCCTCACCCGTCCATGCCGGGGCCTCAGTCCTTGTGTGGAGTCGGGGCCGGAACCTGAGGATTCCTCTCCAGTGTTGCCATGGATCTTGGGATGCTTCTGAGACTCCCCAGGGGAGTCAGGCCTCGTCTCGAGTGGGGGCATGCACGTGCGCTTTCCTCCCGAGCTGCAGCAGTAGTGTCACGCTTCCTGTCACGTGGATCAAGGGACCTGAGGCTTTCCCTCGAGGCTGTCCCTCGAGGCTTTCCCACGAGGCTTTCCCACAGGGCTGTGCCACGTGCCACCTTGGTGTGAGTCGATCCTCGGCGTGAAAGACGAGCCGGTGAAGGGAAAAGAGGTTCCTCTGGAATGGACTGAGACATCTGGGGGACTCTTGGAATGGTGGCACGACCCTGGAGTTCCTCTCGCCGTTCCTGTTGAGAGGGCCTCCTCTTGAGATGCGACGGGAACGCCGGGAACTCTTTCCCGACGAAGCAGGGAAAGGATCCCTCATCCCGAGCTACGAGGCGGAAACGGGGCTCCTCTGGATGTGGGCGGGACCCTCATGATTCCTCTCGAGTGGAGACGGGTATGTCGGGGAACTTCTTGATTTGCACCAAGGGTGTGAAGTACCCTTTCGAAGTTCCAGAGGTGAGGTGTGATCAGCCTCGAGACGCCTCAGCGGAAATGGGCCTCATCTCGCCTGGAGGGGAGAACCTCCTGGATTTTCTCGAGTTGCGGCAGGTCTTCTCGAGTTACGACGGGGACCTCAGGGACCCGCTCTGGTGGCCTCAGGAAAGGCCAGTCCCCATGCGAGTTGCTAGGGGACCTCTCGGGATTCCTCTCCCGTCCATGCCGGGGCCTCAGTCCTTGTGTGGAGTCGTGGCCGGAACCTGAGGATTCCTCTCCAGTGTTGCCATGTATCTTGGGGTGCTTCTGAGTCTCCCCAGGGGAGTCAGGCCTCGTCTCGAGTGGGGGCATGCACGTGCGCTTTCCTCCCGAGCTGCAGCAGTAGTGTCACGCTTCCTGTCACGTGGATCAAGGGATCTGTGGCTTTCCCTCGAGGCTGTCCCTCGAGGCTTTCCCACGAGGCTTTCCCACAGGGCTGTGCCACGTGCCACCTTGGTGTGAGTCGATCCTCGGCGTGAAAGACGAGCCGGTGAAGGGAAAAGAGGTTCCTCTGGAATGGACTGAGACATCTGGGGGACTCTTGGAATGGTGGCACGACCCTGGAGTTCCTCTCGCCGTTCCTGTTGAGAGGGCCTCCTCTTGAGATGCGACGGGAACGCCGGGAACTCTTTCCCGACGAAGCAGGGAAAGGATCCCTCATCCCGAGCTACGAGGCGGAAACGGGGCTCCTCTGAATGTGGGCGGGACCCTCATGATTCCTCTCGAGTGGAGACGGGTATGTCGGGGAACTTCTTGATTTGCACCAAGGGTGTGAAGTACCCTTTCGAAGTTCCAGAGGTGAGGTGTGATCAGCCTCGAGACGCCTCAGCGGAAATGGGCCTCATCTCGCCTGGAGGGGAGAACCTCCTGGATTTTCTCGAGTTGCGGCAGGTCTTCTCGAGTTACGACGGGGACCTCAGGGACCCGCTCTGGTGGCCTCAGGAAAGGCCAGTCCCCATGCGAGTTGCTAGGGGACCTCTCGGGATTCCTCTCCCGTCCATGCCGGGGCCTCAGTCCTTGTGTGGAGTCGTGGCCAGAACCTGAGGATTCCTCTCCAGTGTTGCCATGGATCTTGGGGTGCTTCTGAGTCTCCCCAGGGGAGTCAGGCCTCGTCTCGAGTGGGGGCATGCACGTGCGCTTTCCTCCCGAGCTGCAGCAGTAGTGTCACGCTTCCTGTCACGTGGATCAAGGGATCTGTGGCTTTCCCTCGAGGCTGTCCCTCGAGGCTTTCCCACGAGGCTTTCCCACAGGGCTGTGCCACGTGCCACCTTGGTGGGAGTCGATCCTCGGCGTGAAAGACGAGCCGGTGAAGGGAAAAGAGGTTCCTCTGGAATGGACTGAGACATCTGGGGGACTCTTGGAATGGTGGCACGACCCTGGAGTTCCTCTCGCCGTTCCTGTTGAGAGGGCCTCCACTTGACATGCGACGGGAACGCCGGGAACTCTTTCCCGACGAAGCAGGGAAAGGATCCCTCATCTCGAGCTACGAGGCGGAAACGGGGCTCCTCTGGATGTGGGCGGGACCCTCGTGATTCCTCTCGAGTGGAGACGGCTAGGTCGGGGAACTTCTTGATTTGCCCCAAGGGTGTGAAGGACCCTTTCGAAGTTCCAGAAGTGAGGTGTGATCAGCCTCGAGACGCCTCAGCGGAAATGGGCCTCATCTCGCCTGGAGGGGAGAACCTCCTGGATTTTCTCGAGTTGCGGCAGGTCTTCTCGAGTTACGACGGGGACCTCAGGGACCCGCTCTGGTGGCCTCAGGAAAGGCCAGTCCCCATGCGAGTTGCTAGGGGACCTCTCGGGATTCCTCTCCCGTCCATGCCGGGGCCTCAGTCCTTGTGTGGAGTCGGGGCCGGAACCTGAGGATTCCTCTCCAGTGTTGCCATGGATCTTGGGATGCTTCTGAGTCTCCCCAGGGGAGTCAGGCCTCGTCTCGAGTGGGGGCATGCACGTGCGCTTTCCTCCCGAGCTGCAGCAGTAGTGTCACGCTTCCTGTCACGTGGATCAAGGGATCTGTGGCTTTCCCTCGAGGCTGTCCCTCGAGGCTTTCCCACGAGGCTTTCCCACAGGGCTGTGCCACGTGCCACCTTGGTGTGAGTCGATCCTCGGCGTGAAAGACGAGCCGGTGAAGGGAAAAGAGGTTCCTCTGGAATGGACTGAGACATCTGGGGGACTCTTGGAATGGTGGCACGACCCTGGAGTTCCTCTCGCCGTTCCTGTTGAGAGGGCCTCCTCTTGAGATGCGACGGGAACGCCGGGAACTCTTTCCCGACGAAGCAGGGAAAGGATCCCTCATCCCGAGCTACGAGGCGGAAACGGGGCTCCTCTGGATGTGGGCGGGACCCTCGTGATTCCTCTCGAGAGGAGACGGGTATGTCGGGGAACTTCTTGATTTGCACCAAGGGTGTGAAGGACCCTTTCGAAGTTCCAGAGGTGAGGTGTGATCAGCCTCGAGACGCCTCAGCGGAAATGGGCCTCATCTCGCCTGGAGGGGAGAACCTCCTGGATTTTCTCGAGTTGCGGCAGGTCTTCTCGAGTTACGACGGGGACCTCAGGGACCCGCTCTGGTGGCCTCAGGAAAGGCCAGTCCCCATGCGAGTTGCTAGGGGACCTCTCGGGATACCTCTCCCGTCCATGCCGGGGCCTCAGTCCTTGTGTGGAGTCGGGGCCGGAACCTGAGGATTCCTCTCCAGTGTTGCCATGGATCTTGGGGTGCTTCTGAGTCTCCCCAGGGGAGTCAGGCCTCGTCTCGAGTGGGGGCATGCACGTGCGCTTTCCTCCCGAGCTGCAGCAGTAGTGTCACGCTTCCTGTCACGTGGATCAAGGGATCTGTGGCTTTCCCTCGAGGCTGTCCCTCGAGGCTTTCCCACGAGGCTTTCCCACAGGGCTGTGCCACGTGCCACCTTGGTGGGAGTCGATCCTCGGCGTGAAAGACGAGCCGGTGAAGGGAAAAGAGGTTCCTCTGGAATGGACTGAGACATCTGGGGTACTCTTGGAATGGTGGCACGACCCTGGAGTTCCTCTCGCCGTTCCTGTTGAGAGGGCCTCCTCTTAAGATGCGACGGGAACGCCGGGAACTCTTTCCCGACGAAGCAGGGAAAGGATCCCTCATCTCGAGCTACGAGGCGGAAACGGGGCTCCTCTGGATGTGGGCGGGACCCTCGTGATTCCTCTCGAGTGGAGACGGCTAGGTCGGGGAACTTCTTGATTTGCCCCAAGGGTGTGAAGGACCCTTTCGAAGTTCCAGAAGTGAGGTGTGTTCAGCCTCAAGACGCCTCAGCGGAAATGGGCCTCATCTCGCCTGGAGGGGAGAACCTCCTGGATTTTCTCGAGTTGCGGCAGGTCTTCTCGAGTTACGACGGGGACCTCAGGGACCCGCTCTGGTGGCCTCAGGAAAGGCCAGTCCCCATGCGAGTTGCTAGGGGACCTCTCGGGATTCCTCTCCCGTCCATGCCGGGGCCTCAGTCCTTGTGTGGAGTCGGGGCCGGAACCTGAGGATTCCTCTCCAGTGTTGCCATGGATCTTGGGATGCTTCTGAGTCTCCCCAGGGGAGTCAGGCCTCGTCTCGAGTGGGGGCATGCACGTGCGCTTTCCTCCCGAGCTGCAGCAGTAGTGTCACGCTTCCTGTCACGTGGATTAAGGGATCTGTGGCTTTCCCTCGAGGCTGTCCCTCGAGGCTTTCCCACGAGGCTTTCCCACAGGGCTGTGCCACGTGCCACCTTGGTGGGAGTCGATCCTCGGCGTGAAAGACGAGCCGGTGAAGGGAAAAGAGGTTCCTCTGGAATGGACTGAGACATCTGGGGGACTCTTGGAATGGTGGCACGACCCTGGAGTTCCTCTCGCCGTTCCTGTTGAGAGGGCCTCCTCTTGAGATGCGACGGGAACGCCGGGAACTCTTTCCCGACGAAGCAGGGAAAGGATCCCTCATCCCGAGCTACGAGGCGGAAACGGGGATCCTCTGGATGTGGGCGGGACCCTCGTGATTCCTCTCGAGTGGAGACGGGTATGTCGGGGAACTTCTTGATTTGCACCAAGGGTGTGAAGGACCCTTTCGAAGTTCCAGAGGTGAGGTGTGATCAGCCTCGAGACGCCTCAGCGGAAATGGGCCTCATCTCGCCTGGAGGGGAGAACCTCCTGGATTTTCTCGAGTTGCGGCAGGTCTTCTCGAGTTACGACGGGGACCTCAGGGACCCGCTCTGGTGGCCTCAGGAAAGGCCAGTCCCCATGCGAGTTGCTAGGGGACCTCTCGGGATTCCTCTCCCGTCCATGCCGGGGCCTCAGTCCTTGTGTGGAGTCGGGGCCGGAACCTGAGGATTCCTCTCCAGTGTTGCCATGGATCTTGGGGTGCTTCTGAGTCTCCCCAGGGGAGTCAGGCCTCGTCTCGAGTGGGGGCATGCACGTGCGCTTTCCTCCCGAGCTGCAGCAGTAGTGTCACGCTTCCTGTCACGTGGATCAAGGGATCTGTGGCTTTCCCTCGAGGCTGTCCCTCGAGCCTTTCCCACGAGGCTTTCCCACAGGGCTGTGCCACGTGCCACCTTGGTGTGAGTCGATCCTCGGCGTGAAAGACGAGCCGCTGAAGGGAAAAGAGGTTCCTCTGGAATGGACTGAGACATCTGGGGGACTCTTGGAATGGTGGCACGACCCTGGAGTTCCTCTCGCCGTTCCTGTTGAGAGGGCCTCCACTTGACATGCGACGGGAACGCCGGGAACTCTTTCCCGACGAAGCAGGGAAAGGATCCCTCATCTCGAGCTACGAGGCGGAAACGGGGCTCCTCTGGATGTGGGCGGGACCCTCGTGATTCCTCTCGAGTGGAGACGGCTAGGTCGGGGAACTTCTTGATTTGCCCCAAGGGTGTGAAGGACCCTTTCGAAGTTCCAGAAGTGAGGTGTGATCAGCCTCGAGACGCCTCAGCGGAAATGGGCCTCATCTCGCCTGGAGGGGAGAACCTCCTGGATTTTCTCGAGTTGCGGCAGGTCTTCTCGAGTTACGACGGGGACCTCAGGGACCCGCTCTGGTGGCCTCAGGAAAGGCCAGTCCCCATGCGAGTTGCTAGGGGACCTCTCGGGATTCCTCTCCCGTCCATGCCGGGGCCTCAGTCCTTGTGTGGAGTCGGGGCCGGAACCTGAGGATTCCTCTCCAGTGTTGCCATGGATCTTGGGGTGCTTCTGAGTCTCCCCAGGGGAGTCAGGCCTCGTCTCGAGTGGGGGCATGCACGTGCGCTTTCCTCCCGAGCTGCAGCAGTAGTGTCACGCTTCCTGTCACGTGGATCAAGGGATCTGTGGCTTTCCCTCGAGGCTGTCCCTCGAGGCTTTCCCACGAGGCTTTCCCACAGGGCTGTGCCACGTGCCACCTTGGTGAGAGTTGATCCTCGGCGTGAAAGACGAGCCGCTGAAGGGAAAAGAGGTTCCTCTGGAATGGACTGAGACATCTGGGGGACTCTTGGAATGGTGGCACGACCCTGGAGTTCCTCTCGCCGTTCCTGTTGAGAGGGCCTCCACTTGACATGCGACGGGAACGCCGGGAACTCTTTCCCGACGAAGCAGGGAAAGGATCCCTCATCTCGAGCTACGAGGCGGAAACGGGGCTCCTCTGGATGTGGGCGGGACCCTCGTGATTCCTCTCGAGTGGAGACGGCTAGGTCGGGGAACTTCTTGATTTGCCCCAAGGGTGTGAAGGACCCTTTCGAAGTTCCAGAAGTGAGGTGTGATCAGCCTCGAGACGCCTCAGCGGAAATGGGCCTCATCTCGCCTGGAGGGGAGAACCTCCTGGATTTTCTCGAGTTGCGGCAGGTCTTCTCGAGTTACGACGGGGACCTCAGGGACCCGCTCTGGTGGCCTCAGGAAAGGCCAGTCCCCATGCGAGTTGCTAGGGGACCTCTCGGGATTCCTCTCCCGTCCATGCCGGGGCCTCAGTCCTTGTGTGGAGTCGGGGCCGGAACCTGAGGATTCCTCTCCAGTGTTGCCATGGATCTTGGGATGCTTCTGAGTCTCCCCAGGGGAGTCAGGCCTCGTCTCGAGTGGGGGCATGCACGTGCGCTTTCCTCCCGAGCTGCAGCAGTAGTGTCACGCTTCCTGTCACGTGGATCAAGGGATCTGTGGCTTTCCCTCGAGGCTGTCCCTCGAGCCTTTCCCACGAGGCTTTCCCACAGGGCTGTGCCACGTGCCACCTTGGTGTGAGTCCATCCTCGACGTGAAAGACGAGCCGGTGAAGGGAAAAGAGGTTCCTCTGGAATGGACTGAGACATCTGGGGGACCCTTGGAATGGTGGCACGACCCTGGAGTTCCTCTCGCCGTTCCTGTTGAGAGGGCCTCCTCTTGAGATGCGACGGGAACGCCGGGAACTCTTTCCCGACGAAGCAGGGAAAGGATCCCTCATCCCGAGCTACGAGGCGGAAACGGGGCTCCTCTGGATGTGGGCGGGACCCTCGTGATTCCTCTCGAGTGGAGACGGGTATGTCGGGGAACTTCTTGATTTGCACCAAGGGTGTGAAGTACTCTTTCGAAGTTCCAGACGTGAGGTGTGATCAGCCTCGAGACGCCTCAGCGGAAATGGGCCTCATCTCGCCTGGAGGGGAGAACCTCCTGGATTTTCTCGAGTTGCGGCAGGTCTTCTCGAGTTACGACGGGGACCTCAGGGACCCGCTCTGGTGGCCTCAGGAAAGGCCAGTCCCCATGCGAGTTGCTAGGGGACCTCTCGGGATTCCTCTCCCGTCCATGCCGGGGCCTCAGTCCTTGTGTGGAGTCGGGGCCGGAACCTGAGGATTCCTCTCCAGTGTTGCCATGGATCATGGGGTGCTTCTGAGTCTCCCCAGGGGAGTCAGGCCTCGTCTCGAGTGGGGGCATGCACGTGCGCTTTCCTCCCGAGCTGCAGCAGTAGTGTCACGCTTGCTGTCACGTGGATCAAGGGATCTGTGGCTTTCCCTCGAGGCTGTCCCTCGAGGCTTTCCCACGAGGCTTTCCCACGAGGCTTTCCCACAGGGCTGTGCCACGTGCCACCTTGGTGTGAGTCGATCCTCGGCGTGAAAGACGAGCCGGTGAAGGGAAAAGAGGTTCCTCTGGAATGGACTGAGACATCTGGGGGACTCTTGGAATGGTGGCACGACCCTGGAGTTCCTCTCGCCGTTCCTGTTGAGATGGCCTCCTCTTGAGATGCGACGGGAACGCCGGGAACTCTTTCCCGACGAAGCAGGGAAAGGATCCCTCATCTCGAGCTACGAGGCGGAAACGGGGCTCCTCTGGATGTGGGCGGGACCCTCGTGATTCCTCTCGAGTGGAGACGGGTATGTCGGGGAACTTCTTGATTTGCACCAAGGGTGTGAAGGACCCTTTCGAAGTTCCAGAGGTGAGGTGTGATCAGCCTCGAGACGCCTCAGCGGAAATGGGCCTCATCTCGCCTGGAGGGGAGAACCTCCTGGATTTTCTCGAGTTGCGGCAGGTCTTCTCGAGTTACGACGGGGACCTCAGGGACCCGCTCTGGTGGCCTCAGGAAAGGCCAGTCCCCATGCGAGTTGCTAGGGGACCTCTCGGGATTCCTCTCCCGTCCATGCCGGGGCCTCAGTCCTTGTGTGGAGTCGGGGCCGGAACCTGAGGATTCCTCTCCAGTGTTGCCATGGATCTTGGGGTGCTTCTGAGTCTCCCCAGGGGAGTCAGGCCTCGTCTCGAGTGGGGGCATGCACGTGCGCTTTCCTCCCGAGCTGCAGCAGTAGTGTCACGCTTCCTGTCACGTGGATCAAGGGATCTGTGGCTTTCCCTCGAGGCTGTCCCTCGAGGCTTTCCCACGAGGCTTTCCCACAGGGCTGTGCCACGTGCCACCTTGGTGTGAGTCGATCCTCGGCGTGAAAGACGAGCCCGTGAAGGGAAAAGAGGTTCCTCTGGAATGGACTGAGACATCTGGGGGACTCTTGGAATGGTGGCACGACCCTGGAGTTCCTCTCGCCGTTCCTGTTGAGAGGGCCTCCTCTTGAGATGCGACGGGAACGCCGGGAACTCTTTCCCGACGAAGCAGGGAAAGGATCCCTCATCTCGAGCTACGAGGCGGAAACGGGGCTCCTCTGGATGTGGGCGGGACCCTCGTGATTCCTCTCGAGTGGAGACGGGTATGTCGGGGAACTTCTTGATTTGCACCAAGGGTGTGAAGGACCCTTTCGAAATTCCAGAGGGGAGGTGTGATCAGCCTCGAGACGCCTCAGCGGAAATGGGCCTCATCTCGCCTGGAGGGGAGAACCTCCTGGATTTTCTCGAGATGCGGCAGGTCTTCTCGAGTTACGACGGGGACCTCAGGGACCCGCTCTGGTGGCCTCAGGAAAGGCCAGTCCCCATGCGAGTTGATAGGGGACCTCTCGGGATTCCTCTCCCGTCCATGCCGGGGCCTCAGTCCTTGTGTGGAGTCGGGGCCGGAACCTGAGGATTCCTCTCCAGTGTTGCCATGGATCTTGGGGTGCTTCTGAGTCTCCCCAGGGGAGTCAGGCCTCGTCTCGAGTGGGGGCATGCACGTGCGCTTTCCTCCCGAGCTGCAGCAGTAGTGTCACGCTTCCTGTCACGTGGATCAAGGGATCTGTGGCTTTCCCTCGAGGCTGTCCCTCGAGGCTTTCCCACGAGGCTTTCCCACAGGGCTGTGCCACGTGCCACCTTGGTGTGAGTCGATCCTCGGCGTGAAAGACGAGCCGGTGAAGGGAAAAGAGGTTCCTCTGGAATGGACTGAGACATCTGGGGGACTCTTGGAATGGTGGCACGACCCTGGAGTTCCTCTCGCCGTTCCTGTTGAGAGGGCCTCCTCTTGAGATGCGACGGGAACGCCGGGAACTCTTTCCCGACGAAGCAGGGAAAGGATCCCTCATCTCGAGCTACGAGGCGGAAACGGGGCTCCTCTGGATGTGGGCGGGACCCTCGTGATTCCTCTCGAGAGGAGACGGGTATGTCGGGGAACTTCTTGATTTGCACCAAGGGTGTGAAGGACCCTTTTGAAGTTCCAGAGGTGAGGTGTGATCAGCCTCGAGACGCCTCAGCGGAAATGGGCCTCATCTCGCCTGGAGGGGAGAACCTCCTGGATTTTCTCGAGTTGCGGCAGGTCTTCTCGAGTTACGACGGGGACCTCAGGGACCCGCTCTGGTGGCCTCAGGAAAGGCCAGTCCCCATGCGAGTTGCTAGGGGACCTCTCGGGATTCCTCTCCCGTCCATGCCGGGGCCTCAGTCCTTGTGTGGAGTTGGGGCCGGAACCTGAGGATTCCTCTCCAGTGTTGCCATGGATCTTGGGGTGCTTCTGAGTCTCCTCAGGGGAGTCAGGCCTCGTCTCGAGTGGGGGCATGCACGTGCGCTTTCCTCCCGAGCTGCAGCAGTAGTGTCACGCTTCCTGTCACGTGGATCAAGGGATCTGTGGCTTTCCCTCGAGGCTTTCCCACAGGGCTGTGCCACGTGCCACCTTGGTGTGAGTCGATCCTCGGCGTGAAAGACGAGCCGGTGAAGGGAAAAGAGGTTCCTCTGGAATGGACTGAGACATCTGGGGGACTCTTGGAATGGTGGCACGACCCTGGAGTTCCTCTCGCCGTTCCTGTTGAGAGGGCCTCCTCTTGAGATGCGACGGGAACGCCGGGAACTCTTTCCCGACGAAGCAGGGAAAGGATCCCTCATCTCGAGCTACGAGGCGGAAACGGGGCTCCTCTGGATGTGGGCGGGACCCTCGTGATTCCTCTCGAGTGGAGACGGCTAGGTCGGGGAACTTCTTGATTTGCACCAAGGGTGTGAAGGACCCTTTCGAAATTCCAGAGGTGAGGTGTGATCAGCCTCGAGACGCCTCAGCAGAAATGGGCCTCATCTCGCCTGGAGGGGAGAACCTCCTGGATTTTCTCGAGTTGCGGCAGGTCTTCTCGAGTTACGACGGGGACCTCAGGGACCCGCTCTGGTGGCCTCAGGAAAGGCCAGTCCCCATGCGAGTTGCTAGGGGACCTCTCGGGATTCCTCTCCCGTCCATGCCGGGGCCTCAGTCCTTGTGTGGAGTCGGGGCCGGAACCTGAGGATTCCTCTCCAGTGTTGCCATGGATCATGGGGTGCTTCTGAGTCTCCCCAGGGGAGTCAGGCCTCGTCTCGAGTGGGGGCATGCACGTGCGCTTTCCTCCCGAGCTGCAGCAGTAGTGTCACGCTTGCTGTCACGTGGATCAAGGGATCTGTGGCTTTCCCTCGAGGCTGTCCCTCGAGGCTTTCCCACGAGGCTTTCCCACGAGGCTTTCCCACAGGGCTGTGCCACGTGCCACCTTGGTGTGAGTCGATCCTCGGCGTGAAAGACGAGCCGGTGAAGGGAAAAGAGGTTCCTCTGGAATGGACTGAGACATCTGGGGGACTCTTGGAATGGTGGCACGACCCTGGAGTTCCTCTCGCCGTTCCTGTTGAGATGGCCTCCTCTTGAGATGCGACGGGAACGCCGGGAACTCTTTCCCGACGAAGCAGGGAAAGGATCCCTCATCTCGAGCTACGAGGCGGAAACGGGGCTCCTCTGGATGTGGGCGGGACCCTCGTGATTCCTCTCGAGTGGAGACGGGTATGTCGGGGAACTTCTTGATTTGCACCAAGGGTGTGAAGGACCCTTTCGAAGTTCCAGAGGTGAGGTGTGATCAGCCTCGAGACGCCTCAGCGGAAATGGGCCTCATCTCGCCTGGAGGGGAGAACCTCCTGGATTTTCTCGAGTTGCGGCAGGTCTTCTCGAGTTACGACGGGGACCTCAGGGACCCGCTCTGGTGGCCTCAGGAAAGGCCAGTCCCCATGCGAGTTGCTAGGGGACCTCTCGGGATTCCTCTCCCGTCCATGCCGGGGCCTCAGTCCTTGTGTGGAGTCGGGGCCGGAACCTGAGGATTCCTCTCCAGTGTTGCCATGGATCTTGGGGTGCTTCTGAGTCTCCCCAGGGGAGTCAGGCCTCGTCTCGAGTGGGGGCATGCACGTGCGCTTTCCTCCCGAGCTGCAGCAGTAGTGTCACGCTTCCTGTCACGTGGATCAAGGGATCTGTGGCTTTCCCTCGAGGCTGTCCCTCGAGGCTTTCCCACGAGGCTTTCCCACAGGGCTGTGCCACGTGCCACCTTGGTGTGAGTCGATCCTCGGCGTGAAAGACGAGCCCGTGAAGGGAAAAGAGGTTCCTCTGGAATGGACTGAGACATCTGGGGGACTCTTGGAATGGTGGCACGACCCTGGAGTTCCTCTCGCCGTTCCTGTTGAGAGGGCCTCCTCTTGAGATGCGACGGGAACGCCGGGAACTCTTTCCCGACGAAGCAGGGAAAGGATCCCTCATCTCGAGCTACGAGGCGGAAACGGGGCTCCTCTGGATGTGTGCGGGACCCTCGTGATTCCTCTCGAGTGGAGACGGGTATGTCGGGGAACTTCTTGATTTGCACCAAGGGTGTGAAGGACCCTTTCGAAATTCCAGAGGGGAGGTGTGATCAGCCTCGAGACGCCTCAGCGGAAATGGGCCTCATCTCGCCTGGAGGGGAGAACCTCCTGGATTTTCTCGAGATGCGGCAGGTCTTCTCGAGTTACGACGGGGACCTCAGGGACCCGCTCTGGTGGCCTCAGGAAAGGCCAGTCCCCATGCGAGTTGATAGGGGACCTCTCGGGATTCCTCTCCCGTCCATGCCGGGGCCTCAGTCCTTGTGTGGAGTCGGGGCCGGAACCTGAGGATTCCTCTCCAGTGTTGCCATGGATCTTGGGGTGCTTCTGAGTCTCCCCAGGGGAGTCAGGCCTCGTCTCGAGTGGGGGCATGCACGTGCGCTTTCCTCCCGAGCTGCAGCAGTAGTGTCACGCTTCCTGTCACGTGGATCAAGGGATCTGTGGCTTTCCCTCGAGGCTGTCCCTCGAGGCTTTCCCACGAGGCTTTCCCACAGGGCTGTGCCACGTGCCACCTTGGTGTGAGTCGATCCTCGGCGTGAAAGACGAGCCGGTGAAGGGAAAAGAGGTTCCTCTGGAATGGACTGAGACATCTGGGGGACTCTTGGAATGGTGGCACGACCCTGGAGTTCCTCTCGCCGTTCCTGTTGAGAGGGCCTCCTCTTGAGATGCGACGGGAACGCCGGGAACTCTTTCCCGACGAAGCAGGGAAAGGATCCCTCATCTCGAGCTACGAGGCGGAAACGGGGCTCCTCTGGATGTGGGCGGGACCCTCGTGATTCCTCTCGAGAGGAGACGGGTATGTCGGGGAACTTCTTGATTTGCACCAAGGGTGTGAAGGACCCTTTTGAAGTTCCAGAGGTGAGGTGTGATCAGCCTCGAGACGCCTCAGCGGAAATGGGCCTCATCTCGCCTGGAGGGGAGAACCTCCTGGATTTTCTCGAGTTGCGGCAGGTCTTCTCGAGTTACGACGGGGACCTCAGGGACCCGCTCTGGTGGCCTCAGGAAAGGCCAGTCCCCATGCGAGTTGCTAGGGGACCTCTCGGGATTCCTCTCCCGTCCATGCCGGGGCCTCAGTCCTTGTGTGGAGTTGGGGCCGGAACCTGAGGATTCCTCTCCAGTGTTGCCATGGATCTTGGGGTGCTTCTGAGTCTCCTCAGGGGAGTCAGGCCTCGTCTCGAGTGGGGGCATGCACGTGCGCTTTCCTCCCGAGCTGCAGCAGTAGTTTCACGCTTCCTGTCACGTGGATCAAGGGATCTGTGGCTTTCCCTCGAGGCTTTCCCACAGGGCTGTGCCACGTGCCACCTTGGTGTGAGTCGATCCTCGGCGTGAAAGACGAGCCGGTGAAGGGAAAAGAGGTTCCTCTGGAATGGACTGAGACATCTGGGGGACTCTTGGAATGGTGGCACGACCCTGGAGTTCCTCTCGCCGTTCCTGTTGAGAGGGCCTCCTCTTGAGATGCGACGGGAACGCCGGGAACTCTTTCCCGACGAAGCAGGGAAAGGATCCCTCATCTCGAGCTACGAGGCGGAAACGGGGCTCCTCTGGATGTGGGCGGGACCCTCGTGATTCCTCTCGAGTGGAGACGGCTAGGTCGGGGAACTTCTTGATTTGCACCAAGGGTGTGAAGGACCCTTTCGAAATTCCAGAGGTGAGGTGTGATCAGCCTCGAGACGCCTCAGCAGAAATGGGCCTCATCTCGCCTGGAGGGGAGAACCTCCTGGATTTTCTCGAGTTGCGGCAGGTCTTCTCGAGTTACGACGGGGACCTCAGGGACCCGCTCTGGTGGCCTCAGGAAAGGGCAGTCCCCATGCGAGTTGCTAGGGGACCTCTCGGGATTCCTCTCCCGTCCATGCCGGGGCCTCAGTCCTTGTGTGGAGTCGGGGCCGGAACCTGAGGATTCCTCTCCAGTGTTGCCATGGATCTTGGGGTGCTTCTGAGTCTCCCCAGGGGAGTCAGGCCTCGTCTCGAGTGGGGGCATGCACGTGCGCTTTCCTCCCGAGCTGCAGCAGTAGTGTCACGCTTCCTGTCACGTGGATCAAGGGATCTGTGGCTTTCCCTCGAGGCTGTCCCTCGAGGCTTTCCCACGAGGCTTTCCCACAGGGCTGTGCCACGTGCCACCTTGGTGTGAGTCGATCCTCGGCGTGAAAGACGAGCCCGTGAAGGGAAAAGAGGTTCCTCTGGAATGGACTGAGGCATCTGGGGGACTCTTGGAATGGTGGCACGACCCTGGAGTTCCTCTCGCCGTTCCTGTTGAGAGGGCCTCCACTTGAGATGCGACGGGAACGCCGGGAACTCTTTCCCGACGAAGCAGGGAAAGGATCCCTCATCTCGAGCTACGAGGCGGAAACGGGGCTCCTCTGGATGTGGGCGGGACCCACGTGATTCCTCTCGAGTGGAGACGGCTAGGTCGGGGAACTTCTTGATTTGCACCAAGGGTGTGTAGGACCCTTTCGAAGTTCCAGAGGTGAGGTGTGATCAGCCTCGAGACGCCTCAGCGGAAATGGGCCTCATCTCGCCTGGAGGGGAGAACCTCCTGGATTTTCTCGAGTTGCGGCAGGTCTTCTCGAGTTACGACGGGGACCACAGGGACCCGCTCTGGTGGCCTCAGGAAAGGCCAGTCCCCATGCGAGTTGCTAGGGGACCACTCGGGATTCCTCTCCCGTCCATGCCGGGGCCTCAGTCCTTGTGTGGAGTCGGGGCCGGAACCTGAGGATTCCTCTCCAGTGTTGCCATGGATCTTGGGGTGCTTCTGAGTCTCCCCAGGGGAGTCAGGCCTTGTCTCGTGTGGGGGCATGCACGTGCGCTTTCCTCCCGAGCTGCAGCAGTAGTGTCACGCTTCCTGTCACGTGGATCAAGGGATCTGTGGCTTTCCCTCGAGGCTGTCCCTCGAGGCTTTCCCACGAGGCTTTCCCACAGGGCTGTGCCACGTGCCACCTTGGTGGGAGTCGATCCTCGGCGTGAAAGACGAGCCGGTGAAGGGAAAAGAGGTTCCTCTGGAATGGACTGAGACATCTGGGGGACTCTTGGAATGGTGGCACAACCCTGGAGTTCCTCTCGCCGTTCCTGTTGAGAGGGCCTCCTCTTGAGATGCGACGGGAACGCCGGGAACTCTTTCCCGACGAAGCAGGGAAAGGATCCCTCATCTCGAGCTACGAGGCGGAAACGGGGCTCCTCTGGATGTGGGCGGGACCCTCGTGATTCCTCTCGAGTGGAGACGGCTAGGTCGGGGAACTTCTTGATTTGCACCAAGGGTGTGAAGGACCCTTTCGAAGTTCCAGAGGTGAGGTGTGATCAGCCTCGAGACGCCTCAGCGGAAATGGGCCTCATCTCGCCTGGAGGGGAGAACCTCCTGGATTTTCTCCTGTTGCGGCAGGTCTTCTCGAGTTACGACGGGGAACTCAGGGACCCGCTCTGGTGGCCTCAGGAAAGGCCAGTCCCCATGCGAGTTGCTAGGGGACCTCTCGGGATTCCTCTCCCGTCCATGCCGGGGCCTCAGTCCTTGTGTGGAGTCGGGGCCGGAACCTGAGGATTCCTCTCCAGTGTTGCCATGGATCTTGGGGTGCTTCTGAGTCTCCCCAGGGGAGTCAGGCCTCGTCTCGAGTGGGGGCATGCACGTGCGCTTTCGTCCCGAGCTGCAGCAGTAGTGTCACGCTTCCTGTCACGTGGATCAAGGGATCTGTGGCTTTCCCTCGAGGCTGTCCCTCGAGGCTTTCCCACGAGGCTTTCCCACAGGGCTGTGCCACGTGCCACCTTGGTGTGAGTCGATCCTCGGCGTGAAAGACGAGCCCGTGAAGGGAAAAGAGATTCCTCTGAAATGGACTGAGACATCTGGGGGACTCTTGGAATGGTGGCACGACCCTGGAGTTCCTCTCGCCGTTCCTGTTGAGAGGGCCTCCTCTTGAGATGCGACGGGAACGCCGGGAACTCTTTCCCGACGAAGCAGGGAAAGGATCCCTCATCTCGAGCTACGAGGCGGAAACGGGGCTCCTCTGGATGTGGGCGGGACCCTCGTGATTCCTCTCGAGTGGAGACGGGTATGTCGGGGAACTTCTTGATTTGCACCAAGGGTGTGAAGGACCCTTTCGAAGTTCCAGAGGGGAGGTGTGATCAGCCTCGAGACGCCTCAGCGGAAATGGGCCTCATCTCGCCTGGAGGGGAGAACCTCCTGGATTTTCTCCTGTTGCGGCAGGTCTTCTCGAGTTACGACGGGGAACTCAGGGACCCGCTCTGGTGGCCTCAGGAAAGGCCAGTCCCCATGCGAGTTGCTAGGGGACCTCTCGGGATTCCTCTCCCGTCCATGCCGGGGCCTCAGTCCTTGTGTGGAGTTGGGGCCGGAACCTGAGGATTCCTCTCCTGTGTTGCCATGGATCTTGGGGTGCTTCTGAGTCTCCCCAGGGGAGTCAGGCCTCGTCTCGAGTGGGGGCATGCACGTGCGCTTTCCTCCCGAGCTGCAGCAGTAGTTTCACGCTTCCTGTCACGTGGATCAAGGGATCTGTGGCTTTCCCTCGAGGCTGTCCCTCGAGGCTTTCCCACGAGGCTTTCCCACAGGGCTGTGCCACGTGCCACCTTGGTGTGAGTCGATCCTCGGCGTGAAAGACGAGCCGGTGAAGGGAAAAGAGGTTCCTCTGGAATGGACTGAGACATCTGGGGGACTCTTGGAATGGTGGCACGACCCTGGAGTTCCTCTCGCCGTTCCTGTTGAGAGGGCCTCCTCTTGAGATGCGACGGGAACGCCGGGAACTCTTTCCCGACGAAGCAGGGAAAGGATCCCTCATCTCGAGCTACGAGGCGGAAACGGGGCTCCTCTGGATGTGGGCGGGACCCTCGTGATTCCTCTCGAGTGGAGACGGGTATGTCGGGGAACTTCTTGATTTGCACCAAGGGTGTGAAGGACCCTTTCGAAGTTCCAGAGGTGAGGTGTGATCAGCCTCGAGACGCCTCAGCGGAAATGGGCCTCATCTCGCCTGGAGGGGAGAACCTCCTGGATTTTCTCGAGTTGCGGCAGGTCTTCTCGAATTACGACGGGGACCTCAGGGACCCGCTCTGGTGGCCTCAGGAAAGGCCAGTCCCCATGCGAGTTGCTAGGGGACCTCTCGGGATTCCTCTCCCGTCCATGCCGGGGCCTCAGTCCTTGTGTGGAGTCGGGGCCGGAACCTGAGGATTCCTCTCCAGTGTTGCCATGGATCTTGGGGTGCTTCTGAGTCTCCCCAGGGGAGTCAGGCCTCGTCTCGAGTGGGGGCATGCACGTGCGCTTTCGTCCCGAGCTGCAGCAGTAGTGTCACGCTTCCTGTCACGTGGATCAAGGGATCTGTGGCTTTCCCTCGAGCCTGTCCCTCGAGGCTTTCCCACGAGGCTTTCCCACAGGGCTGTGCCACGTGCCACCTTGGTGTGAGTCGATCCTCGGCGTGAAAGACGAGCCCGTGAAGGGAAAAGAGGTTCCTCTGGAATGGACTGAGACATCTGGGGGACTCTTGGAATGGTGGCACGACCCTGGAGTTCCTCTCGCCGTTCCTGTTGAGAGGGCCTCCACTTGAGATGCGACGGGAACGCCGGGAACTCTTTCCCGACGAAGCAGGGAAAGGATCCCTCATCTCGAGCTACGAGGCGGAAACGGGGCTCCTCTGGATGTGGGCGGGACCCACGTGATTCCTCTCGAGTGGAGACGGCTAGGTCGGGGAACTTCTTGATTTGCACCAAGGGTGTGTAGGACCCTTTCGAAGTTCCAGAGGTGAGGTGTGATCAGCCTCGAGACGCCTCAGCGGAAATGGGCCTCATCTCGCCTGGAGGGGAGAACCTCCTGGATTTTCTCGAGTTGCGGCAGGTCTTCTCGAGTTACGACGGGGACCACAGGGACCCGCTCTGGTGGCCTCAGGAAAGGCCAGTCCCCATGCGAGTTGCTAGGGGACCACTCGGGATTCCTCTCCCGTCCATGCCGGGGCCTCAGTCCTTGTGTGGAGTCGGGGCCGGAACCTGAGGATTCCTCTCCAGTGTTGCCATGGATCTTGGGGTGCTTCTGAGTCTCCCCAGGGGAGTCAGGCCTTGTCTCGTGTGGGGGCATGCACGTGCGCTTTCCTCCCGAGCTGCAGCAGTAGTGTCACGCTTCCTGTCACGTGGATCAAGGGATCTGTGGCTTTCCCTCGAGGCTGTCCCTCGAGGCTTTCCCACGAGGCTTTCCCACAGGGCTGTGCCACGTGCCACCTTGGTGGGAGTCGATCCTCGGCGTGAAAGACGAGCCGGTGAAGGGAAAAGAGGTTCCTCTGGAATGGACTGAGACATCTGGGGGACTCTTGGAATGGTGGCACAACCCTGGAGTTCCTCTCGCCGTTCCTGTTGAGAGGGCCTCCTCTTGAGATGCGACGGGAACGCCGGGAACTCTTTCCCGACGAAGCAGGGAAAGGATCCCTCATCTCGAGCTACGAGGCGGAAACGGGGCTCCTCTGGATGTGGGCGGGACCCTCGTGATTCCTCTCGAGTGGAGACGGCTAGGTCGGGGAACTTCTTGATTTGCACCAAGGGTGTGAAGGACCCTTTCGAAGTTCCAGAGGTGAGGTGTGATCAGCCTCGAGACGCCTCAGCGGAAATGGGCCTCATCTCGCCTGGAGGGGAGAACCTCCTGGATTTTCTCCTGTTGCGGCAGGTCTTCTCGAGTTACGACGGGGAACTCAGGGACCCGCTCTGGTGGCCTCAGGAAAGGCCAGTCCCCATGCGAGTTGCTAGGGGACCTCTCGGGATTCCTCTCCCGTCCATGCCGGGGCCTCAGTCCTTGTGTGGAGTTGGGGCCGGAACCTGAGGATTCCTCTCCTGTGTTGCCATGGATCTTGGGGTGCTTCTGAGTCTCCCCAGGGGAGTCAGGCCTCGTCTCGAGTGGGGGCATGCACGTGCGCTTTCCTCCCGAGCTGCAGCAGTAGTTTCACGCTTCCTGTCACGTGGATCAAGGGATCTGTGGCTTTCCCTCGAGGCTGTCCCTCGAGGCTTTCCCACGAGGCTTTCCCACAGGGCTGTGCCACGTGCCACCTTGGTGTGAGTCGATCCTCGGCGTGAAAGACGAGCCGGTGAAGGGAAAAGAGGTTCCTCTGGAATGGACTGAGACATCTGGGGGACTCTTGGAATGGTGGCACGACCCTGGAGTTCCTCTCGCCGTTCCTGTTGAGAGGGCCTCCTCTTGAGATGCGACGGGAACGCCGGGAACTCTTTCCCGACGAAGCAGGGAAAGGATCCCTCATCTCGAGCTACGAGGCGGAAACGGGGCTCCTCTGGATGTGGGCGGGACCCTCGTGATTCCTCTCGAGTGGAGACGGGTATGTCGGGGAACTTCTTGATTTGCACCAAGGGTGTGAAGGACCCTTTCGAAGTTCCAGAGGTGAGGTGTGATCAGCCTCGAGACGCCTCAGCGGAAATGGGCCTCATCTCGCCTGGAGGGGAGAACCTCCTGGATTTTCTCGAGTTGCGGCAGGTCTTCTCGAATTACGACGGGGACCTCAGGGACCCGCTCTGGTGGCCTCAGGAAAGGCCAGTCCCCATGCGAGTTGCTAGGGGACCTCTCGGGATTCCTCTCCCGTCCATGCCGGGGCCTCAGTCCTTGTGTGGAGTCGGGGCCGGAACCTGAGGATTCCTCTCCAGTGTTGCCATGGATCTTGGGGTGCTTCTGAGTCTCCCCAGGGGAGTCAGGCCTCGTCTCGAGTGGGGGCATGCACGTGCGCTTTCGTCCCGAGCTGCAGCAGTAGTGTCACGCTTCCTGTCACGTGGATCAAGGGATCTGTGGCTTTCCCTCGAGGCTGTCCCTCGAGGCTTTCCCACGAGGCTTTCCCACAGGGCTGTGCCACGTGCCACCTTGTTGTGAGTCGATCCTCGGCGTGAAAGACGAGCCCGTGAAGGGAAAAGAGGTTCCTCTGGAATGGACTGAGACATCTGGGGGACTCTTGGAATGGTGGCACGACCCTGGAGTTCCTCTCGCCGTTCCTGTTGAGAGGGCCTCCACTTGAGATGCGACGGGAACGCCGGGAACTCTTTCCCGACGAAGCAGGGAAAGGATCCCTCATCTCGAGCTACGAGGCGGAAACGGGGCTCCTCTGGATGTGGGCGGGACCCACGTGATTCCTCTCGAGTGGAGACGGCTAGGTCGGGGAACTTCTTGATTTGCACCAAGGGTGTGTAGGACCCTTTCGAAGTTCCAGAGGTGAGGTGTGATCAGCCTCGAGACGCCTCAGCGGAAATGGGCCTCATCTCGCCTGGAGGGGAGAACCTCCTGGATTTTCTCGAGTTGCGGCAGGTCTTCTCGAGTTACGACGGGGACCACAGGGACCCGCTCTGGTGGCCTCAGGAAAGGCCAGTCCCCATGCGAGTTGCTAGGGGACCACTCGGGATTCCTCTCCCGTCCATGCCGGGGCCTCAGTCCTTGTGTGGAGTCGGGGCCGGAACCTGAGGATTCCTCTCCAGTGTTGCCATGGATCTTGGGGTGCTTCTGAGTCTCCCCAGGGGAGTCAGGCCTCGTCTCGAGTGGGGGCATGCACGTGCGCTTTCCTCCCGAGCTGCAGCAGTAGTTTCACGCTTCCTGTCACGTGGATCAAGGGATCTGTGGCTTTCCCTCGAGGCTGTCCCTCGAGGCTTTCCCACGAGGCTTTCCCACAGGGCTGTGCCACGTGCCACCTTGGTGTGAGTCGATCCTCGGCGTGAAAGACGAGCCGGTGAAGGGAAAAGAGGTTCCTCTGGAATGGACTGAGACATCTGGGGGACTCTTGGAATGGTGGCACGACCCTGGAGTTCCTCTCGCCGTTCCTGTTGAGAGGGCCTCCTCTTGAGATGCGACGGGAACGCCGGGAACTCTTTCCCGACGAAGCAGGGAAAGGATCCCTCATCTCGAGCTACGAGGCGGAAACGGGGCTCCTCTGGATGTGGGCGGGACCCTCGTGATTCCTCTCGAGTGGAGACGGGTATGTCGGGGAACTTCTTGATTTGCACCAAGGGTGTGAAGGACCCTTTCGAAGTTCCAGAGGTGAGGTGTGATAAGCCTCGAGACGCCTCAGCGGAAATGGGCCTCATCTCGCCTGGAGGGGAGAACCTCCTGGATTTTCTCGAGTTGCGGCAGGTCTTCTCGAATTACGACGGGGACCTCAGGGACCCGCTCTGGTGGCCTCAGGAAAGGCCAGTCCCCATGCGAGTTGCTAGGGGACCTCTCGGGATTCCTCTCCCGTCCATGCCGGGGCCTCAGTCCTTGTGTGGAGTCGGGGCCGGAACCTGAGGATTCCTCTCCAGTGTTGCCATGGATCTTGGGGTGCTTCTGAGTCTCCCCAGGGGAGTCAGGCCTCGTCTCGAGTGGTGGCATGCACGTGCGCTTTCCTCCCGAGCTGCAGAAGTAGTGTCACGCTTCCTGTCACGTGGATCAAGGGATCTGTGGCTTTCCCTCGAGGCTGTCCCTCGAGGCTTTCCCACGAGGCTTTCCCACAGGGCTGTGCCACGTGCCACCTTGGTGTGAGTCGATCCTCGGCGTGAAAGACGAGCCCGTGAAGGGAAAAGAGGTTCCTCTGGAATGGACTGAGACATCTGGGGGACTCTTGGAATGGTGGCACGACCCTGGAGTTCCTCTCGCCGTTCCTGTTGAGAGGGCCTCCTCTTGAGATGCGACGGGAACGCCGGGAACTCTTTCCCGACGAAGCAGGGAAAGGATCCCTCATCTCGAGCTACGAGGCGGAAACGGGGCTCCTCTGGATGTGGGCGGGACCCTCGTGATTCCTCTCGAGTGGAGACGGGTATGTCGGGGAACTTCTTGATTTGCACCAAGGGTGTGAAGGACCCTTTCGAAATTCCAGAGGTGAGGTGTGATCAGCCTCGAGACGCCTCAGCAGAAATGGGCCTCATCTCGCCTGGAGGGGAGAACCTCCTGGATTTTCTCGAGTTGCGGCAGGTCTTCTCGAGTTACGACGGGGACCTCAGGGACCCGCTCTGGTGGCCTCAGGAAAGGCCAGTCCCCATGCGAGTTGCTAGGGGACCTCTCGGGATTCCTCTCCCGTCCATGCCGGGGCCTCAGTCCTTGTGTGGAGTCGGGGCCGGAACCTGAGGATTCCTCTCCAGTGTTGCCATGGATCTTGGGGTGCTTCTGAGTCTCCCCAGGGGAGTCAGGACTCGTCTCGATTGGGGGCATGCACGTGCGCTTTCCTCCCGAGCTGCAGCAGTAGTTTCACGCTTCCTGTCACGTGGATCAAGGGATCTGTGGCTTTCCCTCGAGGCTGTCCCTCGAGGCTTTCCCACGAGGCTTTCCCACAGGGCTGTGCCACGTGCCACCTTGGTGTGAGTCGATCCTCGGCGTGAAAGACGAGAAGGTGAAGGGAAAAGAGGTTCCTCTGGAATGGACTGAGACATCTGGGGGACTCTTGGAATGGTGGCACGACCCTGGAGTTCCTCTCGCCGTTCCTGTTGAGAGGGCCTCCTCTTGAGATGCGACGGGAACGCCGGGAACTCTTTCCCGACGAAGCAGGGAAAGGATCCCTCATCTCGAGCTACGAGGCGGAAACGGGGCTCCTCTGGATGTGGGCGGGACCCTCGTGATTCCTCTCGAGTGGAGACGGGTATGTCGGGGAACTTCTTGATTTGCACCAAGGGTGTGAAGGACCCTTTCGAAGTTCCAGAGGTGAGGTGTGATCAGCCTCGAGACGCCTCAGCGGAAATGGGCCTCATCTCGCCTGGAGGGGAGAACCTCCTGGATTTTCTCGAGATGCGGCAGGTCTTCTCGAGTTACGACGGGGACCTCAGGGACCCGCTCTGGTGGCCTCAGGAAAGGCCAGTCCCCATGCGAGTTGCTAGGGGACCTCTCGGGATTCCTCTCCCGTCCATGCCGGGGCCTCAGTCCTTGTGTGGAGTCGGGGCCGGAACCTGAGGATTCCTCTCCAGTGTTGCCATGGATCTTGGGGTGCTTCTGAGTCTCCCCAGGGGAGTCAGGCCTCGTCTCGAGTGGGGGCATGCACGTGCGCTTTCCTCCCGAGCTGCAGCAGTAGTGTCACGCTTCCTGTCACGTGGATCAAGGGATCTGTGGCTTTCCCTCGAGGCTGTCCCTCGAGGCTTTCCCACGAGGCTTTTCCACAGGGCTGTGCCACGTGCCACCTTGGTGGGAGTCGATCCTCGGCGTGAAAGACGAGCCGGTGAAGGGAAAAGAGGTTCCTCTGGAATGGACTGAGACATCTGGGGGACTCTTGGAATGGTGGCACGACCCTGGAGTTCCTCTCGCCGTTCCTGTTGAGAGGGCCTCCACTTGACATGCGACGGGAACGCCGGGAACTCTTTCCCGACGAAGCAGGGAAAGGATCCCTCATCTCGAGCTACGAGGCGGAAACGGGGCTCCTCTGGATGTGGGCGGGACCCTCGTGATTCCTCTCGAGTGGAGACGGCTAGGTCGGGGAACTTCTTGATTTGCCCCAAGGGTGTGAAGGACCCTTTCGAAGTTCCAGAAGTGAGGTGTGATCAGCCTCGAGACGCCTCAGCGGAAATGGGCCTCATCTCGCCTGGAGGGGAGAACCTCCTGGATTTTCTCGAGTTGCGGCAGGTCTTCTCGAGTTACGACGGGGACCTCAGGGACCCGCTCTGGTGGCCTCAGGAAAGGCCAGTCCCCATGCGAGTTGCTAGGGGACCTCTCGGGATTCCTCTCCCGTCCATGCCGGGGCCTCAGTCCTTGTGTGGAGTTGGGGCCGGAACCTGAGGATTCCTCTCCTGTGTTGCCATGGATCTTGGGGTGCTTCTGAGTCTCCCCAGGGGAGTCAGGCCTCGTCTCGAGTGGGGGCATGCACGTGCGCTTTCCTCCCGAGCTGCAGCAGTAGTTTCACGCTTCCTGTCACGTGGATCAAGGGATCTGTGGCTTTCCCTCGAGGCTGTCCCTCGAGGCTTTCCCACGAGGCTTTCCCACAGGGCTGTGCCACGTGCCACCTTGGTGTGAGTCGATCCTCGGCGTGAAAGACGAGCCGGTGAAGGGAAAAGAGGTTCCTCTGGAATGGACTGAGACATCTGGGGGACTCTTGGAATGGTGGCACGACCCTGGAGTTCCTCTCGCCGTTCCTGTTGAGAGGGCCTCCTCTTGAGATGCGACGGGAACGCCGGGAACTCTTTCCCGACGAAGCAGGGAAAGGATCCCTCATCTCGAGCTACGAGGCGGAAACGGGGCTCCTCTGGATGTGGGCGGGACCCTCGTGATTCCTCTCGAGTGGAGACGGCTAGGTCGGGGAACTTCTTGATTTGCCCCAAGGGTGTGAAAGACCCTTTCGAAGTTCCAGAGGTGAGGTGTGATCAGCCTCGAGACGCCTCAGCGGAAATGGGCCTCATCTCGCCTGGAGGGGAGAACATCCTGGATTTTCTCGAGTTGCGGCAGGTCTTCTCGAGTTACGACGGGGACCTCAGGGACCCGCTCTGGTGGCCTCAGGAAAGGCCAGTCCCCATGCGAGTTGCTAGGGGACCTCTCGGGATTCCTCTCCCGTCCATGCCGGGGCCTCAGTCCTTGTGTGGAGTCGGGGCCGGAACCTGAGGATTCCTCTCCAGTGTTGCCATGGATCTTGGGATGCTTCTGAGTCTCCCCAGGGGAGTCAGGCCTCGTCTCGAGTGGGGGCATGCACGTGCGCTTTCCTCCCGAGCTGCAGCAGTAGTGTCACGATTCCTGTCACGTGGATCAAGGGACCTGAGGCTTTCCCTCGAGGCTGTCCCTCGAGGCTTTCCCACGAGGCTTTCCCACAGGGCTGTGCCACGTGCCACCTTGGTGTGAGTCGATCCTCGGCGTGAAAGACGAGCCGGTGAAGGGAAAAGAGGTTCCTCTGGAATGGACTGAGACATCTGGGGGACTCTTGGAATGGTGGCACGACCCTGGAGTTCCTCTCGCCGTTCCTGTTGAGAGGGCCTCCTCTTGAGCTGCGACGGGAACGCCGGGAACTCTTTCCCGACGAAGCAGGGAAAGGATCCCTCATCTCGAGCTACGAGGCGGAAACGGGGCTCCTCTGGATGTGGGCGGGACCCACGTGATTCCTCTCGAGTAGAGACGGCTAGGTCGGGGAACTTCTTGATTTGCAACAAGGGTGTGAAGGACTCTTTCGAAGTGCCAGAGGTGAGGTGTGATCAGCCTCGAGACGCCTCAGCGGAAATGGGCCTCATCTCGCCTGGAGGGGAGAACATCCTGGATTTTCTCGAGTTGCGGCAGGTCTTCTCGAGTTACGATGGGGACCACAGGGACCCGCTCTGTTGGCCTCAGGAAAGGCCAGTCCCCATGCGAGTTGCTAGGGGACCTCTCGGGATTCCTCTCCCGTCCATGCCGGGGCCTCAGTCCTTGTGTGGAGTCGGGGCCGGAAACTGAGGATTCCTCTCCAGTGTAGCCATGGATCTTGGGGTGCTTCTGAGTCTCCCCAGGGGAGTCAGGCCTCGTCTCGAGTGGGGGCATGCACGTGCGCTTTCCTCCCGAGCTGCAGCAGTAGTGTCACGCTTCCTGTCACGTGGATCAAGGGATCTGTGGCTTTCCCTCGAGGCTGTCCCTCGAGGCTTTCCCACGAGGCTTTCCCACAGGGCTGTGCCACGTGCCACCTTGGTGTGAGTCGATCCTCGGCGTGAAAGACGAGCCGGTGAAGGGAAAAGAGGTTCCTCTGGAATGGACTGAGACATCTGGGGGACTCTTGGAATGGTGGCACGACCCTGGAGTTCCTCTCGCCGTTCCTGTTGAGAGGGCCTCCTCTTGAGATGCGACGGGAACGCCGGGAACTCTTTCCCGACGAAGCAGGGAAAGGATCCCTCATCTCGAGCTACGAGTCGGAAACGGGGCTCCTCTGGATGTGGGCGGGACCCTCGTGATTCCTCTCGAGTGGAGACGGCTAGGTCGGGGAACTTCTTGATTTGCACCAAGAGTGTGAAGGACCCTTTCGAAGTTCCAGAGGTGAGGTGTGATCAGCCTCGAGACGCCTCAGCGGAAATGGGCCTCATCTCGCCTGGAGGGGAGAACCTCCTGGATTTTCTCCAGTTGCGGCAGGTCTTCTCGAGTTACGACGGGGACCTCAGGGACCCGCTCTGGTGGCCTCAGGAAAGGCCAGTCCCCATGCGAGTTGCTAGGGGACCTCTCGGGATTCCTCTCCCGTCCATGCCGGGGCCTCAGTCCTTGTGTGGAGTCGGGGCCGGAACCTGAGGATTCCTCTCCAGTGTTGCCATGGATCTTGGGGTGCTTCTGAGTCTCCCCAGGGGAGTCAGGCCTCGTCTCGAGTGGGGGCATGCACGTGCGCTTTCCTCCCGCGCTGCAGCAGTAGTGTCACGCTTCCTGTCACCTGGATCAAGGGATCTGTGGCTTTCCCTCGAGGCTGTCCCTCGAGGCTTTCCCACGAGGCTTTCCCACAGGGCTGTGCCACGTGCCACCTTGGTGTGAGTCGATCCTCGGCGTGAAAGACGAGCCCGTGAAGGGAAAAGAGGTTCCTCTGGAATGGACTGAGACATCTGGGGGACTCTTGGAATGGTGGCACGACCCTGGAGTTCCTCTCGCCGTACCTGTTGAGAGGGCCTCCTCTTGAGATGCGACGGGAACGCCGGGAACTCTTTCCCGACGAAGCAGGGAAGGGATCCCTCATCTCGAGCTACGAGGCGGAAACGGGGCTCCCCTGGATGTGGGCGGGACCCTCGTGATTCCTCTCGAGTGGAGACGGGTATGTCGGGGAACTTCTTGATTTGCACCAAGGGTGTGAAGGACCCTTTCGAAGTTCCAGAGGTGAGGTGTGATCAGCCTCGAGACGCCTCAGCGTAAATGGGCCTAATCTCGCCTGGAGGGGAGAACCTCCTGGATTTTCTCGAGTTGCGGCAGGTCTTCTCGAGTTACGACGGGGACCTCAGGGACCCGCTCTGGTGGCCTCAGGAAAGGCCAGTCCCCATGCGAGTTGCTAGAGGACCTCTCGGGATTCCTCTCCCGTCCATGCCGGGGCCTCAGTCCTTGTGTGGAGTCGGGGCCGGAACCTGAGGATTCCTCTCCAGTGTTGCCATGGATCTTGGGGTGCTTCTGAGTCTCCCCAGGGGAGTCAGGCCTCGTCTCGAGTGGGGGCATGCACGTGCGCTTTCCTCCCTAGCTGCAGCAGTAGTTTCACGCTTCCTGTCACGTGGATCAAGGGATCTGTGGCTTTCCCTCGAGGCTGTCCCTCGAGGCTTTCCCACGAGGCTTTCCCACAGGGCTGTGCCACGTGCCACCTTGGTGTGAGTCGATCCTCGGCGTGAAAGACGAGCCGGTGAAGGGAAAAGAGGTTCCTCTGGAATGGACTGAGACATCTGGGGGACTCTTGGAATGGTGGCACGACCCTGGAGTTCCTCTCGCCGTTCCTGTTGAGAGGGCCTCCTCTTGAGATGCGACGGGAACGCCGGGAACTCTTTCCCGACGAAGCAGGGAAAGGATCCCTCATCTCGAGCTACGAGGCGGAAACGGGGCTCCTCTGGATGTGGGCGGGACCCTCGTGATTCCTCTCGAGTGGAGACGGGTATGTCGGGGAACTTCTTGATTTGCACCAAGGGTGTGAAGGACCCTTTCGAAGTTCCAGAGGTGAGGTGTGATCAGCCTCGAGACGCCTCAGCGGAAATGGGCCTCATCTCGCCTGGAGGGGAGAACCTCCTGGATTTTCTCGAGTTGCGGCAGGTCTTCTCGAGTTACGACGGGGACCTCAGGGACCCGCTCTGGTGGCCTCAGGAAAGGCCAGTCCCCATGCGAGTTGCTAGGGGACCTCTCAGGATTCCTCTCCCGTCCATGCCGGGGCCTCAGTCCTTGTGTGGAGTCGGGGCCGGAACCTGAGGATTCCTCTCCAGTGTTGCCATGGATCTTGGGGTGCTTCTGAGTCTCCCCAGGGGAGTCAGGCCTCGTCTCGAGTGGGGGCATGCACGTGCGCTTTCCTCCCGCACTGCAGCAGTAGTGTCACGCTTCCTGTCACGTGGATCAAGGGATCTGTGGCTTTCCCTCGAGGCTGTCCCTCGAGGCTTTCCCACGAGGCTTTCCCACAGGGCTGTGCCACGTGCCACCTTGGTGTGAGTCGATCCTCGGCGTGAAAGACGAGCCGGTGAAGGGAAAAGAGGTTCCTCTGGAATGGACTGAGACATCTGGGGGACTCTTGGAATGGTGGCACGACCCTGGAGTTCCTCTCGCCGTTCCTGTTGAGAGGGCCTCCTCTTGAGATGCGACGGGAACGCCGGGAACTCTTTCCCGACGAAGCAGGGAAAGGATCCCTCATCTCGAGCTACGAGGCGGAAACGGGGCTCCTCTGGATGTGGGCGGGACCCTCGTGATTCCTCTCGAGTGGAGACGGGTATGTCGGGGAACTTCTTGATTTGCACCAAGGGTGTGAAGGACCCTTTCGAAGTTCCAGAGGTGAGGTGTGATCAGCCTCGAGACGCCTCAGCGGAAATGGGCCTCATCTCGCCTGGAGGGGAGAACCTCCTGGATTTTCTCGAGTTGCGGCAGGTCTTCTCGAGTTACGACGGGGACCTCAGGGACCCGCTCTGGTGGCCTCAGGAAAGGCCAGTCCCCATGCGAGTTGCTAGGGGACCTCTCAGGATTCCTCTCCCGTCCATGCCGGGGCCTCAGTCCTTGTGTGGAGTCGGGGCCGGAACCTGAGGATTCCTCTCCAGTGTTGCCATGGATCTTGGGGTGCTTCTGAGTCTCCCCAGGGGAGTCAGGCCTCGTCTCGAGTGGGGGCATGCACGTGCGCTTTCCTCCCGCACTGCAGCAGTAGTGTCACGCTTCCTGTCACGTGGATCAAGGGATCTGTGGCTTTCCCTCGAGGCTGTCCCTCGAGGCTTTCCCACGAGGCTTTCCCACAGGGCTGTGCCACGTGCCACCTTGGTGTGAGTCGATCCTCGGCGTGAAAGACGAGCCCGTGAAGGGAAAAGAGGTTCCTCTGGAATGGACTGAGACATCTGGGGGACTCTTGGAATGGTGGCACGACCCTGGAGTTCCTCTTGCCGTTCCTGTTGAGAGGGCCTCCTCTTGAGATGCGACGGGAACGCCGGGAACTCTTTCCCGACGAAGCAGGGAAAGGATCCCTCATCTCGAGCTACGAGGCGGAAACGGGGCTCCTCTGGATGTGGGCGGGACCCTCGTGATTCCTCTCGAGTGGAGACGGGTATGTCGGGGAACTTCTTGATTTGCACCAAGGGTGTGAAGGAGCCTTTTGAAGTTCCAGAGGTGAGGTGTGATCAGCCTCGAGACGCCTCAGCGGAAATGGGCCTCATCTCGCCTGGAGGGGAGAACCTCCTGGATTTTCTCGAGTTGCGGCAGGTCTTCTCGTGTTACGACGGGGACCTCAGGGACCCGCTCTGGTGGCCTCAGGAAAGGCCAGTCCCCATGCGAGTTGCTAGGGGACCTCTCGGGATTCCTCTCCCGTCCATGCCGGGGCCTCAGTCCTTGTGTGGAGTCGGGGCTGGAACCTGAGGATTCCTCTCCAGTGTTGCCATGGATCTTGGGGTGCTTCTGAGTCTCCCCAGGGGAGTCAGGCCTCGTCTCGAGTGGGGGCATGCACGTGCGCTTTCCTCCCGAGCTGCAGCAGTAGTTTCACGCTTCCTCTCACGTGGATCAAGGGATCTGTGGCTTTCCCTCGAGGCTGTCCCTCGAGGCTCTCCCACGAGGCTTTCCCACAGGGCTGTGCCACGTGCCACCTTGGTGTGAGTCGATCCTCGGCGTGAAAGACGAGCCGGTGAAGGGAAAAGAGGTTCCTCTGGAATGGACTGAGACATCTGGGGGACTCTTGGAATGGTGGCACGACCCTGGAGTTCCTCTCGCCGTTCCTGTTGAGAGGGCCACCTCTTGAGATGCGACGGGAACGCCGGGAACTCTTTCCCGACGAAGCAGGGAAAGGATCCCTCATCTCGAGCTACGAGGTGGAAACAGGGCTCCTCTGGATGTGGGCGGGACCCTCGTGATTCCTCTCGAGTGGAGACGGCTAGGTCGGGGAACTTCTTGATTTGCACCAAGGGTGTGAAGGACCCTTTCGAAGTTCCAGAGGTGAGGTGTGATCAGCCTCGAGACGCCTCAGCGGAAATGGGCCTCATCTCGCCTGGAGGGGAGAACCTCCTGGATTTTCTCGAGTTGCGGCAGGTCTTCTCGAGTTACGACGGGGACCTCAGGGACCCGCTCTGGTGGCCTCAGGAAAGGCCAGTCCCCATGCGAGTTGCTAGGGGACCTCTCGGGATTCCTCTCCCGTCCATGCCGGGGCCTCAGTCCTTGTGTGGAGTCGGGGCCGGAACCTGAGGATTCCTCTCCAGTGTTGCCATGGATCTTGGGGTGCTTCTGAGTCTCCCCAGGGGAGTCAGGCCTCGTCTCGAGTGGGGGCATGCACGTGCGCTTTCCTCCCGAGCTGCAGCAGTAGTGTCACGCTTCCTGTCACGTGGATCAAGGGATCTGTGGCTTTCCCTCGAGGCTGTCCCTCGAGGCTTTCCCACGAGGCTTTCCCACAGGGCTGTGCCACGTGCCACCTTGGTGTGAGTCGATCCTCGGCGTGAAAGACGAGCCGGTGAAGGGAAAAGAGGTTCCTCTGGAATGGACTGAGACATCTGGGGGACTCTTGGAATGGTGGCACGACCCTGGAGTTCCTCTCGCCGTTCCTGTTGAGAGGGCCTCCTCTTGAGATGCGACGGGAACGCCGGGAACTCTTTCCCGACGAAGCAGGGAAAGGATCCCTCATCCCGAGCTACGAGGCGGAAACGGGGCTCCTCTGGATGTGGGCGGGACCCTCGTGATTCCTCTCGAGTGGAGACGGGTATGTCGGGGAACTTCTTGATTTGCACCAAGGGTGTGAAGTACTCTTTCGAAGTTCCAGACGTGAGGTGTGATCAGCCTCGAGACGCCTCAGCGGAAATGGGCCTCATCTCGCCTGGAGGGGAGAACCTCCTGGATTTTCTCGAGTTGCGGCAGGTCTTCTCGAGTTACGACGGGGACCTCAGGGACCCGCTCTGGTGGCCTCAGGAAAGGCCAGTCCCCATGCGAGTTGCTAGGGGACCTCTCGGGATTCCAATCCCGTCCATGCCGGGGCCTCAGTCCTTGTGTGGAGTCGGGGCCGGAACCTGAGGATTCCTCTCCAGTGTTGCCATGGATCATGGGGTGCTTCTGAGTCTCCCCAGGGGAGTCAGGCCTCGTCTCGAGTGGGGGCATGCACGTGCGCTTTCCTCCCGAGCTGCAGCAGTAGTGTCACGCTTGCTGTCACGTGGATCAAGGGATCTGTGGCTTTCCCTCGAGGCTGTCCCTCGAGGCTTTCCCACGAGGCTTTCCCACGAGGCTTTCCCACAGGGCTGTGCCACGTGCCACCTTGGTGTGAGTCAATCCTCGGCGTGAAAGACGAGCCGGTGAAGGGAAAAGAGGTTCCTCTGGAATGGACTGAGACATCTGGGGAACTCTTGGAATGGTGGCACGACCCTGGAGTTCCTCTCGCCTTTCCTGTTGAGAGGGCCTCCTCTTGAGATGCGACGGGAACGCCGGGAACTCTTTCCCGACGAAGCAGGGAAAGGATCCCTCATCTCGAGCTACGAGGCGGAAACGGGGCTCCTCTGGATGTGGGCGGGACACACGTGATTCCTCTCGAGTGGAGACGGCTAGGTCGGGGAACTTCTTGATTTGCACCAAGGGTGTGTAGGACCCTTTCGAGGTTCCAGAGGTGAGGTGTGATCAGCCTCGAGACGCCTCAGTGGAAATGGGCCTCATCTCGCCTGGAGGGGAGAACCTCCTGGATTTTCTCGAGATGCGGCAGGTCTTCTCGAGTTACGACGGGGACCTCAGGGACCCGCTCTGGTGGCCTCAGGAAAGGCCAGTCCCCATGCGAGTTGTAGGGGACCTCTCGGGATTACTCTCCCGTCCATGCCGGGGCCTCAGTCCTTGTGTGGAGTCGGGGCCGGAACCTGAGGATTCCTCTCCAGTGTTGCCATGGATCTTGGGGTGCTTCTGAGTCTCCCCAGGGGAGTCAGGCCTCGTCTCGAGTGGGGGCATGCACGTGCGCTTTCCTCCCGCGCTGCAGCAGTAGTGTCACGCTTCCTGTCACGTGGATCAAGGGATCTGTGGCTTTCCCTCGAGGCTGTCCCTCGAGGCTTTCCCACGAGGCTTTCCCACAGGGCTGTGCCACGTGCCACCTTGGTGTGAGTCGATCCTCGGCGTGAAAGACGAGCCGGTGAAGGGAAAAGAGGTTCCTCTGGAATGGACTGAGACATCTGGGGGACTCTTGGAATGGTGGCACGACCCTGGAGTTCCTCTCGCCGTACCTGTTGAGAGGGCCTCCTCTTGAGATGCGACGGGAACGCCGGGAACTCTTTCCCGACGAAGCAGGGAAAGGATCCCTTATCTCGAGCTAAGAGGCGGAAACGGGGCTCCTCTGGATGTGGGCGGGACCCTCGTGATTCCTCTCGAGTGGAGACGGGTATGTCGGGGAACTTCTTGATTTGCACCAAGGGTGTGAAGGACCCTTTCGAAGTTCCAGAGGTGAGGTGTGATCAGCCTCGAGACGCCTCAGCGGAAATGGGCCTCATCTCGCCTGGAGGGGAGAACCTCCTGGATTTTCTCGAGTTGCGGCAGGTCTTCTCGAGTTACGACGGGGACCTCAGGGACCCGCTCTGGTGGCCTCAGGAAAGGCCAGTCCCCATGCGAGTTGCTAGGGGACCTCTCGGGATTCCTCTCCCGTCCATGCCGGGGCCTCAGTCCTTGTGTGGAGTCGGGGCCGGAACCTGAGGATTCCTCTCCAGTGTTGCCATGGATCTTGGGGTGCTTCTGAGTCTCCCCAGGGGAGTCAGGCCTCGTCTCGAGTGGGGGCATGCACGTGCGCTTTCCTCCCTAGCTGCAGCAGTAGTTTCACGCTTCCTGTCACGTGGATCAAGGGATCTGTGGCTTTCCCTCGAGGCTGTCCCTCGAGGCTTTCCCACGAGGCTTTCCCACAGGGCTGTGCCACGTGCCACCTTGGTGTGATTCGATCCTCGGCGTGAAAGACGAGCCGGTGAAGGGAAAAGAGGTTCCTCTGGAATGGACTGAGACATCTGGGGGACTCTTGGAATGGTGGCACGACCCTGGAGTTCCTCTCGCCGTTCCTGTTGAGAGGGCCTCCTCTTGAGATGCGACGGGAACGCCGGGAACTCTTTCCCGACGAAGCAGGGAAAGGATCCCTCATCTCGAGCTACGAGGCGGAAACGGGGCTCCTCTGGATGTGGGCGGGACCCTCGTGATTCCTCTCGAGTGGAGACGGGTATGTCGGGGAACTTCTTGATTTGCACCAAGGGTGTGAAGGACCCTTTCGAAGTTCCAGAGGTGAGGTGTGATCAGCCTCGAGACGCCTCAGCGTAAATGGGCCTCATCTCGCCTGGAGGGGAGAACCTCCTGGATTTTCTCGAGTTGCGGCAGGTCTTCTCGAGTTACGATGGGGACCTCAGGGACCCGCTCTGGTGGCCTCAGGAAAGGCCAGTCCCCATGCGAGTTGCTAGGGGACCTCTCGGGATTCCTCTCCCGTCCATGCCGGGGCCTCAGTCCTTGTGTGGAGTCGGGGCCGGAACCTGAGGATTCCTCTCCAGTGTTGCCATGGATCTTGGGGTGCTTCTGAGTCTCCCCAGGGGAGTCAGGCCTCGTCTCGAGTGGGGGCATGCACGTGCGCTTTCCTCCCGAGCTGCAGCAGTAGTGTCACGCTTCCTGTCACGTGGATCAAGGGATCTGTGGCTTTCCCTCGAGGCTGTCCCTCGAGGCTTTCCCACGAGGCTTTCCCACAGGGCTGTGCCACGTGCCACCTTGGTGTGAGTCGATCCTCGGCATGAAAGACGAGCCGGTGAAGGGAAAAGAGGTTCCTCTGGAATGGACTGAGACATCTGGGGGACTCTTGGAATGGTGGCACGACCCTGGAGTTCCTCTCGCCTTTCCTGTTGAGAGGGCCTCCTCTTGAGATGCGACGGGAACGCCGGGAACTCTTTCCCGACGAAGCAGGGAAAGGATCCCTCATCTCGAGCTACGAGGCGGAAACGGGGCTCCTCTGGATGTGGGCGGGACCCACGTGATTCCTCTCGAGTGGAGACGGCTAGGTCGGGGAACTTCTTGATTTGCACCAAGGGTGTGAAGGAGCCTTTCGAAGTTCCAGAGGTGAGGTGTGATCAGCCTCGAGACGCCTCAGCGGAAATGGGCCTCATCTCGCCTGGAGGGGAGAACCTCCTGGATTTTCTCGAGTTGCGGCAGGTCTTCTCGAGTTACGACGGGGACCACAGGGACCCGCTCTGGTGGCCTCAGGAAAGGCCAGTCCCCATGCGAGTTGCTACGGGACCACTCGGCATTCCTCTCCCGTCCATGCCGGGGCCTCAGTCCTTGTGTGGAGTCGGGGCCGGAACCTGAGGATCCCTCTCCAGTGTTGCCATGGATCTTGGGGTGCTTCTGAGTCTCCCCAGGGGAGTCAGGCCTCGTCTCGAGTGGGGGCATGCACGTGCGCTTTCCTCCCGAGCTGCAGCAGTAGTGTCACCCTTCCTGTCACGGGGATCAAGGGATCTGTGGCTTTCCCTCGAGGCTGTCCCTCGAGGCTTTCCCACGAGGCTTTCCCACAGGGCTGTGCCACGTGCCACCTTGGTGGGAGTCGATCCTCGGCGTGAAAGACGAGCCCGTGAAGGGAAAAGAGTTTCCTCTGGAATGGACTGAGACATCTGGGGGACTCTTGGAATGGCGGCACGACCCTGGAGTTCCTCTCGTCGTTCCTGTTGAGAGGGCCTCCTCTTGAGATGCGACGGGAACGCCGGGAACTCTTTCCCGACGAAGCAGGGAAAGGATCCCTCATCTCGAGCTACGATGCGGAAACGGGGCTCCTCTGGATGTGGGCGGGACCCTCGTGATTCCTCTCGAGTGGAGACGGGTATGTCGGGGAACTTCTTGATTTGCACCAAGGGTGTGAAGGAGCCTTTTGAAGTTCCAGAGGTGAGGTGTGATCAGCCTCGAGACGCCTCAGCGGAAATGGGCCTCATCTCGCCTGGAGGGGAGAACCTCCTGGATTTTCTCGAGTTGCGGCAGGTCTTCTCGAGTTACGACGGGGACCTCAGGGACCCCCTCTGGTGGCCTCAGGAAAGGCCAGTCCCCATGCGAGTTGCTAGGGGACCTCTCGGGATTCCTCTCCCGTCCATGCCGGGGCCTCAGTCCTTGTGTGGAGTCGGGGCCGGAACCTGAGGATTCCTCTCCAGTGTTGCCATGGATCTTGGGGTGCTTCTGAGTCTCCCCAGGGGAGTCAGGCCTCGTCTCGAGTGGGGGCATGCACGTGCGCTTTCCTCCCGAGCTGCAGCAGTAGTTTCACGCTTCCTGTCACGTGGATCAAGGGATCTGTGGCTTTCCCTCGAGGCTGTCCTTCGAGGCTTTCCGACGAGGCTTTCCCACAGGGCTGTGCCACGTGCCACCTTGGTGTGAGTCGATCCTCGGCGTGAAAGACGAGCCGGTGAAGGGAAAGAGGTTCCTCTGGAATGGACTGAGACATCTGGGGGACTCTTGGAATGGTGGCACGACCCTGGAGTTCCTCTCGCCGTTCCTGTTGAGAGGGCCTCCTCTTGAGATGCGACGGGAACGCCGGGAACTCTTTCCCGACGAAGCAGGGAAAGGATCCCTCATCTCGAGCCACGAGGCGGAAACGGGGCTCCTCTGGATGTGGGCGGGACCCTCGTGATTCCTCTCGAGTGGAGACGGCTAGGTCGGGGAACTTCTTGATTTGCACCAAGGGTGTGAAGGACCCTTTCGAAGTTCCAGAGGTGAGGTGTGATCAGCCTCGAGATGCCTCAGCGGAAATGGGCCTCATCTCGCCTGGAGGGGAGAACCTCCTGGATTTTCTCGAGTTGCGGCAGGTCTTCTCGAGTTACGACGGGGACCTCAGGGACCCGCTCTGGTGGCCTCAGGAAAGGAGTGTCCCCATGCGAGTTGCTAGGGGACCTCTCGGGATTCCTCTCCCGTCCATGCCGGGGCCTCAGTCCTTGTGTGGAGTCGGGGCCGGAACCTGAGGATTCCTCTCCAGTGTTGCCATGGATCTTGGGGTGTTTCTGAGTCTCCCCAGGGGAGTCAGGCCTCGTCTCGAGTGGGGGCATGCACGTGCGCTTTCCTCCCGAGCTGCAGCAGTAGTGTCACGCTTCCTGTCACGTGGATCAACGGATCTGTGGCTTTCCCTCGAGGCTGTCCCTCGAGGCTTTCCCACGAGGCTTTCCCACAGGGCTGTGCCACGTGCCACCTTGGTGTGAGTCGATCCTCGGCGTGAAAGACGAGCCGGTGAAGGGAAAAGAGGTTCCTCTGGAATGGACTGAGACATCTGGGGGACTCTTGGAATGGTGGCACGACCCTGGAGTTCCTCTCGCCTTTCCTGTTGAGAGGGCCTCCTCTTGAGATGCGACAGGAACGCCGGGAACTCTTTCCCGACGAAGCAGGGAAAGGATCCCTCATCTCGAGCTACGAGGCGGAAACGGGGCTCCCCTGGATGTGGGCGGGACCCTCGTGATTCCTCTCGAGTGGAGACGGCTAGGTCGGGGAACTTCTTGATTTGCACCAAGGGTGTGAAGGACCCTTTCGAAGTTCCAGAGGTGAGGTGTGATCAGCCTCGAGACGCCTCAGCGGAAATGGGCCTCATCTCGCCTGGAGGGGAGAACCTCCTGGATTTTCTCGAGTTGCGGCAGGTCTTCTCGAGTTACGACGGGGACCTCAGGGACCCGCTCTGGTGGCCTCAGGAAAGGCCAGTCCCCATGCGAGTTGCTAGGGGACCTCTCGGGATTCCTCTCCCATCCATGCCGGGGCCTCAGTCCTTGTGTGGAGTCGGGGCCGGAACCTGAGGATTCCTCTCCAGTGTTGCCATGGATCTTGGGGTGCTTCTGAGTCTCCCCAGGGGAGTCAGGCCTCGTCTCGAGTGGGGGCATGCACGTGCGCTTTCCTCCCGCGCTGCAGCAGTAGTGTCACCCTTCCTGTCACGTGGATCAAGGGATCTGTGGCTTTCCCTCGAGGCTGTCCCTCGAGGCTTTCCCACGAGGCTTTCCCACAGGGCTGTGCCACGTGCCACCTTGGTGTGAGTCGATCCTCGGCGTGAAAGACGAGCCGGTGAAGGGAAAAGAGGTTCCTCTGGAATGGACTGAGACATCTGGGGGACTCTTGGAATGGTGGCACGACCCTGGAGTTCCTCTCGCCTTTCCTGTTGAGAGGGCCTCCTCTTGAGATGCGACGGGAACGCCGGGAACTCTTTCCCGACGAAGCAGGGAAAGGATCCCTCATCTCGAGCTACGAGGCGGAAACGGGGCTCCCCTGGATGTGGGCGGGACCCTCGTGATTCCTCTCGAGTGGAGACGGCTAGGTCGGGGAACTTCTTGATTTGCACCAAGGGTGTGAAGGACCCTTTCGAAGTTCCAGAGGTGAGGTGTGATCAGCCTCGAGACGCCTCAGCGGAAATGGGCCTCATCTCGCCTGGAGGGGAGAACCTCCTGGATTTTCTCGAGTTGCGGCAGGTCTTCTCGAGTTACGACGGGGACCTCAGGGGCCCGCTCTGGTGGCCTCAGGAAAGGCCAGTCCCCATGCGAGTTGCTAGGGGACCTCTCGGGATTCCTCTCCCGTCCATGCCGGGGCCTCAGTCCTTGTGTGGAGTCGGGGCCGGAACCTGAGGATTCCTCTCCAGTGTTGCCATGGATCTTGGGGTGCTTCTGAGTCTCCCCAGGGGAGTCAGGCCTCGTCTCGAGTGGGGGCATGCACGTGCGCTTTCCTCCCGAGCTGCAGCAGTAGTGTCACGCTACCTGTCACGTGGATCAAGGGATCTGTGGCTTTCCCTCGAGGCTGTCCCTCGAGGCTTTCCCACGAGGCTTTCCCACAGGGCTGTGCCACGTGCCACCTTGGTGGGAGTCGATCCTCGGCGTGAAAGACGAGCCGGTGAAGGGAAAAGAGGTTCCTCTGGAATGGACTGAGACATCTGGGGGACTCTTGGAATGGTGGCACGACCCTGGAGTTCCTCTCGCCATTCCTGTTGAGAGGGCCTCCTCTTGAGATGCGACGGGAACGCCGGGAACTCTTTCCCGACGAAGCAGGGAAAGGATCCCTCATCTCGAGCTACGAGGCGGAAACGGGGCTCCTCTGGATGTGGGCGGGACCCTCGTGATTCCTCTCGAGTGGAGACGGCTAGGTCGGGGAACTTCTTGATTTGCACCAAGGGTGTGAAGGACCCTTTCGAAGTTCCAGAGGTGAGGTGTGATCAGCCTCGAGACGCCTCAGCGGAAATGGGCCTCATCTCGCCTGGAGGGGAGAACCTCCTGGATTTTCTCGAGTTGCGGCAGGTCTTCTCGAGTTACGACGGGGACCTCAGGGACCCGCTCTGGTGGCCTCAGGAAAGGCCAGTCCCCATGCGAGTTGCTAGGGGACCTCTCGGGATTCCTCTCCCATCCATGCCGGGGCCTCAGTCCTTGTGTGGAGTCGGGGCCGGAACCTGAGGATTCCTCTCCAGTGTTGCCATGGATCTTGGGGTGCTTCTGAGTCTCCCCAGGGGAGTCAGGCCTCGTCTCGAGTGGGGTCATGCACGTGCGCTTTCCTCCCGCGCTGCAGCAGTAGTGTCACCCTTCCTGTCACGTGGATCAAGGGATCTGTGGCTTTCCCTCGAGGCTGTCCCTCGAGGCTTTCCCACGAGGCTTTCCCACAGGGCTGTGCCACGTGCCACCTTGGTGTGAGTCGATCTTCGGCGTGAAAGACGAGCCCGTGAAGGGAAAAGAGGTTCCTCTGGAATGGACTGAGACATCTGGGGGACTCTTGGAATGATGGCACGACCCTGGAGTTCCTCTTGCCGTTCCTGTTGAGAGGGCCTCCTCTTGAGATGCGACGGGAACGCCGGGAACTCTTTCCCGACGAAGCAGGGAAAGGATCCCTCATCTCGAGCTACGAGGCGGAAACGGGGCTCCTCTGGATGTGGGCGGGACCCTCGTGATTCCTCTCGAGTGGAGACGGCTAGGTCGGGGAACTTCTTGATTTGCACCAAGGGTGTGAAGGACCCTTTCGAAGTTCCAGAGGTGAGGTGTGATCAGCCTCGAGACGCCTCAGCGGAAATGGGCCTCATCTCGCCTGGAGGGGAGAACCTCCTGGATTTTCTCGAGTTGCGGCAGGTCTTCTCGAGTTACGACGGGGACCTCAGGGACCCGCTCTGGTGGCCTCAGGAAAGGCCAGTCCCCATGCGAGTTGCTAGGGGACCTCTCGGGATTCCTCTCCCGTCCATGCCGGGGCCTCAGTCCTTGTGTGGAGTCGGGGCCGGAACCTGAGGATTCCTCTCCAGTGTTGCCATGGATCTTGGGGTGCTTCTGAGTCTCCCCAGGGGAGTCAGGCCTCGTCTCGAGTGGGGGCATGCACGTGCGCTTTCCTCCCTAGCTGCAGCAGTAGTTTCACGCTTCCTGTCACGTGGATCAAGGGATCTGTGGCTTTCCCTCGAGGCTGTCCCTCGAGGCTTTCCCACGAGGCTTTCCCACAGGGCTGTGCCACGTGCCACGTTGGTGTGAGTCGATCCTCGGCGTGAAAGACGAGCCGGTGAAGGGAAAAGAGGTTCCTCTTGAATGGACTGAGACATCTGGGGACTCTTGGAATGGTGGCACGACCCTGGAGTTCCTCTCGCCGTTCCTGTTGAGAGGGCCTCCTCTTGAGATGCGACGGGAACGCCGGGAACTCTTTCCCGACGAAGCAGGGAAAGGATCCCTCATCTCGAGCTACGAGGCGGAAACGGGGCTCCTCTGGATGTGGGCGGGACCCTCGTGATTCCTCTCGAGTGGAGACGGGTATGTCGGGGAACTTCTTGATTTGCACCAAGGGTGTGAAGGACCCTTTCGAAGTTCCAGAGGTGAGGTGTGACCAGCCTCGAGACGCCTCAGCGGAAATGGGCCTCATCTCGCCTGGAGGGGAGAACCTCCTGGATTTTCTCGAGTTGCGGCAGGTCTTCTCGAGTTACGATGGGGACCTCAGGGACCCGCTCTGGTGGCCTCAGGAAAGGCCAGTCCCCATGCGAGTTGCTAGGGGACCTCTCGGGATTCCTCTCCCGTCCATGCCGGGGCCTCAGTCCTTGTGTGGAGTCGGGGCCGGAACCTGAGGATTCCTCTCCAGTGTTGCCATGGATCTTGGGGTGCTTCTGAGTCTCCCCAGGGGAGTCAGGCCTCGTCTTGAGTGGGGGCATGCACGTGCGCTTTCCTCCCGAGCTGCAGCAGTAGTGTCACGCTTCCTGTCACGTGGATCAAGGGATCTGTGGCTTTCCCTCGAGGCTGTCCCTCGAGGCTTTCCCACGAGGCTTTCCCACAGGGCTGTGCCACGTGCCACCTTGGTGTGAGTCGATCCTCGGCATGAAAGACGAGCCGGTGAAGGGAAAAGAGGTTCCTCTGGAATGGACTGAGACATCTGGGGGACTCTTGGAATGGTGGCACGACCCTGGAGTTCCTCTCGCCTTTCCTGTTGAGAGGGCCTCCTCTTGAGATGCGACGGGGAACGCCGGGAACTCTTTCCCGACGAAGCAGGGAAAGGATCCCTCATCTCGAGCTACGAGGCGGAAACGGGGCTCCTCTGGATGTGGGCGGGACCCACGTGATTCCTCTCGAGTGGAGACGGCTAGGTCGGGGAACTTCTTGATTTGCACCAAGGGTGTGAAGGACCCTTTCGAAGTTCCAGAGGTGAGGTGTGATCAGCCTCGAGACGCCTCAGCGGAAATGGGCCTCATCTCGCCTGGAGGGGAGAACCTCCTGGATTTTCTCGAGTTGCGGCAGGTCTTCTCGAGTTACGACGGGGACCACAGGGACCCGCTCTGGTGGCCTCAGGAAAGGCCAGTCCCCATGCGAGTTGCTAGGGGACCACTCGGGATTCCTCTCCCGTCCATGCCGGGGCCTCAGTCCTTGTGTGGAGTCGGGGCCGGAACCTGAGGATCCCTCCCCAGTGTTGCCATGGATCTTGGGGTGCTTCTGAGTCTCCCCAGGGGAGTCAGGCCTCGTCTCGAGTGGGGGCATGCACGTGCGCTTTCCTCCCGAGCTGCAGCAGTAGTGTCACCCTTCCTGTCACGGGGATCAAGGGATCTGTGGCTTTCCCTCGAGGCTGTCCCTCGAGGCTTTCCCACGAGGCTTTCCCACAGTGCTGTGCCACGTGCCACCTTGGTGGGAGTCGATCCTCGGCGTGAAAGACGAGCCGGTGAAGGGAAAAGAGGTTCCTCTGGAATGGACTGAGACATCTGGGGGACTCTTGGAATGGTGGCACGACCCTGGAGTTCCTCTCGCCGTTCCTGTTGAGAGGGCCTCCTCTTGAGATGCGACGGGAACTCCGGGAACTCTTTCCCGACGAAGCAGGGAAAGGATCCCTCATCTCGAGCTACGATGCGGAAACGGGGGTCCTCTGGATGTGGGCGGGACCCTCGTGATTCCTCTCGAGTGGAGACGGCTAGGTCGGGGAACTTCTTGATTTGCACCAAGGGTGTGAAGGAGCCTTTTGAAGTTCCAGAGGTGAGGTGTGATCAGCCTCGAGACGCCTCAGCGGAAATGGGCCTCATCTCGCCTGGAGGGGAGAACCTCCTGGATTTTCTCGAGTTGCGGCAGGTCTTCTCGAGTTACGACGGGGACCTCAGGGGACCCGCTCTGGTGGCCTCAGGAAAGGCCAGTCCCCATGCGAGTTGCTAGGGGACCTCTCGGGATTCCTCTCCCGTCCATGCCGGGGCCTCAGTCCTTGTGTGGAGTCGGGGCCGGAACCTGAGGATTCCTCTCCAGTGTTGCCATGGATCTTGGGGGTGCTTCTGAGTCTCCCCAGGGGAGTCAGGCCTCGTCTCGAGTGTGGGCATGCACGTGCGCTTTCCTCCCGAGCTGCAGCAGTAGTTTCACGCTTCCTGTCACGTGGATCAAGGGATCTGTGGCTTTCCCTCGAGGCTGTCCTTCGAGGCTTTCCCACGAGGCTTTCCCACAGGGCTGTGCCACGTGCCACCTTGGTGTGAGTCGATCCTCGGCGTGAAAGACGAGCCGGTGAAGGGAAAGAGGTTCCTCTGGAATGGACTGAGACATCTGGGGGACTCTTGGAATGGTGGCACGACCCTGGAGTTCCTCTCGCCGTTCCTGTTGAGAGGGCCTCCTCTTGAGATGCGACGGGAACGCCGGGAACTCTTTCCCGACGAAGCAGGGAAAGGTTCCCTCATCTCGAGCCACGAGGCGGAAACGGGGCTCCTCTGGATGTGGGCGTGACCCTCGTGATTCCTCTCGAGTGGAGACGGGTATGTCGGGGAACTTCTTGATTTGCACCAAGGGTGTGAAGGACCCTTTCGAAGTTCCAGAGGTGAGGTGTGATCAGCCTCGAGACCCCTCAGCCGAAATGGGCCTCATCTCGCCTGGAGTGGAGAACCTCCTGGATTTTCTCGAGTTGCAGCAGGTCTTCTCGAGTTACGACGGTGACCTCAGGGACCCGCTCTGGTGGCCTCAGGAAAGGCCAGTCCCCATGCGAGTTGCTAGGGGACCTCTCGGGATTCCTCTCCCGTCCATGCCGGGGCCTCAGTCCTTGTGTGGAGTCGGGGCCGGAACCTGAGGATTCCTCTCCAGTGTTGCCATGGATCTTGGGGTGCTTCTGAGTCTCCCCAGGGGAGTCAGGCCTCGTCTCGAGTGGGGGCATGCACGTGCGCTTTCCTCCCGCGCTGCAGCAGTAGTGTCACCCTTCCTGTCACGTGGATCAAGGGATCTGTGGCTTTCCCTCGAGGCTGTCCCTCGAGGCTGTCCCACGAGGCTTTCCCACAGGGCTGTGCCACGTGCCACCTTGGTGTGAGTCGATCCTCGGCGTGAAAGACGAGCCGGTGAAGGGAAAAGAGGTTCCTCTGGAATGGACTGAGACATCTGGGGGACTCTTGGAATGGTGGCACGACCCTGGAGTTCCTCTTGCCGTTCCTGTTGAGAGGGCCTCCTCTTGAGATGCGACGGGAACGCCGGGAACTCTTTCCCGACGAAGCAGGGAAAGGATCCCTCATCTCGAGCTACGAGGCGGAAACGGGGCTCCTCTGGATGTGGGCGGGACCCACGTGATTCCTCTCGAGTGGAGACGGGTATGTCGGGGAACTTCTTGATTTGCACCAAGGGTGTGAAGGACCCTTTCGAAGTTCCAGAGGTGAGGTGTGTGATCAGCCTCGAGACGCCTCAGCGGAAATGGGCCTCATCTCGCCTGGAGGGGAGAACCTCCTGGATTTTCTCGAGTTGCGGCAGGTCTTCTCGAGTTACGACGGGGACCTCAGGGACCCGCTCTGGTGGCCTCAGGAAAGGAGTGTCCCCATGCGAGTTGCTAGGGGACCTCTCGGGATTCCTCTCCCGTCCATGCCGGGGCCTCAGTCCTTGTGTGGAGTCGGGGCCGGAACCTGAGGATTCCTCTCCAGTGTTGCCATGGATCTTGGGGTGCTTCTGAGTCTCCCCAGGGGAGTCAGGCCTCGTCTCGAGTGGGGGCATGCACGTGCGCTTTCCTCCCTAGCTGCAGCAGTAGTTTCACGCTTCCTGTCACGTGGCTCAAGGGATCTGTGGCTTTCCCTCGAGGCTGTCCCTCGAGGCTTTCCCACGAGGCTTTCCCACAGGGCTGTGCCACGTGCCACCTTGGTGTGAGTCGATCCTCGGCGTGAAAGATGAGCCGGTGAAGGGAAAAGAGGTTCCTCTGGAATGGACTGAGACATCTGGGGGACTCTTGGAATGGTGGCACGACCCTGGAGTTCCTCTCGCCGTTCCTGTTGAGAGGGCCTCCTCTTGAGATGCGACGGGAACGCCGGGAACTCTTTCCCGACGAAGCAGGGAAAGGATCCCTCATCTCGAGCTACGAGGCGGAAACGGGGCTCCTCTGGATGTGGGCGGGACCCTCGTGATTCCTCTCGAGTGGAGACGGGTATGTCGGGGAACTTCTTGATTTGCACCAAGGGTGTGAAGGACCCTTTCGAAGTTCCAGAGGTGAGGTGTGACCAGCCTCGAGACGCCTCAGCGGAAATGGGCCTCATCTCGCCTGGAGGGGAGAACCTCCTGGATTTTCTCGAGTTGCGGCAGGTCTTCTCGAGTTACGATGGGGACCTCAGGGACCCGCTCTGGTGGCCTCAGGAAAGGCCAGTCCCCATGCGAGTTGCTAGGGGACCTCTCGGGATTCCTCTCCCGTCCATGCCGGGGCCTCAGTCCTTGTGTGGAGTCGGGGCCGGAACCTGAGGATTCCTCTCCAGTGTTGCCATGGATCTTGGGGTGCTTCTGAGTCTCCCCAGGGGAGTCAGGCCTCGTCTCGAGTGGGGGCATGCACGTGCGCTTTCCTCCCGAGCTGCAGCAGTAGTGTCACGCTTCCTGTCACGTGGATCAAGGGATCTGTGGCTTTCCCTCGAGGCTGTCCCTCGAGGCTTTCCCACGAGGCTTTCCCACAGGGCTGTGCCACGTGCCACCTTGGTGTGAGTCGATCCTCGGCATGAAAGACGAGCCGGTGAAGGGAAAAGAGGTTCCTCTGGAATGGACTGAGACATCTGGGGGACTCTTGGAATGGTGGCACGACCCTGGAGTTCCTCTCGCCTTTCCTGTTGAGAGGGCCTCCTCTTGAGATGCGACGGGAACGCCGGGAACTCTTTCCCGACGAAGCAGGGAAAGGATCCCTCATCTCGAGCTACGAGGCGGAAACGGGGCTCCTCTGGATGTGGGCGGGACCCACGTGATTCCTCTCGAGTGGAGACGGCTAGGTCGGGGAACTTCTTGATTTGCACCAAGGGTGTGAAGGACCCTTTCGAAGTTCCAGAGGTGAGGTGTGATCAGCCTCGAGACGCCTCAGCGGAAATGGGCCTCATCTCGCCTGGAGGGGAGAACCTCCTGGATTTTCTCGAGTTGCGGCAGGTCTTCTCGAGTTACGACGGGGACCACAGGGACCCGCTCTGGTGGCCTCAGGAAAGGCCAGTCCCCATGCGAGTTGCTAGGGGACCACTCGGGATTCCTCTCCCGTCCATGCCGGGGCCTCAGTCCTTGTGTGGAGTCGGGGCCGGAACCTGAGGATCCCTCCCCAGTGTTGCCATGGATCTTGGGGTGCTTCTGAGTCTCCCCAGGGGAGTCAGGCCTCGTCTCGAGTGGGGGCATGCACGTGCGCTTTCCTCCCGAGCTGCAGCAGTAGTGTCACCCTTCCTGTCACGGGGATCAAGGGATCTGTGGCTTTCCCTCGAGGCTGTCCCTCGAGGCTTTCCCACGAGGCTTTCCCACAGTGCTGTGCCACGTGCCACCTTGGTGGGAGTCGATCCTCGGCGTGAAAGACGAGCCGGTGAAGGGAAAAGAGGTTCCTCTGGAATGGACTGAGACATCTGGGGGACTCTTGGAATGGTGGCACGACCCTGGAGTTCCTCTCGCCGTTCCTGTTGAGAGGGCCTCCTCTTGAGATGCGACGGGAACTCCGGGAACTCTTTCCCGACGAAGCAGGGAAAGGATCCCTCATCTCGAGCTACGATGCGGAAACGGGGGTCCTCTGGATGTGGGCGGGACCCTCGTGATTCCTCTCGAGTGGAGACGGCTAGGTCGGGGAACTTCTTGATTTGCACCAAGGGTGTGAAGGAGCCTTTTGAAGTTCCAGAGGTGAGGTGTGATCAGCCTCGAGACGCCTCAGCGGAAATGGGCCTCATCTCGCCTGGAGGGGAGAACCTCCTGGATTTTCTCGAGTTGCGGCAGGTCTTCTCGAGTTACGACGGGGACCTCAGGGACCCGCTCTGGTGGCCTCAGGAAAGGCCAGTCCCCATGCGAGTTGCTAGGGGACCTCTCGGGATTCCTCTCCCGTCCATGCCGGGGCCTCAGTCCTTGTGTGGAGTCGGGGCCGGAACCTGAGGATTCCTCTCCAGTGTTGCCATGGATCTTGGGGTGCTTCTGAGTCTCCCCAGGGGAGTCAGGCCTCGTCTCGAGTGGGGGCATGCACGTGCGCTTTCCTCCCGCGCTGCAGCAGTAGTGTCACCCTTCCTGTCACGTGGATCAAGGGATCTGTGGCTTTCCCTCGAGGCTGTCCCTCGAGGCTGTCCCACGAGGCTTTCCCACAGGGCTGTGCCACGTGCCACCTTGGTGTGAGTCGATCCTCGGCGTGAAAGACGAGCCGGTGAAGGGAAAAGAGGTTCCTCTGGAATGGACTGAGACATCTGGGGGACTCTTGGAATGGTGGCACGACCCTGGAGTTCCTCTTGCCGTTCCTGTTGAGAGGGCCTCCTCTTGAGATGCGACGGGAACGCCGGGAACTCTTTCCCGACGAAGCAGGGAAAGGATCCCTCATCTCGAGCTACGAGGCGGAAACGGGGCTCCTCTGGATGTGGGCGGGACCCACGTGATTCCTCTCGAGTGGAGACGGGTATGTCGGGGAACTTCTTGATTTGCACCAAGGGTGTGAAGGACCCTTTCGAAGTTCCAGAGGTGAGGTGTGATCAGCCTCGAGACGCCTCAGCGGAAATGGGCCTCATCTCGCCTGGAGGGGAGAACCTCCTGGATTTTCTCGAGTTGCGGCAGGTCTTCTCGAGTTACGACGGGGACCTCAGGGACCCGCTCTGGTGGCCTCAGGAAAGGAGTGTCCCCATGCGAGTTGCTAGGGGACCTCTCGGGATTCCTCTCCCGTCCATGCCGGGGCCTCAGTCCTTGTGTGGAGTCGGGGCCGGAACCTGAGGATTCCTCTCCAGTGTTGCCATGGATCTTGGGGTGCTTCTGAGTCTCCCCAGGGGAGTCAGGCCTCGTCTCGAGTGGGGGCATGCACGTGCGCTTTCCTCCCTAGCTGCAGCAGTAGTTTCACGCTTCCTGTCACGTGGCTCAAGGGATCTGTGGCTTTCCCTCGAGGCTGTCCCTCGAGGCTTTCCCACGAGGCTTTCCCACAGGGCTGTGCCACGTGCCACCTTGGTGTGAGTCGATCCTCGGCGTGAAAGATGAGCCGGTGAAGGGAAAAGAGGTTCCTCTGGAATGGACTGAGACATCTGGGGGACTCTTGGAATGGTGGCACGACCCTGGAGTTCCTCTCGCCGTTCCTGTTGAGAGGGCCTCCTCTTGAGATGCGACGGGAACGCCGGGAACTCTTTCCCGACGAAGCAGGGAAAGGATCCCTCATCTCGAGCTACGAGGCGGAAACGGGGCTCCTCTGGATGTGGGCGGGACCCTCGTGATTCCTCTCGAGTGGAGACGGGTATGTCGGGGAACTTCTTGATTTGCACCAAGGGTGTGAAGGACCCTTTCGAAGTTCCAGAGGTGAGGTGTGACCAGCCTCGAGACGCCTCAGCGGAAATGGGCCTCATCTCGCCTGGAGGGGAGAACCTCCTGGATTTTCTCGAGTTGGGGCAGGTCTTCTCGAGTTACGATGGGGACCTCAGGGACCCGCTCTGGTGGCCTCAGGAAAGGCCAGTCCCCATGCGAGTTGCTAGGGGACCTCTCGGGATTCCTCTCCCGTCCATGCCGGGGCCTCAGTCCTTGTGTGGAGTCGGGGCCGGAACCTGAGGATTCCTCTCCAGTGTTGCCATGGATCTTGGGGTGCTTCTGAGTCTCCCCAGGGGAGTCAGGCCTCGTCTCGAGTGGGGGCATGCACGTGCGCTTTCCTCCCGAGCTGCAGCAGTAGTGTCACGCTTCCTGTCACGTGGATCAAGGGATCTGTGGCTTTCCCTCGAGGCTGTCCCTCGAGGCTTTCCCACGAGGCTTTCCCACAGGGCTGTGCCACGTGCCACCTTGGTGTGAGTCGATCCTCGGCATGAAAGACGAGCCGGTGAAGGGAAAAGAGGTTCCTCTGGAATGGACTGAGACATCTGGGGGACTCTTGGAATGGTGGCACGACCCTGGAGTTCCTCTCGCCTTTCCTGTTGAGAGGGCCTCCTCTTGAGATGCGACGGGAACGCCGGGAACTCTTTCCCGACGAAGCAGGGAAAGGATCCCTCATCTCGAGCTACGAGGCGGAAACGGGGCTCCTCTGGATGTGGGCGGGACCCACGTGATTCCTCTCGAGTGGAGACGGCTAGGTCGGGGAACTTCTTGATTTGCACCAAGGGTGTGAAGGACCCTTTCGAAGTTCCAGAGGTGAGGTGTGATCAGCCTCGAGACGCCTCAGCGGAAATGGGCCTCATCTCGCCTGGAGGGGAGAACCTCCTGGATTTTCTCGAGTTGCGGCAGGTCTTCTCGAGTTACGATGGGGACCACAGGGACCCGCTCTGGTGGCCTCAGGAAAGGCCAGTCCCCATGCGAGTTGCTAGGGGACCACTCGGGATTCCTCTCCCGTCCATGCCGGGGCCTCAGTCCTTGTGTGGAGTCGGGGCCGGAACCTGAGGATCCCTCCCCAGTGTTGCCATGGATCTTGGGGTGCTTCTGAGTCTCCCCAGGGGAGTCAGGCCTCGTCTCGAGTGGGGGCATGCACGTGCGCTTTCCTCCCGAGCTGCAGCAGTAGTGTCACCCTTCCTGTCACGGGGATCAAGGGATCTGTGGCTTTCCCTCGAGGCTGTCCCTCGAGGCTTTCCCACGAGGCTTTCCCACAGTGCTGTGCCACGTGCCACCTTGGTGGGAGTCGATCCTCGGCGTGAAAGACGAGCCGGTGAAGGGAAAAGAGGTTCCTCTGGAATGGACTGAGACATCTGGGGGACTCTTGGAATGGTGGCACGACCCTGGAGTTCCTCTCGCCGTTCCTGTTGAGAGGGCCTCCTCTTGAGATGCGACGGGAACTCCGGGAACTCTTTCCCGACGAAGCAGGGAAAGGATCCCTCATCTCGAGCTACGATGCGGTAACGGGGGTCCTCTGGATGTGGGCGGGACCCTCGTGATTCCTCTCGAGTGGAGACGGCTAGGTCGGGGAACTTCTTGATTTGCACCAAGGGTGTGAAGGAGCCTTTTGAAGTTCCAGAGGTGAGGTGTGATCAGCCTCGAGACGCCTCAGCGGAAATGGGCCTCATCTCGCCTGGAGGGGAGAACCTCCTGGATTTTCTCGAGTTGCGGCAGGTCTTCTCGAGTTACGACGGGGACCTCAGGGACCCGCTCTGGTGGCCTCAGGAAAGGCCAGTCCCCATGCGAGTTGCTAGGGGACCTCTCGGGATTCCTCTCCCGTCCATGCCGGGGCCTCAGTCCTTGTGTGGAGTCGGGGCCGGAACCTGAGGATTCCTCTCCAGTGTTGCCATGGATCTTGGGGTGCTTCTGAGTCTCCCCAGGGGAGTCAGGCCTCGTCTCGAGTGGGGGCATGCACGTGCGCTTTCCTCCCGAGCTGCAGCAGTAGTTTCACGCTTCCTGTCACGTGGATCAAGGGATCTGTGGCTTTCCCTCGAGGCTGTCCTTCGAGGCTTTCCCACGAGGCTTTCCCACAGGGCTGTGAGACGTGCCACCTTGGTGTGAGTCGATCCTCGGCGTGAAAGACGAGCCGGTGAAGGGAAAGAGGTTCCTCTGGAATGGACTGAGACATCTGGGGGACTCTTGGAATGGTGGCACGACCCTGGAGTTCCTCTCGCCGTTCCTGTTGAGAGGGCCTCCTCTTGAGATGCGACGGGAACGCCGGGAACTCTTTCCCGACGAAGCAGGGAAAGGATCCCTCATCTCGAGCCACGAGGCGGAAACGGGGCTCCTCTGGATGTGGGCGGGACCCTCGTGATTCCTCTCGAGTGGAGACGGGTATGTCGGGGAACTTCTTGATTTGCACCAAGGGTGTGAAGGACCCTTTCGAAGTTCCAGAGGTGAGGTGTGATCAGCCTCGAGACCCCTCAGCCGAAATGGGCCTCATCTCGCCTGGAGTGGAGAACCTACTGGATTTTCTCGAGTTGCAGCAGGTCTTCTCGAGTTACGACGGTGACCTCAGGGACCCGCTCTGGTGGCCTCAGGAAAGGCCAGTCCCCATGCGAGTTGCTAGGGGACCTCTCGGGATTCCTCTCCCGTCCATGCCGGGGCCTCAGTCCTTGTGTGGAGTCGGGGCCGGAACCTGAGGATTCCTCTCCAGTGTTGCCATGGATCTTGGGGTGCTTCTGAGTCTCCCCAGGGGAGTCAGGCCTCGTCTCGAGTGGGGGCATGCACGTGCGCTTTCCTCCCGCGCTGCAGCAGTAGTGTCACCCTTCCTGTCACGTGGATCAAGGGATCTGTGGCTTTCCCTCGAGGCTGTCCCTCGAGGCTGTCCCACGAGGCTTTCCCACAGGGCTGTGCCACGTGCCACCTTGGTGTGAGTCGATCCTCGGCGTGAAAGACGAGCCGGTGAAGGGAAAAGAGGTTCCTCTGGAATGGACTGAGACATCTGGGGGACTCTTGGAATGGTGGCACGACCCTGGAGTTCCTCTTGCCGTTCCTGTTGAGAGGGCCTCCTCTTGAGATGCGACGGGAACGCCGGGAACTCTTTCCCGACGAAGCAGGGAAAGGATCCCTCATCTCGAGCTACGAGGCGGAAACGGGGCTCCTCTGGATGTGGGCGGGACCCACGTGATTCCTCTCGAGTGGAGACGGGTATGTCGGGGAACTTCTTGATTTGCACCAAGGGTGTGAAGGACCCTTTCGAAGTTCCAGAGGTGAGGTGTGATCAGCCTCGAGACGCCTCAGCGGAAATGGGCCTCATCTCGCCTGGAGGGGAGAACCTCCTGGATTTTCTCGAGTTGCGGCAGGTCTTCTCGAGTTACGACGGGGACCTCAGGGACCCGCTCTGGTGGCCTCAGGAAAGGAGTGTCCCCATGCGAGTTGCTAGGGGACCTCTCGGGATTCCTCTCCCGTCCATGCCGGGGCCTCAGTCCTTGTGTGGAGTCGGGGCCGGAACCTGAGGATTCCTCTCCAGTGTTGCCATGGATCTTGGGGTGCTTCTGAGTCTCCCCAGGGGAGTCAGGCCTCGTCTCGAGTGGGGGCATGCACGTGCGCTTTCCTCCCGAGCTGCAGCAGTAGTGTCACGCTTCCTGTCACGTGGATCAACGGATCTGTGGCTTTCCCTCGAGGCTGTCCCTCGAGGCTTTCCCACGAGGCTTTCCCACAGGGCTGTGCCACGTGCCACCTTGGTGTGAGTCGATCCTCGGCGTGAAAGACGAGCCGGTGAAGGGAAAAGAGGTTCCTCTGGAATGGACTGAGACATCTGGGGGACTCTTGGAATGGTGGCACGACCCTGGAGTTCCTCTCGCCTTTCCTGTTGAGAGGGCCTCCTCTTGAGATGCGACGGGAACGCCGGGAACTCTTTCCCGACGAAGCAGGGAAAGGATCCCTCATCTCGAGCTACGAGGCGGAAACGGGGCTCCCCTGGATGTGGGCGGGACCCTCGTGATTCCTCTCGAGTGGAGACGGCTAGGTCGGGGAACTTCTTGATTTGCACCAAGGGTGTGAAGGACCCTTTCGAAGTTCCAGAGGTGAGGTGTGATCAGCCTCGAGACGCCTCAGCGGAAATGGGCCTCATCTCGCCTGGAGGGGAGAACCTCCTGGATTTTCTCGAGTTGCGGCAGGTCTTCTCGAGTTACGACGGGGACCTCAGGGGCCCGCTCTGGTGGCCTCAGGAAAGGCCAGTCCCCATGCGAGTTGCTAGGGGACCTCTCGGGATTCCTCTCCCGTCCATGCCGGGGCCTCAGTCCTTGTGTGGAGTCGGGGCCGGAACCTGAGGATTCCTCTCCAGTGTTGCCATGGATCTTGGGGTGCTTCTGAGTCTCCCCAGGGGAGTCAGGCCTCGTCTCGAGTGGGGGCATGCACGTGCGCTTTCCTCCCGAGCTGCAGCAGTAGTGTCACGCTACCTGTCACGTGGATCAAGGGATCTGTGGCTTTCCCTCGAGGCTGTCCCTCGAGGCTTTCCCACGAGGCTTTCCCACAGGGCTGTGCCACGTGCCACCTTGGTGGGAGTCGATCCTCGGCGTGAAAGACGAGCCGGTGAAGGGAAAAGAGGTTCCTCTGGAATGGACTGAGACATCTGGGGGACTCTTGGAATGGTGGCACGACCCTGGAGTTCCTCTCGCCATTCCTGTTGAGAGGGCCTCCTCTTGAGATGCGACGGGAACGCCGGGAACTCTTTCCCGACGAAGCAGGGAAAGGATCCCTCATCTCGAGCTACGAGGCGGAAACGGGGCTCCTCTGGATGTGGGCGGGACCCTCGTGATTCCTCTCGAGTGGAGACGGCTAGGTCGGGGAACTTCTTGATTTGCACCAAGGGTGTGAAGGACCCTTTCGAAGTTCCAGAGGTGAGGTGTGATCAGCCTCGAGACGCCTCAGCGGAAATGGGCCTCATCTCGCCTGGAGGGGAGAACCTCCTGGATTTTCTCGAGTTGCGGCAGGTCTTCTCGAGTTACGACGGGGACCTCAGGGACCCGCTCTGGTGGCCTCAGGAAAGGCCAGTCCCCATGCGAGTTGCTAGGGGACCTCTCGGGATTCCTCTCCCATCCATGCCGGGGCCTCAGTCCTTGTGTGGAGTCGGGGCCGGAACCTGAGGATTCCTCTCCAGTGTTGCCATGGATCTTGGGGTGCTTCTGAGTCTCCCCAGGGGAGTCAGGCCTCGTCTCGAGTGGGGGCATGCACGTGCGCTTTCCTCCCTAGCTGCAGCAGTAGTTTCACGCTTCCTGTCACGTGGCTCAAGGGATCTGTGGCTTTCCCTCGAGGCTGTCCCTCGAGGCTTTCCCACGAGGCTTTCCCACAGGGCTGTGCCACGTGCCACCTTGGTGTGAGTCGATCCTCGGCGTGAAAGACGAGCCGGTGAAGGGAAAAGAGGTTCCTCTGGAATGGACTGAGACATCTGGGGGACTCTTGGAATGGTGGCACGACCCTGGAGTTCCTCTCGCCGTTCCTGTTGAGAGGGCCTCCTCTTGAGATGCGACGGGAACGCCGGGAACTCTTTCCCGACGAAGCAGGGAAAGGATCCCTCATCTCGAGCTACGAGGCGGAAACGGGGCTCCTCTGGATGTGGGCGGGACCCTCGTGATTCCTCTCGAGTGGAGACGGGTATGTCGGGGAACTTCTTGATTTGCACCAAGGGTGTGAAGGACCCTTTCGAAGTTCCAGAGGTGAGGTGTGACCAGCCTCGAGACGCCTCAGCGGAAATGGGCCTCATCTCGCCTGGAGGGGAGAACCTCCTGGATTTTCTCGAGTTGCGGCAGGTCTTCTCGAGTTACGATGGGGACCTCAGGGACCCGCTCTGGTGGCCTCAGGAAAGGCCAGTCCCCATGCGAGTTGCTAGGGGACCTCTCGGGATTCCTCTCCCGTCCATGCCGGGGCCTCAGTCCTTGTGTGGAGTCGGGGCCGGAACCTGAGGATTCCTCTCCAGTGTTGCCATGGATCTTGGGGTGCTTCTGAGTCTCCCCAGGGGAGTCAGGCCTCGTCTCGAGTGGGGGCATGCACGTGCGCTTTCCTCCCGAGCTGCAGCAGTAGTGTCACGCTTCCTGTCACGTGGATCAAGGGATCTGTGGCTTTCCCTCGAGGCTGTCCCTCGAGGCTTTCCCACGAGGCTTTCCCACAGGGCTGTGCCACGTGCCACCTTGGTGTGAGTCGATCCTCGGCATGAAAGACGAGCCGGTGAAGGGAAAAGAGGTTCCTCTGGAATGGACTGAGACATCTGGGGGACTCTTGGAATGGTGGCACGACCCTGGAGTTCCTCTCGCCTTTCCTGTTGAGAGGGCCTCCTCTTGAGATGCGACGGGAACGCCGGGAACTCTTTCCTGACGAAGCAGGGAAAGGATCCCTCATCTCGAGCTACGAGGCGGAAACGGGGCTCCTCTGGATGTGGGCGGGACCCACGTGATTCCTCTCGAGTGGAGACGGCTAGGTCGGGGAACTTCTTGATTTGCACCAAGGGTGTGAAGGAGCCTTTCGAAGTTCCAGAGGTGAGGTGTGATCAGCCTCGAGACGCCTCAGCGGAAATGGGCCTCATCTCGCCTGGAGGGGAGAACCTCCTGGATTTTCTCGAGTTGCGGCAGGTCTTCTCGAGTTACGACGGGGACCACAGGGACCCGCTCTGGTGGCCTCAGGAAAGGCCAGTCCCCATGCGAGTTGCTAGGGGACCACTCGGGATTCCTCTCCCGTCCATGCCGGGGCCTCAGTCCTTGTGTGGAGTCGGGGCCGGAACCTGAGGATCCCTCTCCAGTGTTGCCATGGATCTTGGGGTGCTTCTGAGTCTCCCCAGGGGAGTCAGGCCTCGTCTCGAGTGGGGGCATGCACGTGCGCTTTCCCCCCGAGCTGCAGCAGTAGTGTCACCCTTCCTGTCACGGGGATCAAGGGATCTGTGGCTTTCCCTCGAGGCTGTCCCTCGAGGCTTTCCCACGAGGCTTTCCCACAGTGCTGTGCCACGTGCCACCTTGGTGTGAGTCGATCCTCGGCGTGAAAGACGAGCCGGTGAAGGGAAAAGAGGTTCCTCTGGAATGGACTGAGACATCTGGGGGACTCTTGGAATGGTGGCACGACCCTGGAGTTCCTCTCGCCGTTCCTGTTGAGAGGGCCTCCTCTTGAGATGCGACGGGAACTCCGGGAACTCTTTCCCGACGAAGCAGGGAAAGGATCCCTCATCTCGAGCTACGATGCGGAAACGGGGGTCCTCTGGATGTGGGCGGGGACCCTCGTGATTCCTCTCGAGTGGAGACGGGTATGTCGGGGAACTTCTTGATTTGCACCAAGGGTGTGAAGGAGCCTTTTGAAGTTCCAGAGGTGAGGTGTGATCAGCCTCGAGACGCCTCAGCGGAAATGGGCCTCATCTCGCCTGGAGGGGAGAACCTCCTGGATTTTCTCGAGTTGCGGCAGGTCTTCTCGAGTTACGACGGGGACCTCAGGGACCCGCTCTGGTGGCCTCAGGAAAGGCCAGTCCCCATGCGAGTTGCTAGGGGACCTCTCGGGATTCCTCTCCCGTCCATGCCGGGGCCTCAGTCCTTGTGTGGAGTCGGGGCCGGAACCTGAGGATTCCTCTCCAGTGTTGCCATGGATCTTGGGGTGCTTCTGAGTCTCCCCAGGGGAGTCAGGCCTCGTCTCGAGTGGGGGCATGCACGTGCGCTTTCCTCCCGAGCTGCAGCAGTAGTTTCACGCTTCCTGTCACGTGGATCAAGGGATCTGTGGCTTTCCCTCGAGGCTGTCCTTCGAGGCTTTCCCACGAGGCTTTCCCACAGGGCTGTGCCACGTGCCACCTTGGTGTGAGTCGATCCTCGGCGTGAAAGACGAGCCGGTGAAGGGAAAGAGGTTCCTCTGGAATGGACTGAGACATCTGGGGGACTCTTGGAATGGTGGCACGACCCTGGAGTTCCTCTCGCCGTTCCTGTTGAGAGGGCCTCCTCTTGAGATGCGACGGGAACGCCGGTAACTCTTTCCCGACGAAGCAGGGAAAGGATCCCTCATCTCGAGCCACGAGGCGGAAACGGGGCTCCTCTGGATGTGGGCGGGACCCTCGTGATTCCTCTCGAGTGGAGACGGGTATGTCGGGGAACTTCTTGATTTGCACCAAGGGTGTGAAGGACCCTTTCGAAGTTCCAGAGGTGAGGTGTGATCAGCCTCGAGACCCCTCAGCCGAAATGGGCCTCATCTCGCCTGGAGTGGAGAACCTCCTGGATTTTCTCGAGTTGCAGCAGGTCTTCTCGAGTTACGACGGTGACCTCAGGGACCCGCTCTGGTGGCCTCAGGAAAGGCCAGTCCCCATGCGAGTTGCTAGGGGACCTCTCGGGATTCCTCTCCCGTCCATGCCGGGGCCTCAGTCCTTGTGTGGAGTCGGGGCCGGAACCTGAGGATTCCTCTCCAGTGTTGCCATGGATCTTGGGGTGCTTCTGAGTCTCCCCAGGGGAGTCAGGCCTCGTCTCGAGTGGGGGCATGCACGTGCGCTTTCCTCCCGCGCTGCAGCAGTAGTGTCACCCTTCCTGTCACGTGGATCAAGGGATCTGTGGCTTTCCCTCGAGGCTGTCCCTCGAGGCTGTCCCACGAGGCTTTCCCACAGGGCTGTGCCACGTGCCACCTTGGTGTGAGTCGATCCTCGGCGTGAAAGACGAGCCGGTGAAGGGAAAAGAGGTTCCTCTGGAATGGACTGAGACATCTGGGGGACTCTTGGAATGGTGGCACGACCCTGGAGTTCCTCTTGCCGTTCCTGTTGAGAGGGCCTCCTCTTGAGATGCGACGGGAACGCCGGGAACTCTTTCCCGACGAAGCAGGGAAAGGATCCCTCATCTCGAGCTACGAGGCGGAAACGGGGCTCCCCTGGATGTGGGCGGGACCCTCGTGATTCCTCTCGAGTGGAGACGGCTAGGTCGGGGAACTTCTTGATTTGCACCAAGGGTGTGAAGGACCCTTTCGAAGTTCCAGAGGTGAGGTGTGATCAGCCTCGAGACGCCTCAGCGGAAATGGGCCTCATCTCGCCTGGAGGGGAGAACCTCCTGGATTTTCTCGAGTTGTGGCAGGTCTTCTCGAGTTACGACGGGGACCTCAGGGGCCCGCTCTGGTGGCCTCAGGAAAGGCCAGTCCCCATGCGAGTTGCTAGGGGACCTCTCGGGATTCCTCTCCCGTCCATGCCGGGGCCTCAGTCCTTGTGTGGACTCGGGGCCGGAACCTGAGGATTCCTCTCCAGTGTTGCCATGGATCTTGGGGTGCTTCTGAGTCTCCCCAGGGGAGTCAGGCCTCGTCTCGAGTGGGGGCATGCACGTGCGCTTTCCTCCCGAGCTGCAGCAGTAGTGTCACCCTACCTGTCACGTGGATCAAGGGATCTGTGGCTTTCCCTCGAGGCTGTCCCTCGAGGCTTTCCCACGAGGCTTTCCCACAGGGCTGTGCCACGTGCCACCTTGGTGGGAGTCGATCCTCGGCGTGAAAGACGAGCCGGTGAAGGGAAAAGAGGATCCTCTGGAATGGACTGAGACATCTGGGGGACTCTTGGAATGGTGGCACGACCCTGGAGTTCCTCTCGCCATTCCTGTTGAGAGGGCCTCCTCTTGAGATGCGACGGGAACGCCGGGAACTCTTTCCCGACGAAGCAGGGAAAGGATCCCTCATCTCGAGCTACGAGGCGGAAACGGGGCTCCTCTGGATGTGGGCGGGACCCTCGTGATTCCTCTCGAGTGGAGACGGCTAGGTCGGGGAACTTCTTGATTTGCACCAAGGGTGTGAAGGACCCTTTCGAAGTTCCAGAGGTGAGGTGTGATCAGCCTCGAGACGCCTCAGCGGAAATGGGCCTCATCTCGCCTGGAGGGGAGAACCTCCTGGATTTTCTCGAGTTGCGGCAGGTCTTCTCGAGTTACGACGGGGACCTCAGGGACCCGCTCTGGTGGCCTCAGGAAAGGCCAGTCCCCATGCGAGTTGCTAGGGGACCTCTCGGGATTCCTCTCCCATCCATGCCGGGGCCTCAGTCCTTGTGTGGAGTCGGGGCCGGAACCTGAGGATTCCTCTCCAGTGTTGCCATGGATCTTGGGGTGCTTCTGAGTCTCCCCAGGGGAGTCAGGCCTCGTCTCGAGTGGGGGCATGCACGTGCGCTTTCCTCCCGAGCTGCAGCAGTAGTGTCACGCTTCCTGTCACGTGGATCAAGGGATCTGTGGCTTTCCCTCGAGGCTGTCCCTCGAGGCTTTCCCACGAGGCTTTCCCACAGGGCTGTGCCACGTGCCACCTTGGTGTGAGTCGATCCTCGGCATGAAAGACGAGCCGGTGAAGGGAAAAGAGGTTCCTCTGGAATGGACTGAGACATCTGGGGGACTCTTGGAATGGTGGCACGACCCTGGAGTTCCTCTCGCCGTTCCTGTTGAGAGGGCCTCCTCTTGAGATGCGACGGGAACTCCGGGAACTCTTTCCCGACGAAGCAGGGAAAGGATCCCTCATCTCGAGCTACGATGCGGAAACGGGGGTCCTCTGGATGTGGGCGGGACCCTCGTGATTCCTCTCGAGTGGAGACGGGTATGTCGGGGAACTTCTTGATTTGCACCAAGGGTGTGAAGGAGCCTTTTGAAGTTCCAGAGGTGAGGTGTGATCAGCCTCGAGACGCCTCAGCGGAAATGGGCCTCATCTCGCCTGGAGGGGAGAACCTCCTGGATTTTCTCGAGTTGCGGCAGGTCTTCTCGAGTTACGACGGGGACCTCAGGGACCCGCTCTGGTGGCCTCAGGAAAGGCCAGTCCCCATGCGAGTTGCTAGGGGACCTCTCGGGATTCCTCTCCCGTCCATGCCGGGGCCTCAGTCCTTGTGTGGAGTCGGGGCCGGAACCTGAGGATTCCTCACCAGTGTTGCCATGGATCTTGGGGTGCTTCTGAGTCTCCCCAGGGGAGTCAGGCCTCGTCTCGAGTGGTGGCATGGACGTGCGCTTTCCTCCCGCGCTGCAGCAGTAGTGTCACCCTTCCTGTCACGTGGATCAAGGGATCTGTGGCTTTCCCTCGAGGCTGTCCCTCGAGGCTGTCCCACGAGGCTTTCCCACAGGGCTGTGCCACGTGCCACCTTGGTGTGAGTCGATCCTCGGCGTGAAAGACGAGCCGGTGAAGGGAAAAGAGGTTCCTCTGGAATGGACTGAGACATCTGGGGGACTCTTGGAATGGTGGCACGACCCTGGAGTTCCTCTTGCCGTTCCTGTTGAGAGGGCCTCCTCTTGAGATGCGACGGGAACGCCGGGAACTCTTTCCCGACGAAGCAGGGAAAGGATCCCTCATCTCGAGCTACGAGGCGGAAACGGGGCTCCTCTGGATGTGGGCGGGACCCACGTGATTCCTCTCGAGTGGAGACGGCTAGGTCGGGGAACTTCTTGATTTGCACCAAGGGTGTGAAGGACCCTTTCGAAGTTCCAGAGGTGAGGTGTGATCAGCCTCGAGACGCCTCAGCGGAAATGGGCCTCATCTCGCCTGGAGGGGAGAACCTCCTGGATTTTCTCGAGTTGCGGCAGGTCTTCTCGAGTTACGACGGGGACCTCAGGGACCCGCTCTGGTGGCCTCAGGAAAGGAGTGTCCCCATGCGAGTTGCTAGGGGACCTCTCGGGATTCCTCTCCCGTCCATGCCGGGGCCTCAGTCCTTGTGTGGAGTCGGGGCCGGAACCTGAGGATTCCTCTCCAGTGTTGCCATGGATCTTGGGGTGCTTCTGAGTCTCCCCAGGGGAGTCAGGCCTCGTCTCGAGTGGGGGCATGCACGTGCGCTTTCCTCCCGAGCTGCAGCAGTAGTGTCACGCTTCCTGTCACGTGGATCAACGGATCTGTGGCTTTCCCTCGAGGCTGTCCCTCGAGGCTTTCCCACGAGGCTTTCCCACAGGGCTGTGCCACGTGCCACCTTGGTGTGAGTCGATCCTCGGCGTGAAAGACGAGCCGGTGAAGGGAAAAGAGGTTCCTCTGGAATGGACTGAGACATCTGGGGGACTCTTGGAATGGTGGAACGACCCTGGAGTTCCTCTCGCCGTTCCTGTTGAGAGGGCCTCCTCTTGAGATGCGACGGGAACGCCGGGAACTCTTTCCCGACGAAGCAGGGAAAGGATCCCTCATCTCGAGCTACGAGGCGGAAACGGGGCTCCCCTGGATGTGGGCGGGACCCTCGTGATTCCTCTCGAGTGGAGACGGCTAGGTCGGGGAACTTCTTGATTTGCACCAAGGGTGTGAAGGACCCTTTCGAAGTTCCAGAGGTGAGGTGTGATCAGCCTCGAGACGCCTCAGCGGAAATGGGCCTCATCTCGCCTGGAGGGGAGAACCTCCTGGATTTTCTCGAGTTGCGGCAGGTCTTCTCGAGTTACGACGGGGACCTCAGGGGCCCGCTCTGGTGGCCTCAGGAAAGGCCAGTCCCCATGCGAGTTGCTAGGGGACCTCTCGGGATTCCTCTCCCGTCCATGCCGGGGCCTCAGTCCTTCTGTGGAGTCGGGGCCGGAACCTGAGGATTCCTCTCCAGTGTTGCCATGGATCTTGGGGTGCTTCTGAGTCTCCCCAGGGGAGTCAGGCCTCGTCTCGAGTGGGGGCATGCACGTGCGCTTTCCTCCCGAGCTGCAGCAGTAGTGTCACGCTACCTGTCACGTGGATCAAGGGATCTGTGGCTTTCCCTCGAGGCTGTCCCTCGAGGCTTTCCCACGAGGCTTTCCCACAGGGCTGTGCCACGTGCCACCTTGGTGGGAGTCGATCCTCGGCGTGAAAGACGAGCCGGTGAAGGGAAAAGAGGTTCCTCTGGAATGGACTGAGACATCTGGGGGACTCTTGGAATGGTGGCACGACCCTGGAGTTCCTCTCGCCATTCCTGTTGAGAGGGCCTCCTCTTGAGATGCGACGGGAACGCCGGGAACTCTTTCCCGACGAAGCAGGGAAAGGATCCCTCATCTCGAGCTACGAGGCGGAAAGGGGGCTCCTCTGGATGTGGGCGGGACCCTCGTGATTCCTCTCGAGTGGAGACGGCTAGGTCGGGGAACTTCTTGATTTGCACCAAGGGTGTGAAGGACCCTTTCGAAGTTCCAGAGGTGAGGTGTGATCAGCCTCGAGACGCCTCAGCGGAAATGGGCCTCATCTCGCCTGGAGGGGAGAACCTCCTGGATTTTCTCGAGTTGCGGCAGGTCTTCTCGAGTTACGACGGGGACCTCAGGGACCCGCTCTGGTGGCCTCAGGAAAGGCCAGTCCCCATGCGAGTTGCTAGGGGACCTCTCGGGATTCCTCTCCCGTCCATGCCGGGGCCTCAGTCCTTGTGTGGAGTCGGGGCCGGAACCTGAGGATTCCTCTCCAGTGTTGCCATGGATCTTGGGGTGCTTCTGAGTCTCCCCAGGGGAGTCAGGCCTCGTCTCGAGTGGGGGCATGCACGTGCGCTTTCCTCCCGAGCTGCAGCAGTAGTGTCACGCTACCTGTCACGTGGATCAAGGGATCTGTGGCTTTCCCTCGAGGCTGTCCCTCGAGGCTTTCCCACGAGGCTTTCCCACAGGGCTGTGCCACGTGCCACCTTGGTGGGAGTCGATCCTCGGCGTGAAAGACGAGCCGGTGAAGGGAAAAGAGGTTCCTCTGGAATGGACTGAGACATCTGGGGGACTCTTGGAATGGTGGCACGACCCTGGAGTTCCTCTCGCCATTCCTGTTGAGAGGGCCTCCTCTTGAGATGCGACGGGAACGCCGGGAACTCTTTCCCGACGAAGCAGGGAAAGGATCCCTCATCTCGAGCTACGAGGCGGAAAGGGGGCTCCTCTGGATGTGGGCGGGACCCTCGTGATTCCTCTCGAGTGGAGACGGCTAGGTCGGGGAACTTCTTGATTTGCACCAAGGGTGTGAAGGACCCTTTCGAAGTTCCAGAGGTGAGGTGTGATCAGCCTCGAGACGCCTCAGCGGAAATGGGCCTCATCTCGCCTGGAGGGGAGAACCTCCTGGATTTTCTCGAGTTGCGGCAGGTCTTCTCGAGTTACGACGGGGACCTCAGGGACCCGCTCTGGTGGCCTCAGGAAAGGCCAGTCCCCATGCGAGTTGCTAGGGGACCTCTCGGGATTCCTCTCCCGTCCATGCCGGGGCCTCAGTCCTTGTGTGGAGTCGGGGCCGGAACCTGAGGATTCCTCTCCAGTGTTGCCATGGATCTTGGGGTGCTTCTGAGTCTCCCCAGGGGAGTCAGGCCTCGTCTCGAGTGGGGGCATGCACGTGCGCTTTCCTCCCGCGCTGCAGCAGTAGTGTCACGCTTCCTGTCACGTGGATCAAGGGATCTGTGGCTTTCCCTCGAGGCTGTCCCTCGAGGCTTTCCCACGAGGCTTTCCCACAGGGCTGTGCCACGTGCCACCTTGGTGTGAGTCGATCTTCGGCGTGAAAGACGAGCCCGTGAAGGGAAAAGAGGTTCCTCTGGAATGGACTGAGACATCTGGGGGACTCTTGGAATGATGGCACGACCCTGGAGTTCCTCTTGCCGTTCCTGTTGAGAGGGCCTCCTCTTGAGATGCGACGGGAACGCCGGGAACTCTTTCCCGACGAAGCAGGGAAAGGATCCCTCATCTCGAGCTACGAGGCGGAAACGGGGCTCCTCTGGATGTGGGCGGGACCCTCGTGATTCCTCTCGAGTGGAGACGGCTAGGTCGGGGAACTTCTTGATTTGCACCAAGGGTGTGAAGGACCCTTTCGAAGTTCCAGAGGTGAGGTGTGACCAGCCTCGAGACGCCTCAGCGGAAATGGGCCTCATCTCGCCTGGAGGGGAGAACCTCCTGGATTTTCTCGAGATGCGGCAGGTCTTCTCGAGTTACGATGAGGACCTCAGGGACCCGCTCTGGTGGCCTCAGGAAAGGCCAGTCCCCATGCGAGTTGCTAGGGGACCTCTCGGGATTCCTCTCCCGTCCATGCCGGGGCCTCAGTCCTTGTGTGGAGTCGGGGCCAGAACCTGAGGATTCCTCTCCAGTGTTGCCATGGATCTTGGGGTGCTTCTGAGTCTCCCCAGGGGAGTCAGGCCTCGTCTCGAGTGGGGGCATGCACGTTCGATTTCCTCCCAAGCTGCATCAGTAGTTTCACGCTTCATGTCACGTGGATCAAGGGATCTGTGGCTTTCCCTCGAGGCTGTCCCTCGAGGCTTTCCCACGAGGCTTTCCCACAGGGCTGTGCCACGTGCCACCTTGTTGTGAGTCGATCCTCGGCGTGAAAGACGAGCCGGTGAAGGGAAAAGAGGTTCCTCTGGAATGGACTGAGACATCTGGGGGACTCTTGGAATGGTGGCACGACCCTGGAGTTCCTCTCGCCTTTCCTGTTGAGAGGGCCTCCTCTTGAGATGCGACGGGAACGCCGGGAACTCTTTCCCGACGAAGCAGGGAAAGGATCCCTCATCTCGAGCTACGAGGCGGAAACGGGGCTCCTCTGGATGTGGGCGGGACCCACGTGATTCCTCTCGAGTGGAGACGGCTAGGTCGGGGAACTTCTTGATTTGCACCAAGGGTGTGAAGGAGCCTTTCGAAGTTCCAGAGGTGAGGTGTGATCAGCCTCGAGACGCCTCAGCGGAAATGGGCCTCATCTCGCCTGGAGGGGAGAACCTCCTGGATTTTCTCGAGTTGCGGCAGGTCTTCTCGAGTTACGACGGGGACCACAGGGACCCGCTCTGGTGGCCTCAGGAAAGGCCAGTCCCCATGCGAGTTGCTAGGGGACCACTCGGGATTCCTCTCCCGTCCATGCCGGGGCCTCAGTCCTTGTGTGGAGTCGGGGCCGGAACCTGAGGATCCCTCTCCAGTGTTGCCATGGATCTTGGGGTGCTTCTGAGTCTCCCCAGGGGAGTCAGGCCTCGTCTCGAGTGGGGGCATGCACGTGCGCTTTCCTCCCGAGCTGCAGCAGTAGTGTCACCCTTCCTGTCACGTGGATCAAGGGATCTGTGGCTTTCCCTCGAGGCTGTCCCTCGAGGCTTTCCCACGAGGCTTTCCCACAGGGCTGTGCCACGTGCCACCTTGGTGGGAGTCGATCCTCGGCGTGAAAGACGAGCCGGTGAAGGGAAAAGAGGTTCCTCTGGAATGGACTGAGACATCTGGGGGACTCTTGGAATGGTGGCACGACCCTGGAGTTCCTCTCGCCGTTCCTGTTGAGAGGGCCTCCTCTTGAGATGCGACGGGAACTCCGGGAACTCTTTCCCGACGAAGCAGGGAAAGGATCCCTCATCTCGAGCTACGATGCGGAAACGGGGGTCCTCTGGATGTGGGCGGGACCCTCGTGATTCCTCTCGAGTGGAGACGGGTATGTCGGGGAACTTCTTGATTTGCACCAAGGGTGTGAAGGAGCCTTTTGAAGTTCCAGAGGTGAGGTGTGATCAGCCTCGAGACGCCTCAGCAGAAATGGGCCTCATCTCGCCTGGAGGGGAGAACCTCCTGGATTTTCTCGAGTTGCGGCAGGTCTTCTCGAGTTACGACGGGGACCTCAGGGACCCGCTCTGGTGGCCTCAGGAAAGGCCAGTCCCCATGCGAGTTGCTAGGGGACCTCTCGGGATTCCTCTCCCGTCCATGCCGGGGCCTCAGTCCTTGTGTGGAGTCGGGGCCGGAACCTGAGGATTCCTCTCCAGTGTTGCCATGGATCTTGGGGTGCTTCTGAGTCTCCCCAGGGGAGTCAGGCCTCGTCTCGAGTGGGGGCATGCACGTGCGCTTTCCTCCCGCGCTGCAGCAGTAGTGTCACCCTTCCTGTCACGTGGATCAAGGGATCTGTGGCTTTCCCTCGAGGCTGTCCCTCGAGGCTGTCCCACGAGGCTTTCCCACAGGGCTGTGCCACGTGCCACCTTGGTGTGAGTCGATCCTCGGCGTGAAAGACGAGCCGGTAAAGGGAAAAGAGGTTCCTCTGGAATGGACTGAGACATCTGGGGGACTCTTGGAATGGTGGCACGACCCTGGAGTTCCTCTTGCCGTTCCTGTTGAGAGGGCCTCCTCTTGAGTTGCGACGGGAACGCCGGGAACTCTTTCCCGACGAAGCAGGGAAAGGATCCCTCATCTCGAGCTACGAGGCGGAAACGGGGCTCCTCTGGATGTGGGCGGGACCCTCGTGATTCCTCTCGAGTGGAGACGGCTAGGTCGGGGAACTTCTTGATTTGCACCAAGGGTGTGAAGGACCCTTTCGAAGTTCCAGAGGTGAGGTGTGATCAGCCTCGAGACGCCTCAGCGGAAATGGGCCTCATCTCGCCTGGAGGGGAGAACCTCCTGGATTTTCTCGAGTTGCGGCAGGTCTTCTCGAGTTACGACGGGGACCTCAGGGACCCGCTCTGGTGGCCTCAGGAAAGGAGTGTCCCCATGCGAGTTGCTAGGGGACCTCTCGGGATTCCTCTCCCGTCCATGCCGGGGCCTCAGTCCTTGTGTGGAGTCGGGGCCGGAACCTGAGGATTCCTCTCCAGTGTTGCCATGGATCTTGGGGTGCTTCTGAGTCTCCCCAGGGGAGTCAGGCCTCGTCTCGAGTGGGGGCATGCACGTGCGCTTTCCTCCCGAGCTGCAGCAGTAGTGTCACGCTTCCTGTCACGTGGATCAACGGATCTGTGGCTTTCCCTCGAGGCTGTCCCTCGAGGCTTTCCCACGAGGCTTTCCCACAGGGCTGTGCCACGTGCCACCTTGGTGTGAGTCGATCCTCGGCGTGAAAGACGAGCCGGTGAAGGGAAAAGAGGTTCCTCTGGAATGGACTGAGACATCTGGGGGACTCTTGGAATGGTGGCACGACCCTGGAGTTCCTCTCGCCGTTCCTGTTGAGAGGGCCTCCTCTTGAGATGCGACGGGAACGCCGGGAACTCTTTCCCGACGAAGCAGGGAAAGGATCCCTCATCTCGAGCTACGAGGCGGAAACGGGGCTCCCCTGGATGTGGGCGGGACCCTCGTGATTCCTCTCGAGTGGAGACGGCTAGGTCGGGGAACTTCTTGATTTGCCCCAAGGGTGTGAAGGACCCTTTCGAAGTTCCAGAGGTGAGGTGTGATCAGCCTCGAGACGCCTCAGCGGAAATGGGCCTCATCTCGCCTGGAGGGGAGAACCTCCTGGATTTTCTCGAGTTGCGGCAGGTCTTCTCGAGTTACGACGGGGACCTCAGGGGCCCGCTCTGGTGGCCTCAGGAAAGGCCAGTCCCCATGCGAGTTGCTAGGGGACCTCTCGGGATTCCTCTCCCGTCCATGCCGGGGCCTCAGTCCTTGTGTGGAGTCGGGGCCGGAACCTGAGGATTCCTCTCCAGTGTTGCCATGGATCTTGGGGTGCTTCTGAGTCTCCCCAGGGGAGTCAGGCCTCGTCTCGAGTGGGGGCATGCACGTGCGCTTTCCTCCCTAGCTGCAGCAGTAGTTTCACGCTTCCTGTCACGTGGATCAAGGGATCTGTGGCTTTCCCTCGAGGCTGTCCCTCGAGGCTTTCCCACGAGGCTTTCCCACAGGGCTGTGCCACGTGCCACCTTGGTGTGAGTCGATCCTCGGCGTGAAAGACGAGCCGGTTAAGGGAAAAGAGGTTCCTCTGGAATGGACTGAGACATCTGGGGGACTCTTGGAATGGTGGCACGACCCTGGAGTTCCTCTCGCCGTTCCTGTTGAGAGGGCCTCCTCTTGAGATGCGACGGGAACGCCGGGAACTCTTTCCCGACGAAGCAGGGAAAGGATCCCTCATCTCGAGCTACGAGGCGGAAACGGGGCTCCTCTGGATGTGGGCGGGACCCTCGTGATTCCTCTCGAGTGGAGACGGGTATGTCGGGGAACTTCTTGATTTGCACCAAGGGTGTGAAGGACCCTTTCGAAGTTCCAGAGGTGAGGTGTGACCAGCCTCGAGACGCCTCAGCGGAAATGGGCCTCATCTCGCCTGGAGGGGAGAACCTCCTGGATTTTCTCGAGTTGCGGCAGGTCTTCTCGAGTTACGACGGGGACCTCAGGGACCCGCTCTGGTGGCCTCAGGAAAGGCCAGTCCCCATGCGAGTTGCTACGGGACCTCTCGGGATTCCTCTCCCGTCCATGCCGGGGCCTCAGTCCTTGTGTGGAGTCGGGGCCGGAACCTGAGGATTGCTCTCCAGTGTTGCCATGGATCTTGGGGTGCTTCTGAGTCTCCCCAGGGGAGTCAGGCCTCGTCTCGAGTGGGGGCATGCACGTGCGATTTCCTCCCGAGCTGCAGCAGTAGTTTCACGCTTCCTGTCACGTGGATCAAGGGATCTGTGGCTTTCCCTCGAGGCTGTCCCTCGAGGCTTTCCCACGAGGCTTTCCCACAGGGCTGTGCCACGTGCCACCTTGGTGTGAGTCGATCCTCGGCGTGAAAGACGAGCCGGTGAAGGGAAAAGAGGTTCCTCTGGAATGGACTGAGACATCTGGGGGACTCTTGGAATGGTGGCACGACCCTGGAGTTCCTCTCGCCGTTCCTGTTGAGAGGGCCTCCTCTTGAGATGCGACGGGAACGGCGGGAACTCTTTCCCGACGAAGCAGGGAAAGGATCCCTCATCTCGAGCTACGAGGCGGAAACGGGGCTCCTCTGGATGTGGGCGGGACCCTCGTGATTCCTCTCGAGTGGAGACGGGTATGTCGGGGAACTTCTTGATTTGCACCAAGGGTGTGAAGGACCCTTTCGAAGTTCCAGAGGTGAGGTGTGACCAGCCTCGAGACGCCTCAGCGGAAATGGGCCTCATCTCGCCTGGAGGGGAGAACCTCCTGGATTTTCTCGAGTTGCGGCAGGTCTTCTCGAGTTACGATGGGGACCTCAGGGACCCGCTCTGGTGGCCTCAGGAAAGGCCAGTCCCCATGCGAGTTGCTAGGGGACCTCTCGGGATTCCTCTCCCGTCCATGCTGGGGCCTCAGTCCTTGTGTGGAGTCGGGGCCGGAACCTGAGGATTCCTCTCCAGTGTTGCCATGGATCTTGGGGTGCTTCTGAGTCTCCCCAGGGGAGTCAGGCCTCGTCTCGAGTGGGGGCATTCACGTGCGCTTTCCTCCCGAGCTGCAGCAATAGTGTCACGCTTCCTGTCACGTGGATCAAGGGATCTGTGGCTTTCCCTCGAGGCTGTCCCTCGAGGCTTTCCCACGAGGCTTTCCCACAGGGCTGTGCCACGTGCCACCTTGGTGTGAGTCGATCCTCGGCGTGAAAGACGAGCCGGTGAAGGGAAAAGAGGTTCCTCTGGAATGGACTGAGACATCTGGGGGACTCCTGGAATGGTGGCACGACCCTGGAGTTCCTCTCGCCGTTCCTGTTGAGAGGGCCTCCTCTTGAGATGCGACGGGAACGCCGGGAACTCTTTCCCGACGAAGCAGGGAAAGGATCCCTCATCTCGAGCTACGAGGCGGAAACGGGGCTCCTCTGGATGTGGGCGGGACCCTCGTGTTTCCTCTCGAGTGGAGACGGGTATGTCGGGGAACTTCTTGATTTGCACCAAGGGTGTGAAGGACCCTTTCGAAGTTCCAGAGGTGAGGTGTGATCAGCCTCGAGACGCCTCAGCGGAAATGGGCCTCATCTCGCCTGGAGGGGAGAACCTCCTGGATTTTCTCGAGTTGCGGCAGGTCTTCTCGAGTTACGACGGGGACCTCAGGGACCCGCTCTGGTGGCCTCAGGAAAGGCCAGTCCCCATGCGAGTTGCTAGGGGACCTCTCGGGATTCCTCTCCCGTCCATGCCGGGGCCTCAGTCCTTGTGTGGAGTCGGGGCCGGAACCTGAGGATTCCTCTCCAGTGTTGCCATGGATCTTGGGGTGCTTCTGAGTCTCCCCAGGGGAGTCAGGCCTCGTCTCGAGTGGGGGCATGCACGTGCGCTTTCCTCCCGAGCTGCAGCAGTAGTGTCACGCTTAATGTCACGTGGATCAAGGGATCTGTGGCTTTCCCTCGAGGCTGTCCCTCGAGGCTTTCCCACGAGGCTTTCCCACAGGGCTGTGCCACGTGCCACCTTGGTGGGAGTCGATCCTCGGCGTGAAAGACGAGCCCGTGAAGGGAAAAGAGGTTCCTCTGGAATGGACTGAGACATCTGGGGGACTCTTGGAATGGTGGCACGACCCTGGAGTTCCTCTCGCCGTTCCTGTTGAGAGGGCCTCCTCTTGAGATGCGACGGGAACGCCGGGAACTCTTTCCCGACGAAGCAGGGAAAGGATCCCTCATCTCGAGCTACGAGGCGGAAACGGGGCTCCTCTGGATGTGGGCGGGACCCTCGTGATTCCTCTCGAGTGGAGACGGGTATGTCGGGGAACTTCTTGATTTGCACCAAGGGTGTGAAGGACCCTTTCGAAGTTCCAGAGGTGAGGTGTGATCAGCCTCGAGACGCCTCAGCGGAAATGGGCCTCATCTCGCCTGGAGGGGAGAACCTCCTGGATTTTCTCGAGTTGCGGCAGGTCTTCTCGAGTTACGATGGGGACCTCAGGGACCCGCTCTGGTGGCCTCAGGAAAGGCCAGTCCCCATGCGAGTTGCTAGGGGACCTCTCGGGATTCCTCTCCCGTCCATGCCGGGGCCTCAGTCCTTGTGTGGAGTCGGGGCCGGAACCTGAGGATTCCTCTCCAGTGTTGCCATGGATCTTGGGGTGCTTCTGAGTCTCCCCAGGGGAGTCAGGCCTCGTCTCGAGTGGGGGCATGCACGTGCGCTTTCCTCCCGAGCTGCAGCAGTAGTGTCACGCTTCCTGTCACGTGGATCAAGGGATCTGTGGCTTTCCCTCGAGGCTGTCCCTCGAGGCTTTCCCACGAGGCTTTCCCACAGGGCTGTGCCACGTGCCACCTTGGTGTGAGTCGATCCTCGGCGTGAAAGACGAGCCGGTGAAGGGAAAAGAGGTTCCTCTGGAATGGACTGAGACATCTGGGGGACTCTTGGAATGGTGGCACGACCCTGGAGTTCCTCTCGCCTTTCCTGTTGAGAGGGCCTCCTCTTGAGATGCGACGGGAACGCCGGGAACTCTTTCCCGACGAAGCAGGGAAAGGATCCCTCATCTCGAGCTACGAGGCGGAAACGGGGCTCCTCTGGATGTGGGCGGGACCCACGTGATTCCTCTCGAGTGGAGACGGCTAGGTCGGGGAACTTCTTGATTTGCACCAAGGGTGTGAAGGAGCCTTTCGAAGTTCCAGAGGTGAGGTGTGATCAGCCTCGAGACGCCTCAGCGGAAATGGGCCTCATCTCGCCTGGAGGTGAGAACCTCCTGGATTTTCTCGAGTTGCGGCAGGTCTTCTCGAGTTACGACGGGGACCACAGGGACCCGCTCTGGTGGCCTCAGGAAAGGCCAGTCCCCATGCGAGTTGCTAGGGGACCACTCGGGATTCCTCTCCCGTCCATGCCGGGGCCTCAGTCCTTGTGTGGAGTCGGGGCCGGAACCTGAGGATCCCTCTCCAGTGTTGCCATGGATCTTGGGGTGCTTCTGAGTCTCCCCAGGGGAGTCAGGCCTCGTCTCGAGTGGGGGCATGCACGTGCGCTTTCCTCCCGAGCTGCAGCAGTAGTGTCACCCTTCCTGTCACGTGGATCAAGGGATCTGTGGCTTTCCCTCGAGGCTGTCCCTCGAGGCTTTCCCACGAGGCTTTCCCACAGGGCTGTGCCACGTGCCACCTTGGTGTGAGTCGATCCTCGGCGTGAAAGACGAGCCGGTGAAGGGAAAAGAGGTTCCTCTGGAATGGACTGAGACATCTGGGGGACTCTTGGAATGGTGGCACGACCCTGGAGTTCCTCTCGCCGTTCCTGTTGAGAGGGCCTCCTCTTGAGATGCGACGGGAACGCCGGGAACTCTTTCCCGACGAAGCAGGGAAAGGATCCCTCATCTCGAGCTACGAGGCGGAAACGGGGCTCCTCTGGATGTGGGCGGGACCCTCGTGATTCCTCTCGAGTGGAGACGGCTAGGTCGGGGAACTTCTTGATTTGCAGCAAGGGTGTGAAGGACCCTTTCGAAGTTCCAGAGGTGAGGTGTGATCAGCCTCGAGACGCCTCAGCGGAAATGGGCCTCATCTCGCCTGGAGGGGAGAACCTCGTGGATTTTCTCGAGTTGCGGCAGGTCTTCTCGAGTTACGACGGGGACCTCAGGGACCCGCTCTGGTGGCCTCAGGAAAGGCCAGTCCCCATGCGAGTTGCTAGGGGACCTCTCGGGATTCCTCTCCCGTCCATGCCGGGGCCTCAGTCCTTGTGTGGAGTCGGGGCCGGAACCTGAGGATTCCTCTCCAGTGTTGCCATGGATCTTGGGGTGCTTCTGAGTCTCCCCAGGGGAGTCAGGCCTCGTCTCGAGTGGGGGCATTCACGTGCGCTTTCCTCCCGAGCTGCAGCAATAGTGTCACGCTTCCTGTCACGTGGATCAAGGGATCTGTGGCTTTCCCTCGAGGCTGTCCCTCGAGGCTTTCCCACGAGGCTTTCCCACAGGGCTGTGCCACGTGCCACCTTGGTGTGAGTCGATCCTCGGCGTGAAAGACGAGCCGGTGAAGGGAAAAGAGGTTCCTCTGGAATGGACTGAGACATCTGGGGGACTCCTGGAATGGTGGCACGACCCTGGAGTTCCTCTCGCCGTTCCTGTTGAGAGGGCCTCCTCTTGAGATGCGACGGGAACGCCGGGAACTCTTTCCCGACGAAGCAGGGAAAGGATCCCTCATCTCGAGCTACGAGGCGGAAACGGGGCTCCTCTGGATGTGGGCGGGACCCTCGTGTTTCCTCTCGAGTGGAGACGGGTATGTCGGGGAACTTCTTGATTTGCACCAAGGGTGTGAAGGACCCTTTCGAAGTTCCAGAGGTGAGGTGTGATCAGCCTCGAGACGCCTCAGCGGAAATGGGCCTCATCTCGCCTGGAGGGGAGAACCTCCTGGATTTTCTCGAGTTGCGGCAGGTCTTCTCGAGTTACGACGGGGACCTCAGGGACCCGCTCTGGTGGCCTCAGGAAAGGCCAGTCCCCATGCGAGTTGCTAGGGGACCTCTCGGGATTCCTCTCCCGTCCATGCCGGGGCCTCAGTCCTTGTGTGGAGTCGGGGCCGGAACCTGAGGATTCCTCTCCAGTGTTGCCATGGATCTTGGGGTGCTTCTGAGTCTCCCCAGGGGAGTCAGGCCTCGTCTCGAGTGGGGGCATGCACGTGCGCTTTCCTCCCGAGCTGCAGCAGTAGTGTCACGCTTAATGTCACGTGGATCAAGGGATCTGTGGCTTTCCCTCGAGGCTGTCCCTCGAGGCTTTCCCACGAGGCTTTCCCACAGGGCTGTGCCACGTGCCACCTTGGTGGGAGTCGATCCTCGGCGTGAAAGACGAGCCCGTGAAGGGAAAAGAGGTTCCTCTGGAATGGACTGAGACATCTGGGGGACTCTTGGAATGGTGGCACGACCCTGGAGTTCCTCTCGCCGTTCCTGTTGAGAGGGCCTCCTCTTGAGATGCGACGGGAACGCCGGGAACTCTTTCCCGACGAAGCAGGGAAAGGATCCCTCATCTCGAGCTACGAGGCGGAAACGGGGCTCCTCTGGATGTGGGCGGGACCCTCGTGATTCCTCTCGAGTGGAGACGGGTATGTCGGGGAACTTCTTGATTTGCACCAAGGGTGTGAAGGACCCTTTCGAAGTTCCAGAGGTGAGGTGTGATCAGCCTCGAGACGCCTCAGCGGAAATGGGCCTCATCTCGCCTGGAGGGGAGAACCTCCTGGATTTTCTCGAGTTGCGGCAGGTCTTCTCGAGTTACGATGGGGACCTCAGGGACCCGCTCTGGTGGCCTCAGGAAAGGCCAGTCCCCATGCGAGTTGCTAGGGGACCTCTCGGGATTCCTCTCCCGTCCATGCCGGGGCCTCAGTCCTTGTGTGGAGTCGGGGCCGGAACCTGAGGATTCCTCTCCAGTGTTGCCATGGATCTTGGGGTGCTTCTGAGTCTCCCCAGGGGAGTCAGGCCTCGTCTCGAGTGGGGGCATGCACGTGCGCTTTCCTCCCGAGCTGCAGCAGTAGTGTCACGCTTCCTGTCACGTGGATCAAGGGATCTGTGGCTTTCCCTCGAGGCTGTCCCTCGAGGCTTTCCCACGAGGCTTTCCCACAGGGCTGTGCCACGTGCCACCTTGGTGTGAGTCGATCCTCGGCGTGAAAGACGAGCCGGTGAAGGGAAAAGAGGTTCCTCTGGAATGGACTGAGACATCTGGGGGACTCTTGGAATGGTGGCACGACCCTGGAGTTCCTCTCGCCTTTCCTGTTGAGAGGGCCTCCTCTTGAGATGCGACGGGAACGCCGGGAACTCTTTCCCGACGAAGCAGGGAAAGGATCCCTCATCTCGAGCTACGAGGCGGAAACGGGGCTCCTCTGGATGTGGGCGGGACCCACGTGATTCCTCTCGAGTGGAGACGGCTAGGTCGGGGAACTTCTTGATTTGCACCAAGGGTGTGAAGGAGCCTTTCGAAGTTCCAGAGGTGAGGTGTGATCAGCCTCGAGACGCCTCAGCGGAAATGGGCCTCATCTCGCCTGGAGGTGAGAACCTCCTGGATTTTCTCGAGTTGCGGCAGGTCTTCTCGAGTTACGACGGGGACCACAGGGACCCGCTCTGGTGGCCTCAGGAAAGGCCAGTCCCCATGCGAGTTGCTAGGGGACCACTCGGGATTCCTCTCCCGTCCATGCCGGGGCCTCAGTCCTTGTGTGGAGTCGGGGCCGGAACCTGAGGATCCCTCTCCAGTGTTGCCATGGATCTTGGGGTGCTTCTGAGTCTCCCCAGGGGAGTCAGGCCTCGTCTCGAGTGGGGGCATGCACGTGCGCTTTCCTCCCGAGCTGCAGCAGTAGTGTCACCCTTCCTGTCACGTGGATCAAGGGATCTGTGGCTTTCCCTCGAGGCTGTCCCTCGAGGCTTTCCCACGAGGCTTTCCCACAGGGCTGTGCCACGTGCCACCTTGGTGTGAGTCGATCCTCGGCGTGAAAGACGAGCCGGTGAAGGGAAAAGAGGTTCCTCTGGAATGGACTGAGACATCTGGGGGACTCTTGGAATGGTGGCACGACCCTGGAGTTCCTCTCGCCGTTCCTGTTGAGAGGGCCTCCTCTTGAGATGCGACGGGAACGCCGGGAACTCTTTCCCGACGAAGCAGGGAAAGGATCCCTCATCTCGAGCTACGAGGCGGAAACGGGGCTCCTCTGGATGTGGGCGGGACCCTCGTGATTCCTCTCGAGTGGAGACGGCTAGGTCGGGGAACTTCTTGATTTGCAGCAAGGGTGTGAAGGACCCTTTCGAAGTTCCAGAGGTGAGGTGTGATCAGCCTCGAGACGCCTCAGCGGAAATGGGCCTCATCTCGCCTGGAGGGGAGAACCTCGTGGATTTTCTCGAGTTGCGGCAGGTCTTCTCGAGTTACGACGGGGACCTCAGGGACCCGCTCTGGTGGCCTCAGGAAAGGCCAGTCCCCATGCGAGTTGCTAGGGGACCTCTCGGGATTCCTCTCCCGTCCATGCCGGGGCCTCAGTCCTTGTGTGGAGTCGGGGCCGGAACCTGAGGATTCCTCTCCAGTGTTGCCATGGATCTTGGGGTGCTTCTGAGTCTCCCCAGGGGAGTCAGGCCTCGTCTCGAGTGGGGGCATGCACGTGCGCTTTCCTCCCGCGCTGCAGCAGTAGTGTCACCCTTCCTGTCACGTGGATCAAGGGATCTGTGGCTTTCCCTCGAGGCTGTCCCTCGAGGCTGTCCCACGAGGCTTTCCCACAGGGCTGTGCCACGTGCCACCTTGGTGTGAGTCGATCCTCGGCGTGAAAGACGAGCCGGTGAAGGGAAAAGAGGTTCCTCTGGAATGGACTGAGACATCTGGGGGACTCTTGGAATGGTGGCACGACCCTGGAGTTCCTCTCGCCGTTCCTGTTGAGAGGGCCTCCTCTTGAGATGCGACGGGAACGGCGGGAACTCTTTCCCGACGAAGCAGGGAAAGGATCCCTCATCTCGAGCTACGAGGCGGAAACGGGGCTCCTCTGGATGTGGGCGGGACCCTCGTGATTCCTCTCGAGTGGAGACGGGTATGTCGGGGAACTTCTTGATTTGCACCAAGGGTGTGAAGGACCCTTTCGAAGTTCCAGAGGTGAGGTGTGACCAGCCTCGAGACGCCTCAGCGGAAATGGGCCTCATCTCGCCTGGAGGGGAGAACCTCCTGGATTTTCTCGAGATGCGGCAGGTCTTCTCGAGTTACGACGGGGACCTCAGGGACCCGCTCTGGTGGCCTCAGGAAAGGCCAGTCCCCATGCGAGTTGCTAGGGGACCTCTCGGGATTCCTCTCCCGTCCATGCCGGGGCCTCAGTCCTTGTGTGGAGTCGGGGCCGGAACCTGAGGATTCCTCTCCAGTGTTGCCATGGATCTTGGGGTGCTTCTGAGTCTCCCCAGGGGAGTCAGGCCTCGTCTCGAGTGGGGGCATGCACGTGCGCTTTCCTCCCGAGCTGCAGCAGTAGTTTCACGCTTCCTGTCACGTGGATCAAGGGATCTGTGGCTTTCCCTCGAGGCTGTCCCTCGAGGCTTTCCCACGAGGCTTTCCCACAGGGCTGTGCCACGTGCCACCTTGGTGTGAGTCGATCCTCGGCGTGAAAGACGAGCCGGTGAAGGGAAAAGAGGTTCCTCTGGAATGGACTGAGACATCTGGGGGACTCTTGGAATGGTGGCACGACCCTGGAGTTCCTCTCGCCGTTCCTGTTGAGAGGGCCTCCTCTTGAGATGCGACGGGAACGCCGGGAACTCTTTCCCGACGAAGCAGGGAAAGGATCCCTCATCTCGAGCTACGAGGCGGAAACGGGGCTCCTCTGGATGTGGGCGGGATCCTCGTGATTCCTCTCGAGTGGAGACGGGTATGTCGGGGAACTTCTTGATTTGCACCAAGGGTGTGAAGGACCCTTTCGAAGTTCCAGAGGTGAGGTGTGATCAGCCTCGAGACGCCTCAGCGGAAATGGGCCTCATCTCGCCTGGAGGGGAGAACCTCCTGGATTTTCTCGAGTTGCGGCAGGTCTTCTCGAGTTACGATGGGGACCTCAGGGACCCGCTCTGGTGGCCTCAGGAAAGGCCAGTCCCCATGCGAGTTGCTAGGGGACCTCTCGGGATTCCTCTCCCGTCCATGCCGGGGCCTCAGTCCTTGTGTGGAGTCGGGGCCGGAACCTGAGGATTCCTCTCCAGTGTTGCCATGGATCTTGGGGTGCTTCTGAGTCTCCCCAGGGGAGTCAGGCCTCGTCTCGAGTGGGGGCATGCACGTGCGCTTTCCTCCCGAGCTGCAGCAGTAGTGTCACGCTTCCTGTCACGTGGATCAAGGGATCTGTGGCTTTCCCTCGAGGCTGTCCCTCGAGGCTTTCCCACGAGGCTTTCCCACAGGGCTGTGCCACGTGCCACCTTGGTGTGAGTCGATCCTCGGCGTGAAAGACGAGCCGGTGAAGGGAAAAGAGGTTCCTCTGGAATGGACTGAGACATCTGGGGGACTCTTGGAATGGTGGCACGACCCTGGAGTTCCTCTCGCCTTTCCTGTTGAGAGGGCCTCCTCTTGAGATGCGACGGGAACGCCGGGAACTCTTTCCCGACGAAGCAGGGAAAGGATCCCTCATCTCGAGCTACGAGGCGGAAACGGGGCTCCTCTGGATGTGGGCGGGACCCACGTGATTCCTCTCGAGTGGAGACGGCTAGGTCGGGGAACTTCTTGATTTGCACCAAGGGTGTGAAGGAGCCTTTCGAAGTTCCAGAGGTGAGGTGTGATCAGCCTCGAGACGCCTCAGCGGAAATGGGCCTCATCTCGCCTGGAGGGGAGAACCTCCTGGATTTTCTCGAGTTGCGGCAGGTCTTCTCGAGTTACGACGGGGACAACAGGGACCCGCTCTGGTGGCCTCAGGAAAGGCCAGTCCCCATGCGAGTTGCTAGGGGACAACTCGGGATTCCTCTCCCGTCCATGCCGGGGCCTCAGTCCTTGTGTGGAGTCGGGGCCGGAACCTGAGGATCCCTCTCCAGTGTTGCCATGGATCTTGGGGTGCTTCTGAGTCTCCCCAGGGGAGTCAGGCCTCGTCTCGAGTGGGGGCATGCACGTGCGCTTTCCTCCCGAGCTGCAGCAGTAGTGTCACCCTTCCTGTCACGTGGATCAAGGGATCTGTGGCTTTCCCTCGAGGCTGTCCCTCGAGGCTTTCCCACGAGGCTTTCCCACAGGGCTGTGCCACGTGCCACCTTGGTGTGAGTCGATCCTCGGCGTGAAAGACGAGCCGGTGAAGGGAAAAGAGGTTCCTCTGGAATGGACTGAGACATCTGGGGGACTCTTGGAATGGTGGCACGACCCTGGAGTTCCTCTCGCCGTTCCTGTTGAGAGGGCCTCCTCTTGAGATGCGACGGGAACGCCGGGAACTCTTTCCCGACGAAGCAGGGAAAGGATCCCTCATCTCGAGCTACGAGGCGGAAACGGGGCTCCTCTGGATGTGGGCGGGACCCTCGTGATTCCTCTCGAGTGGAGACGGCTAGGTCGGGGAACTTCTTGATTTGCACCAAGGGTGTGAAGGACCCTTTCGAAGTTCCAGAGGGGAGGTGTGATCAGCCTCGAGACGCCTCAGCGGAAATGGGCCTCATCTCGCCTGGAGGGGAGAACCTCGTGGATTTTCTCGAGTTGCGGCAGGTCTTCTCGAGTTACGACGGGGACCTCAGGGACCCGCTCTGGTGGCCTCAGGAAAGGCCAGTCCCCATGCGAGTTGCTAGGGGACCTCTCGGGATTCCTCTCCCGTCCATGCCGGGGCCTCAGTCCTTGTGTGGAGTCGGGGCCGGAACCTGAGGATTCCTCTCCAGTGTTGCCATGGATCTTGGGGTGCTTCTGAGTCTCCCCAGGGGAGTCAGGCCTCGTCTCGAGTGGGGGCATGCACGTGCGCTTTCCTCCCGCGCTGCAGCAGTAGTGTCACCCTTCCTGTCACGTGGATCAAGGGATCTGTGGCTTTCCCTCGAGGCTGTCCCTCGAGGCTGTCCCACGAGGCTTTCCCACAGGGCTGTGCCACGTGCCACCTTGGTGGGAGTCGATCCTCGGCGTGAAAGACGAGCCGGTGAAGGGAAAAGAGGTTCCTCTGGAATGGACTGAGACATCTGGGGGACTCTTGGAATGGTGGCACGACCCTGGAGTTCCTCTCGCCGTTCCTGTTGAGAGGGCCTCCTCTTGAGATGCGACGGGAACGCCGGGAACTCTTTCCCGACGAAGCAGGGAAAGGATCCCTCATCTCGAGCTACGAGGCGGAAACGGGGCTCCTCTGGATGTGGGCGGGACCCTCGTGATTCCTCTCGAGTGGAGACGGCTAGGTCGGGGAACTTCTTGATTTGCACCAAGGGTGTGAAGGACCCTTTCGAAGTTCCAGAGGTGAGGTGTGATCAGCCTCGAGACGCCTCAGCGGAAATGGGCCTCATCTCGCCTGGAAGGGAGAACCTCCTGGATTTTCTCGAGTTGCGGCAGGTCTTCTCGAGTTACGACGGGGACCTCAGGGGCCCGCTCTGGTGGCCTCAGGAAAGGCCAGTCCCCATGCGAGTTGCTAGGGGACCTCTCGGGATTCCTCTCCCGTCCATGCCGGGGCCTCAGTCCTTGTGTGGAGTCGGGGCCGGAACCTGAGGATTCCTCTCCAGTGTTGCCATGGATCTTGGGGTGCTTCTGAGTCTCCCCAGGGGAGTCAGGCCTCGTCTCGAGTGGGGGCATGCACGTGCGCTTTCCTCCCGAGCTGCAGCAGTAGTGTCACGCTACCTGTCACGTGGATCAAGGGATCTGTGGCTTTCCCTCGAGGCTGTCCCTCGAGGCTTTCCCACGAGGCTTTCCCACAGGGCTGTGCCACGTGCCACCTTGGTGGGAGTCGATCCTCGGCGTGAAAGACGAGCCGGTGATGGGAAAAGAGGTTCCTCTGGAATGGACTGAGACATCTGGGGGACTCTTTGAATGGTGGCACGACCCTGGAGTTCCTCTCGCCGTTCCTGTTGAGAGGGCCTCCTCTTGAGATGCGACGGGAACGCCGGGAACTCTTTCCCGACGAAGCAGGGAAAGGATCCCTCATCTCGAGCTACGAGGCGGAAACCGGGCTCCTCTGGATGTGGGCGGGACCCTCGTGATTCCTCTCGAGTGGAGACGGCTAGGTCGGGGAACTTCTTGATTTGCACCAAGGGTGTGAAGGACCCTTTCGAAGTTCCAGAGGGGAGGTGTGATCAGCCTCGAGACGCCTCAGCGGAAATGGGCCTCATCTCGCCTGGAGGGGAGAACCTCCTGGATTTTCTCGAGTTGCGGCAGGTCTTCTCGAGTTACGACGGGGACCTCAGGGACCCGCTCTGGTGGCCTCAGGAAAGGCCAGTCCCCATGCGAGTTGCTAGGGGACCTCTCGGGATTCCTCTCCCGTCCATGCCGGGGCCTCAGTCCTTGTGTGGAGTCGGGGCCGGAACCTGAGGATTCCTCTCCAGTGTTGCCATGGATCTTGGGGTGCTTCTGAGTCTCCCCAGGGGAGTCAGGCCTCGTCTCGAGTGGGGGCATGCACGTGCGCTTTCCTCCCGAGCTGCAGCAGTAGTGGCACGCTTCCTGTCACGTGGATCAAGGGATCTGTGGCTTTCCCTCGAGGCTGTCCCTCGAGGCTTTCCCACGAGGCTTTCCCACAGGGCTGTGCCACGTGCCACCTTGGTGTGAGTCGATCCTCGGCGTGAAAGACGAGCCGGTGAAGGGAAAAGAGGTTCCTCTGGAATGGACTGAGACATCTGGGGGACTCTTGGAATGGTGGCACGACCCTGGAGTTCCTCTCGCCGTTCCTGTTGAGAGGGCCTCCTCTTGAGATGCGACGGGAACGCCGGGAACTCTTTCCCGACGAAGCAGGGAAAGGATCCCTCATCTCGAGCTACGAGGCGGAAACGGGGCTCCTCTGGATGTGGGCGGGACCCTCGTGATTCCTCTCGAGTGGAGACGGCTAGGTCGGGGAACTTCTTGATTTGCACCAAGGGTGTGAAGGACCCTTTCGAAGTTCCAGAGGTGAGGTGTGATCAGCCTCGAGACGCCTCAGCGGAAATGGGCCTCATCTCGCCTGGAGGGGAGAACCTCCTGGATTTTCTCGAGTTGCGGCAGGTCTTCTCGAGTTACGACGAGGACCACAGGGACCCGGTCTGGTGGCCTCAGGAAAGGCCAGTCCCCATGCGTGTTGCTAGGGGACCTCTCGGGATTCCTCTCCCGTCCATGCCGGGGCCTCAGTCCTTGTGTGGAGTCGGGGCCGGAACCTGAGGATTCCTCTCCAGTGTTGCCATGGATCTTGGGGTGCTTCTGAGTCTCCCCAGGGGAGTCAGGCCTCGTCTCGAGTGGGGGCATGCACGTGCGCTTTCCTCCCGAGCTGCAGCAGTAGTGTCACGCTTCCTGTCACGTGGATCAAGGGATCTGTGGCTTTCCCTCGAGGCTGTCCCTCGAGGCTTTCCCACAGGGCTGTGCCACGTGTCACCTTGGTGTGAGTCGATCCTCGGCGTGAAAGACGAGCCGGTGAAGGGAAAAGAGGTTCCTCTGGAATGGACTGAGACATCTGGGGGACTCTTGGAATGGTGGCACGACCCTGGAGTTCCTCTCGCCGTTCCTGTTGAGAGGGCCTCCTCTTGAGATGCGACGGGAACGCCGGGAACTCTTTCCCGACGAAGCAGGGAAAGGATCCCTCATCTCGAGCTACGAGGCGGAAACGGGGCTCCTCTGGATGTGGGCGGGACCCTCGTGATTCCTCTCGAGTGGAGACGGCTAGGTCGGGGAACTTCTTGATTTGCACCAAGGGTGTGAAGGACCCTTTCGAAGTTCCAGAGGTGAGGTGTGATCAGCCTCGAGACGCCTCAGCGGAAATGGGCCTCATCTCGCCTGGAGGGGAGAACCTCCTGGATTTTCTCGAGTTGCGGCAGGTCTTCTCGAGTTACGACGGAGACCACAGGGACCCGCTCTGGTGGCCTCAGGAAAGGCCAGTCCCCATGGGTGTTGCTAGGGGACCTCTCGGGATTCCTCTCCCGTCCATGCTGGGGCCTCAGTCCTTGTGTGGAGTCTGGGCTGGAACCTGAGGATTCCTCTCCAGTGTTGCCATGGATCTTGGGGTGCTTCTGAGTCTCCCCAGGGGAGTCAGGCCTCGTCTCGTGTGGGGGCATGCACGTGCGCTTTCCTCCCGAGCTGCAGCAGTAGTGTCACGCTTCCTGTCACGTGGATCAAGGGATCTGTGGCTTTCCCTCGAAGCTGTCCCTCGAGGCTTTCCCACGAGGCTTTCCCACAGGGCTGTGCCACGTGCCACCTTGGTGTGAGTCGATCCTCGGCGTGAAAGACGAGCCGGTGAAGGGAAAAGAGGTTCCTCTGGAATGGACTGAGACATCTGGGGGACTCTTGGAATGGTGGCACGACCCTGGAGTTCCTCTCGCCGTTCCTGTTGAGAGGGCCTCCTCTTGAGATGCGACGGGAACGCCGGGAACTCTTTCCCGACGAAGCAGGGAAAGGATCCCTCATCTCGAGCTACGAGGCGGAAACGGGGCTCCTCTGGATGTGGGCGGGACCCTCGTGATTCCTCTCGAGTGGAGACGGCTAGGTCGGGGAACTTCTTGATTTGCACCAAGGGTGTGAAGGACCCTTTCGAAGTTCCAGAGGTGAGGTGTGATCAGCCTCGAGACGCCTCAGCGGAAATGGGCCTCATCTCGCCTGGAGGGGAGAACCTCCTGGATTTTCTCGAGTTGCGGCAGGTCTTCTCGAGTTACGACGGGGACCACAGGGACCCGGTCTGGTGGCCTCAGGAAAGGCCAGTCCCCATGCGTGTTGCTAGGGGACCTCTCGGGATTCCTCTCCCGTCCATGCCGGGGCCTCAGTCCTTGTGTGGAGTCGGGGCCGGAACCTGAGGATTGCTCTCCAGTGTTGCCATGGATCTTGGGGTGCTTCTGAGTCTCCCCAGGGGAGTCAGGCCTCTTCTCGAGTGGGGGCATGCACGTGCGCTTTCCTCCCGAGCTGCAGCAGTAGTGTCACGCTTCCTGTCACGTGGATCAAGGGATCTGTGGCTTTCCCTCGAGGCTGTCCCTCGAGGCTTTCCCACGAGGCTTTCCCACAGGGCTGTGCCACGTGCCACCTTGGTGTGAGTCGATCCTCGGCGTGAAAGACGAGCCGGTGAAGGGAAAAGAGGTTCCTCTGGAATGGACTGAGACATCTGGGGGACTCTTGGAATGGTGGCACGACCCTGGAGTTCCTCTCGCCGTTCCTGTTGAGAGGGCCTCCTCTTGAGATGCGACGGGAACGCCGGGAACTCTTTCCCGACGAAGCAGGGAAAGGATCCCTCATCTCGAGCTACGAGGCGGAAACGGGGCTCCTCTGGATGTGGGCGGGACCCTCGTGATTCCTCTCGAGTGGAGACGGGTATGTCGGGGAACTTCTTGATTTGCACCAAGGGTGTGAAGGACCCTTTCGAAGTTCCAGAGGTGAGGTGTGATCAGCCTCGAGACGCCTCAGCGGAAATGGGCCTCATCTCGCCTGGAGGGGAGAACCTCCTGGATTTTCTCGAGTTGCGGCAGGTCTTCTCGAGTTACGACGGGGACCTCAGGGACCCGCTCTGGTGGCCTCAGGAAAGGCCAGTCCCCATGCGAGTTGCTAGGGAACCTCTCGGGATTCCTCTCCCGTCCATGCCGGGGCCTCAGTCCTTGTGTGGAGTCGGGGCCGGAACCTGAGGATTCCTCTCCAGTGTTGCCATGGATCTTGGGGTGCTTCTGAGTCTCCCCAGGGGAGTCAGGCCTCGTCTCGAGTGGGGGCATGCACGTGCGCTTTCCTCCCGAGCTGCAGCAGTAGTGGCACGCTTCCTGTCACGTGGATCAAGGGATCTGTGGCTTTCCCTCGAGGCTGTCCCTCGAGGCTTTCCCACGAGGCTTTCCCACAGGGCTGTGCCACGTGCCACCTTGGTGTGAGTCGATCCTCGGCGTGAAAGACGAGCCGGTGAAGGGAAAAGAGGTTCCTCTGGAATGGACTGAGACATCTGGGGGACTCTTGGAATGGTGGCATGACCCTGGAGTTCCTCTCGCCGTTCCTGTTGAGAGGGCCTCCTCTTGAGATGCGACGGGAACGCCGGGAACAATTTCCCGACGAAGAAGGGAAAGGATCCCTCATCTCGAGCTACGAGGCGGAAACGGGGCTCCTCTGGATGTGGGCGGGACCCTCGTGATTCCTCTCGAGTGGAGACGGCTAGGTCGGGGAACTTCTTGATTTGCACCAAGGGTGTGAAGGACCCTTTCGAAGTTCCAGAGGTGAGGTGTGATCAGCCTCGAGACGCCTCAGCGGAAATGGGCCTCATCTCGCCTGGAGGGGAGAACCTCCTGGATTTTCTCGAGTTGCGGCAGGTCTTCTCGAGTTACGACGGGGACCACAGGGACCCGGTCTGGTGGCCTCAGGAAAGGCCAGTCCCCATGCGTGTTGCTAGGGGACCTCTCGGGATTCCTCTCCCGTCCATGCCGGGGCCTCAGTCCTTGTGAGGAGTCGGGGCCGGAACCTGAGGATTCCTCTCCAGTGTTGCCATGGATCTTGGGGTGCTTCTGAGTCTCCCCAGGGGAGTCAGGCCTCGTCTCGAGTGGGGGCATGCACGTGCGCTTTCCTCCCGAGCTGCAGCAGTAGTGTCACGCTTCCTGTCACGTGGATCAAGGGATCTGTGGCTTTCCCTCGAGGCTGTCCCTCGAGGCTTTCCCACAGGGCTGTGCCACGTGCCACCTTGGTGTGAGTCGATCCTCGGCGTGAAAGACGAGCCGCTGAAGGGAAAAGAGGTTCCTCTGGAATGGACTGAGACATCTGGGGGACTCTTGGAATGGTGGCACGACCCTGGAGTTCCTCTCGCCGTTCCTGTTGAGAGGGCCTCCTCTTGAGATGCGACGGGAACGCCGGGAACACTTTCCCGACGAAGCAGGGAAAGGATCCCTCATCTCGAGCTACGAGGCGGAAACGGGGCTCCTCTGGATGTGGGCGGGACCCTCGTGATTCCTCTCGAGTGGAGACGGCTAGGTCGGGGAACTTCTTGATTTGCACCAAGGGTGTGAAGGACCCTTTCGAAGTTCCAGAGGTGAGGTGTGATCAGCCTCGAGACGCCTCAGCGGAAATGGGCCTCATCTCGCCTGGAGGGGAGAACCTCCTGGATTTTCTCGAGTTGCGGCAGGTCTTCTCGAGTTACGACGGAGACCACAGGGACTCGCTCTGGTGGCCTCAGGAAAGGCCAGTCCCCATGCGAGTTGCTAGGGGACCGCTCGGGATTCCTCTCCCGTCCATGCCGGGGCCTCAGTCCTTGTGTGGAGTCGGGGCCGGAACCTGAGGATTCCTCTCCAGTGTTGCCATGGATCTTGGGGTGCTTCTGAGTCTCCCCAGGGGAGTCAGGCCACGTCTCGAGTGGAGGCATGCACGTGCGCTTTCCTCCCGAGCTGCAGCAGTAGTGTCACGCTTCCTGTCACGTGGATCAAGGGATCTGTGGCTTTCCCTCGAGGCTGTCCCTCGAGGCTTTCCCACGAGGCTTTCCCGCAGGGCTGTGCCACGTGCCACCTTGGTGTGAGTCGATCCTCGGCGTGAAAGACGAGCCGGTGAAGGGAAAAGAGGTTCCTCTGGAATGGACTGAGACATCTGGGGGACTCTTGGAATGGTGGCACGACCCTGGAGTTCCTCTCGCCGTTCCTGTTGAGAGGGCCTCCACTTGAGATGCGACGGGAACGCCGGGAACTCTTTCCCGACGAAGCAGGGAAAGGATCCCTCATCTCGAGCTACGAGGCGGAAACGGGGCTCCTCTGGATGTGGGCGGGACCCTCGTGATTCCTCTCGAGTGGAGACGGCTAGGTCGGGGAACTTCTTGATTTGCACCAAGGGTGTGAAGGACCCTTTCGAAGTTCCAGAGGTGAGGTGTGATCAGCCTCGAGACGCCTCAGCGGAAATGGGCCTCATCTCGCCTGGAGGGGAGAACCTCCTGGATTTTCTCGAGTTGCGGCAGGTCTTCTCGAGTTACGACGGGGACCTCAGGGACCCGCTCTGGTGGCCTCAGGAAAGGCCAGTCCCCATGCGAGTTGCTAGGGGACCTCTTGGGATTCCTCTCCCGTCCATGCCGGGGCCTCAGTCCTTGTGTGGAGTCGGGGCCGGAACCTGAGGATTGCTCTCCAGTGTTGCCATGGATCTTGGGGTGCTTCTGAGTCTCCCCAGGGGAGTCAGGCCTCGTCTCGAGTGGGGGCATGCACGTGCGCTTTCCTCCCGAGCTGCAGCAGTAGTGTCACGCTTCCTGTCACGTGGATCAAGGGATCTGTGGCTTTCCCTCGAGGCTGTCCCTCGAGGCTTTCCCACGAGGCTTTCCCACAGGGCTGTGCCACGTGCCACCTTGGTGTGAGTCGATCCTCGGCGTGAAAGACGAGCCGGTGAAGGGAAAAGAGGTTCCTCTGGAATGGACTGAGACATCTGGGGGACTCTTGGAATGGTGGCACGACCCTGGACTTCCTCTCGCCGTTCCTGTTGAGAGGGCCTCCTCTTGAGATGCGACGGGAACGCCGGGAACTCTTTCCCGACGAAGCAGGGAAAGGATCCCTCATCTCGAGCTACGAGGCGGAAACGGGGCTCCTCTGGATGTGGGCGGGACCCTCGTGATTCCTCTCGAGTGGAGACGGCTAGGTCGGGGAACTTCTTGATTTGCACCAAGGGTGTGAAGGACCCTTTCGAAGTTCCAGAGGTGAGGTGTGATCAGCCTCGAGACGCCTCAGCGGAAATGGGCCTCATCTCGCCTGGAGGGGAGAACCTCCTGGATTTTCTCGAGTTGCGGCAGGTCTTCTCGAGTTACGACGGGGACCACAGGGACCCGCTCTGGTGGCCTCAGGAAAGGCCAGTCCCCATGCGTGTTGCTAGGGGACCTCTCGGGATTCCTCTCCCGTCCATGCCGGGGCCTCAGTCCTTGTGTGGAGTCGGGGCCGGAACCTGAGGATTGCTCTCCAGTGTTGCCATGGATCTTGGGGTGCTTCTGAGTCTCCCCAGGGGAGTCAGGCCTCTTCTCGAGTGGGGGCATGCACGTGCGCTTTCCTCCCGAGCTGCAGCAGTAGTGTCACGCTTCCTGTCACGTGGATCAAGGGATCTGTGGCTTTCCCTCGAGGCTGTCCCTCGAGGCTTTCCCACGAGGCTTTCCCACAGGGCTGTGCCACGTGCCACCTTGGTGTGAGTCGATCCTCGGCGTGAAAGACGAGCCGGTTAAGGGAAAAGAGGTTCCTCTGGAATGGACTGAGACATCTGGGGGACTCTTGGAATGGTGGCACGACCCTGGAGTTCCTCTCGCCGTTCCTGTTGAGAGGGCCTCCTCTTGAGATGCGACGGGAACGCCGGGAACTCTTTCCCGACGAAGCAGGGAAAGGATCCCTCATCTCGAGCTACGAGGCGGAAACGGGGCTCCTCTGGATGTGGGCGGGACCCTCGTGATTCCTCTCGAGTGGAGACGGGTATGTCGGGGAACTTCTTGATTTGCACCAAGGGTGTGAAGGACCCTTTCGAAGTTCCAGAGGTGAGGTGTGATCAGCCTCGAGACGCCTCAGCGGAAATGGGCCTCATCTCGCCTGGAGGGGAGAACCTCCTGGATTTTCTCGAGTTGCGGCAGGTCTTCTCGAGTTACGACGGGGACCTCAGGGACCCGCTCTGGTGGCCTCAGGAAAGGCCAGTCCCCATGCGAGTTGCTAGGGAACCTCTCGGGATTCCTCTCCCGTCCATGCCGGGGCCTCAGTCCTTGTGTGGAGTCGGGGCCGGAACCTGAGGATTCCTCTCCAGTGTTGCCATGGATCTTGGGGTGCTTCTGAGTCTCCCCAGGGGAGTCAGGCCTCGTCTCGAGTGGGGGCATGCACGTGCGCTTTCCTCCCGAGCTGCAGCAGTAGTGGCACGCTTCCTGTCACGTGGATCAAGGGATCTGTGGCTTTCCCTCGAGGCTGTCCCTCGAGGCTTTCCCACGAGGCTTTCCCACAGGGCTGTGCCACGTGCCACCTTGGTGTGAGTCGATCCTCGGCGTGAAAGACGAGCCGGTGAAGGGAAAAGAGGTTCCTCTGGAATGGACTGAGACATCTGGGGGACTCTTGGAATGGTGGCATGACCCTGGAGTTCCTCTCGCCGTTCCTGTTGAGAGGGCCTCCTCTTGAGATGCGACGGGAACGCCGGGAACAATTTCCCGACGAAGAAGGGAAAGGATCCCTCATCTCGAGCTACGAGGCGGAAACGGGGCTCCTCTGGATGTGGGCGGGACCCTCGTGATTCCTCTCGAGTGGAGACGGCTAGGTCGGGGAACTTCTTGATTTGCACCAAGGGTGTGAAGGACCCTTTCGAAGTTCCAGAGGTGAGGTGTGATCAGCCTCGAGACGCCTCAGCGGAAATGGGCCTCATCTCGCCTGGAGGGGAGAACCTCCTGGATTTTCTCGAGTTGCGGCAGGTCTTCTCGAGTTACGACGGGGACCACAGGGACCCGGTCTGGTGGCCTCAGGAAAGGCCAGTCCCCATGCGTGTTGCTAGGGGACCTCTCGGGATTCCTCTCCCGTCCATGCCGGGGCCTCAGTCCTTGTGAGGAGTCGGGGCCGGAACCTGAGGATTCCTCTCCAGTGTTGCCATGGATCTTGGGGTGCTTCTGAGTCTCCCCAGGGGAGTCAGGCCTCGTCTCGAGTGGGGGCATGCACGTGCGCTTTCCTCCCGAGCTGCAGCAGTAGTGTCACGCTTCCTGTCACGTGGATCAAGGGATCTGTGGCTTTCCCTCGAGGCTGTCCCTCGAGGCTTTCCCACAGGGCTGTGCCACGTGCCACCTTGGTGTGAGTCGATCCTCGGCGTGAAAGACGAGCCGCTGAAGGGAAAAGAGGTTCCTCTGGAATGGACTGAGACATCTGGGGGACTCTTGGAATGGTGGCACGACCCTGGAGTTCCTCTCGCCGTTCCTGTTGAGAGGGCCTCCTCTTGAGATGCGACGGGAACGCCGGGAACTCTTTCCCGACGAAGCAGGGAAAGGATCCCTCATCTCGAGCTACGAGGCGGAAACGGGGCTCCTCTGGATGTGGGCGGGACCCTCGTGATTCCTCTCGAGTGGAGACGGCTAGGTCGGGGAACTTCTTGATTTGCACCAAGGGTGTGAAGGACCCTTTCGAAGTTCCAGAGGTGAGGTGTGATCAGCCTCGAGACGCCTCAGCGGAAATGGGCCTCATCTCGCCTGGAGGGGAGAACCTCCTGGATTTTCTCGAGTTGCGGCAGGTCTTCTCGAGTTACGACGGAGACCACAGGGACTCGCTCTGGTGGCCTCAGGAAAGGCCAGTCCCCATGCGAGTTGCTAGGGGACCGCTCGGGATTCCTCTCCCGTCCATGCCGGGGCCTCAGTCCTTGTGTGGAGTCGGGGCCGGAACCTGAGGATTCCTCTCCAGTGTTGCCATGGATCTTGGGGTGCTTCTGAGTCTCCCCAGGGGAGTCAGGCCACGTCTCGAGTGGAGGCATGCACGTGCGCTTTCCTCCCGAGCTGCAGCAGTAGTGTCACGCTTCCTGTCACGTGGATCAAGGGATCTGTGGCTTTCCCTCGAGGCTGTCCCTCGAGGCTTTCCCACGAGGCTTTCCCGCAGGGCTGTGCCACGTGCCACCTTGGTGTGAGTCGATCCTCGGCGTGAAAGACGAGCCGGTGAAGGGAAAAGAGGTTCCTCTGGAATGGACTGAGACATCTGGGGGACTCTTGGAATGGTGGCACGACCCTGGAGTTCCTCTCGCCGTTCCTGTTGAGAGGGCCTCCACTTGAGATGCGACGGGAACGCCGGGAACTCTTTCCCGACGAAGCAGGGAAAGGATCCCTCATCTCGAGCTACGAGGCGGAAACGGGGCTCCTCTGGATGTGGGCGGGACCCTCGTGATTCCTCTCGAGTGGAGACGGCTAGGTCGGGGAACTTCTTGATTTGCACCAAGGGTGTGAAGGACCCTTTCGAAGTTCCAGAGGTGAGGTGTGATCAGCCTCGAGACGCCTCAGCGGAAATGGGCCTCATCTCGCCTGGAGGGGAGAACCTCCTGGATTTTCTCGAGTTGCGGCAGGTCTTCTCGAGTTACGACGGGGACCTCAGGGACCCGCTCTGGTGGCCTCAGGAAAGGCCAGTCCCCATGCGAGTTGCTAGGGGACCTCTTGGGATTCCTCTCCCGTCCATGCCGGGGCCTCAGTCCTTGTGTGGAGTCGGGGCCGGAACCTGAGGATTGCTCTCCAGTGTTGCCATGGATCTTGGGGTGCTTCTGAGTCTCCCCAGGGGAGTCAGGCCTCGTCTCGAGTGGGGGCATGCACGTGCGCTTTCCTCCCGAGCTGCAGCAGTAGTGTCACGCTTCCTGTCACGTGGATCAAGGGATCTGTGGCTTTCCCTCGAGGCTGTCCCTCGAGGCTTTCCCACGAGGCTTTCCCACAGGGCTGTGCCACGTGCCACCTTGGTGTGAGTCGATCCTCGGCGTGAAAGACGAGCCGGTGAAGGGAAAAGAGGTTCCTCTGGAATGGACTGAGACATCTGGGGGACTCTTGGAATGGTGGCACGACCCTGGACTTCCTCTCGCCGTTCCTGTTGAGAGGGCCTCCTCTTGAGATGCGACGGGAACGACGGGAACTCTTTCCCGACAAAGCAGGGAAAGGATCCCTCATCTCGAGCTACGAGGCGGAAACGGGGCTCCTCTGGATGTGGGCGGGACCCTCGTGATTCCTCTCGAGTGGAGACGGCTAGGTCGGGGAACTTCTTGATTTGCACCAAGGGTGTGAAGGACCCTTTCGAAGTTCCAGAGGTGAGGTGTGATCAGCCTCGAGACGCCTCAGCGGAAATGGGCCTCATCTCGCCTGGAGGGGAGAACCTCCTGGATTTTCTCGAGTTGCGGCAGGTCTTCTCGAGTTACGACGGGGACCACAGGGACCCGCTCTGGTGGCCTCAGGAAAGGCCAGTCCCCATGCGTGTTGCTAGGGGACCTCTCGGGATTCCTCTCCCGTCCATGTCGGGGCCTCAGTCCTTGTGTGGAGTCGGGGCCGGAACCTGAGGATTGCTCTCCAGTGTTACCATGGATCTTGGGGTGCTTCTGAGTCTCCCCAGGGGAGTCAGGCCTCGTCTCGAGTGGGGGCATGCACGTGCGCTTTCCTCCCGAGCTGCAGCAGTAGTGTCACGCTTCCTGTCACGTGGATCAAGGGATCTGTGGCTTTCCCTCGAGGCTGTCCCTCGAGGCTTTCCCACGAGGCTTTCCCACAGGGCTGTGCCACGTGCCACCTTGGTGTGAGTCGATCCTCGGCGTGAAAGACGAGCCGGTGAAGGGAAAAGAGGTTCCTCTGGAATGGACTGAGACATCTGGGGGACTCTTGGAATGGTGGCACGACCCTGGAGTTCCTCTCGCCGTTCCTGTTGAGAGGGCCTCCTCTTGAGATGCGACGGGAACGCCGGGAACTCTTTCCCGACGAAGCAGGGAAAGGATCCCTCATCTCGAGCTACGAGGCGGAAACGGGGCTCCTCTGGATGTGGGCGGGACGCTCGTGATTCCTCTCGAGTGGAGACGGCTAGGTCGGGGAACTTCTTGATTTGCACCAAGGGTGTGAAGGACCCTTTCGAAGTTCCAGAGGTGAGGTGTGATCAGCCTCGAGACGCCTCAGCGGAAATGGGCCTCATCTCGCCTGGAGGGGAGAACCTCCTGGATTTTCTCGAGTTGCGGCAGGTCTTCTCGAGTTACGACGGGGACCACAGGGACCCGCTCTGGTGGCCTCATGAAAGGCCAGTCCCCATGCGTGTTGCTAGGGGACCTCTCGGGATTCCTCTCCCGTCCATGCCGGGGCCTCAGTCCTTGTGTGGAGTCGGGGCCGGAACCTGAGGATTCCTCTCCAGTGTTGCCATGGATCTTGGGGTGCTTCTGAGTCTCCCCAGGGGAGTCAGGCCTCGTCTCGAGTGGGGGCATGCACGTGCGCTTTCCTCCCGAGCTGCAGCAGTAGTGTCACGCTTCCTGTCACGTGGATCAAGGGATCTGTGGCTTTCCCTCGAGGCTGTCCCTCGAGGCTTTCCCACGAGGCTTTCCCACAGGGCTGTGCCACGTGCCACCTTGGTGTGAGTCGATCCTCGGCGTGAAAGACGAGCCGGTGAAGGGAAAAGAGGTTCCTCTGGAATGGACTGAGACATCTGGGGGACTCTTGGAATGGTGGCACGACCCTGGAGTTCCTCTCGCCGTTCCTGTTGAGAGGGCCTCCTCTTGAGATGCGACGGGAACGCCGGGAACTCTTTCCTGACGAAGCAGGGAAAGGATCCCTCATCTCGAGCTACGAGGCGGAAACGGGGCTCCTCTGGATGTGGGCGGGACCCTCGTGATTCCTCTCGAGTGGAGACGGCTAGGTCGGGGAACTTCTTGATTTGCACCAAGGGTGTGAAGGACCCTTTCGAAGTTCCAGAGGTGAGGTGTGATCAGCCTCGAGACGCCTCAGCGGAAATGGGCCTCATCTCGCCTGGAGGGGAGAACCTCCTGGATTTTCTCGAGTTGCGGCAGGTCTTCTCGAGTTGCGACGGGGACCACAGGGACCCGCTCTGGTGGCCTCAGGAAAGGCCAGTCCCCATGCGTGTTGCTAGGGGACCTCTCGGGATTCCTCTCCCGTCCATGCCGGGGCCTCAGTCCTTGTGTGGAGTCGGGGCCGGAACCTGAGGATTCCTCTCCAGTGTTGCCATGGATCTTGGGGTGCTTCTGAGTCTCCCCAGGGGAGTCAGGCCTCGTCTCGAGTGGGGGCATGCACGTGCGCTTTCCTCCCGAGCTGCAGCAGTAGTGTCACGCTTCCTGTCACGTGGATCAAGGGATCTGTGGCTTTCCCTCGAGGCTGTCCCTCGAGGCTTTCCCACGAGGCTTTCCCACAAGGCTGTGCCACGTGCCACCATGGTGTGAGTCGATCCTCGGCGTGAAAGACGAGCCGGTGAAGGGAAAAGAGGTTCCTCTGGAATGGACTGAGACATCTGGGGGACTCTTGGAATGGTGGCACGACCCTGGAGTTCCTCTCGCCGTTCCTGTTGAGAGGGCCTCCTCTTGAGATGCGACGGGAACGCCGGGAACTCTTTCCCGACGAAGCAGGGAAAGGATCCCTCATCTCGAGCTACGAGGCGGAAACGGGGCTCCTCTGGATGTGGGCGGGACCCTCGTGATTCCTCTCGAGTGGAGACGGCTAGGTCGGGGAACTTCTTGATTTGCACCAAGGGTGTGAAGGACCCTTTCGAAGTTCCAGAGGTGAGGTGTGATCAGCCTCTAGTCGCCTCAGCGGAAATGGGCCTCATCTCGCCTGGAGGGGAGAACCTCCTGGATTTTCTCGAGTTGCGGCAGGTCTTCTCGAGTTACGACGGGGACCTCAGGGACCCGCTCTGATGGCCTCAGGAAAGGCCAGTCCCCATGCGAGTTGCTAGGGGACCTCTCGGGATTCCTCTCCCGTCCATGCCGGGGCCTCAATCCTTGTGTGGAGTCGGGGCCGTAACCTGAGGATTCTTCTCCAGTGTTGCCATGGATCTTGGGGTGCTTCTGAGTCGCCCCAGGGGAGTCAGGCCTCGTCTCGAGTGGGGGCATGCTCGTGCGGTTTCCTCCCGAGCTGCAGCAGTAGTGTCACGCTTCCTGTCACGTGGATCAAGGGATCTGTGGCTTTCCCTCGAGGCTGTCCCTCGAGGCTTTCCCACGAGGCTTTCCCACAGGGCTGTGCCACGTGCCACCTTGGTGTGAGTCGATCCTCGGCGTGAAAGACGAGCCGGTGAAGGGAAAAGAGGTTCCTCTGGAAAGGACTGAGACATCTGGGGGACTCTTGGAATGGTGGCACGACCCTGGAGTTCCTCTCGCCATTCCTGTTGAGAGGGCCTCCTCTTGAGATGCGACGGGAACGCCGGGGACTCTTTCCCGACGAAGCAGGGAAAGGATCCCTCATCTCGAGCTACGAGGCGGAAACGGGGCTCCTCTGGATGTGGGCGGGACCCTCGTGATTCCTCTCGAGTGGAGACGGCTAGGTCGGGGAACTTCTTGATTTGCACCAAGGGTGTGAAGGACCCTTTCGAAGTTCCAGAGGTGAGGTGTGATCAGCCTCGAGACGCCTCAGCGGAAATGGGCCTCATCTCGCCTGGAGGGGAGAACCTCCTGGAATTTCTCGAGTTGCGGCAGGTCTTCTCGAGTTACGACGGGGACCTCAGGGACCCGCTCTGGTGGCCTCAGGAAAGGCCAGTCCCCATGCGAGTTGCTAGGGGACCGCTCGGGATTCCTCTCCCGTCCATGCCGGGGCCTCAGTCCTTGTGTGGAGTCGGGGCCGGAACCTGAGGATTCCTCTCCAGTGTTGCCATGGATCTTGGGGTGCTTCTGAGTCTCCCCAGGGGAGTCAGGCCACGTCTCGAGTGGAGGCATGCACGTGCGCTTTCCTCCCGAGCTGCAGCAGTAGTGTCACGCTTCCTGTCACGTGGATCAAGGGATCTGTGGCTTTCCCTCGAGGCTGTCCCTCGAGGCTTTCCCACGAGGCTTTCCCACAGGGCTGTGCCACGTGCCACCTTGGTGTGAGTCGATCCTCGGCGTGAAAGACGAGCCGGTGAAGGGAAAAGAGGTTCCTCTGGAATGGACTGAGACATCTGGGGGACTCTTGGAATGGTGGCACGACCCTGGAGTTCCTCTCGCCGTTCCTGTTGAGAGGGCCTCCTCTTGAGATGCGACGGGAACGCCGGGGACTCTTTCCCGACGAAGCAGGGAAAGGATCCCTCATCTCGAGCTACGAGGCGGAAACGGGGCTCCTCTGGATGTGGGCGGGACCCTCGTGATTCCTCTCGAGTGGAGACGGCTAGGTCGGGGAACTTCTTGATTTGCACCAAGGGTGTGAAGGACCCTTTCGAAGTTCCAGAGGTGAGGTGTGATCAGCCTCGAGACGCCTCAGCGGAAATGGGCCTCATCTCGCCTGGAGGGGAGAACCTCCTGGAATTTCTCGAGTTGCGGCAGGTCTTCTCGAGTTACGACGGGGACCTCAGGGACCCGCTCTGGTGGCCTCAGGAAAGGCCAGTCCCCATGCGAGTTGCTAGGGGACCGCTCGGGATTCCTCTCCCGTCCATGCCGGGGCCTCAGTCCTTGTGTGGAGTCGGGGCCGGAACCTGAGGATTCCTCTCCAGTGTTGCCATGGATCTTGGGGTGCTTCTGAGTCTCCCCAGGGGAGTCAGGCCACGTCTCGAGTGGAGGCATGCACGTGCGCTTTCCTCCCGAGCTGCAGCAGTAGTGTCACGCTTCCTGTCACGTGGATCAAGGGATCTGTGGCTTTCCCTCGAGGCTGTCCCTCGAGGCTTTCCCACGAGGCTTTCCCACAGGGCTGTGCCACGTGCCACCTTGGTGTGAGTCGATCCTCGGCGTGAAAGACGAGCCGGTGAAGGGAAAAGAGGTTCCTCTGGAATGGACTGAGACATCTGGGGGACTCTTGGAATGGTGGCACGACCCTGGAGTTCCTCTCGCCGTTCCTGTTGAGAGGGCCTCCTCTTGAGATGCGACGGGAACGCCGGGGACTCTTTCCCGACGAAGCAGGGAAAGGATCCCTCATCTCGAGCTACGAGGCGGAAACGGGGCTCCTCTGGATGTGGGCGGGACCCTCGTGAATCCTCTCGAGTGGAGACGGCTAGGTCGGGGAACTTCTTGATTTGCACCAAGGGTGTGAAGGACCCTTTCGAAGTTCCAGAGGTGAGGTGTGATCAGCCTCGAGACGCCTCAGCGGAAATGGGCCTCATCTCGCCTGGAGGGGAGAACCTCCTGGAATTTCTCGAGTTGCGGCAGGTCTTCTCGAGTTACGACGGGGACCTCAGGGACCCGCTCTGGTGGCCTCAGGAAAGGCCAGTCCCCATGCGAGTTGCTAGGGGACCGCTCGGGATTCCTCTCCCGTCCATGCCGGGGCCTCAGTCCTTGTGTGGAGTCGGGGCCGGAACCTGAGGATTCCTCTCCAGTGTTGCCATGGATCTTGGGGTGCTTCTGAGTCTCCCCAGGGGAGTCAGGCCACGTCTCGAGTGGAGGCATGCACGTGCGCTTTCCTCCCGAGCTGCAGCAGTAGTGTCACGCTTCCTGTCACGTGGATCAAGGGATCTGTGGCTTTCCCTCGAGGCTGTCCCTCGAGGCTTTCCCACGAGGCTTTCCCACAGGGCTGTGCCACGTGCCACCTTGGTGTGAGTCGATCCTCGGCGTGAAAGACGAGCCGGTGAAGGGAAAAGAGGTTCCTCTGGAATGGACTGAGACATCTGGGGGACTCTTGGAATGGTGGCACGACCCTGGAGTTCCTCTCGCCGTTCCTGTTGAGAGGGCCTCCTCTTGAGATGCGACGGGAACGCCGGGAACTCTTTCCCGACGAAGCAGGGAAAGGATCCCTCATCTCGAGCTACGAGGCGGAAACGGGGCTCCTCTGGATGTGGGCGGGACCCTCGTGATTCCTCTCGAGTGGAGACGGCTAGGTCGGGGAACTTCTTGATTTGCACCAAGGGTGTGAAGGACCCTTTCGAAGTTCCAGAGGTGAGGTGTGATCAGCCTCGAGACGCCTCAGCGGAAATGGGCCTCATCTCGCCTGGAGGGGAGAACCTCCTGGATTTTCTCGAGTTGCGGCAGGTCTTCTCGAGTTGCGACGGGGACCACAGGGACCCGCTCTGGTGGCCTCAGGAAAGGCCAGTCCCCATGCGTGTTGCTAGGGGACCTCTCGGGATTCCTCTCCCGTCCATGCCGGGGCCTCAGTCCTTGTGTGGAGTCGGGGCCGGAACCTGAGGATTCCTCTCCAGTGTTGCCATGGATCTTGGGGTGCTTCTGAGTCTCCCCAGGGGAGTCAGGCCTCGTCTCGAGTGGGGGCATGCACGTGCGCTTTCCTCCCGAGCTGCAGCAGTAGTGTCACGCTTCCTGTCACGTGGATCAAGGGATCTGTGGCTTTCCCTCGAGGCTGTCCCTCGAGGCTTTCCCACGAGGCTTTCCCACAAGGCTGTGCCACGTGCCACCTTGGTGTGAGTCGATCCTCGGCGTGAAAGACGAGCCGGTGAAGGGAAAAGAGGTTCCTCTGGAATGGACTGAGACATCTGGGGGACTCTTGGAATGGTGGCACGACCCTGGAGTTCCTCTCGCCGTTCCTGTTGAGAGGGCCTCCTCTTGAGATGCGACGGGAACGCCGGGAACTCTTTCCCGACGAAGCAGGGAAAGGATCCCTCATCTCGAGCTACGAGGCGGAAACGGGGCTCCTCTGGATGTGGGCGGGACCCTCGTGATTCCTCTCGAGTGGAGACGGCTAGGTCGGGGAACTTCTTGATTTGCACCAAGGGTGTGAAGGACCCTTTCGAAGTTCCAGAGGTGAGGTGTGATCAGCCTCGAGACGCCTCAGCGGAAATGGGCCTCATCTCGCCTGGAGGGGAGAACCTCCTGGAATTTCTCGAGTTGCGGCAGGTCTTCTCGAGTTACGACGGGGACCTCAGGGACCCGCTCTGGTGGCCTCAGGAAAGGCCAGTCCCCATGCGAGTTGCTAGGGGACCGCTCGGGATTCCTCTCCCGTCCATGCCGGGGCCTCAGTCCTTGTGTGGAGTCGGGGCCGGAACCTGAGGATTCCTCTCCAGTGTTGCCATGGATCTTGGGGTGCTTCTGAGTCTCCCCAGGGGAGTCAGGCCACGTCTCGAGTGGAGGCATGCACGTGCGCTTTCCTCCCGAGCTGCAGCAGTAGTGTCACGCTTCCTGTCACGTGGATCAAGGGATCTGTGGCTTTCCCTCGAGGCTGTCCCTCGAGGCTTTCCCACGAGGCTTTCCCACAGGGCTGTGCCACGTGCCACCTTGGTGTGAGTCGATCCTCGGCGTGAAAGACGAGCCGGTGAAGGGAAAAGAGGTTCCTCTGGAATGGACTGAGACATCTGGGGGACTCTTGGAATGGTGGCACGACCCTGGAGTTCCTCTCGCCGTTCCTGTTGAGAGGGCCTCCTCTTGAGATGCGACGGGAACGCCGGGGACTCTTTCCCGACGAAGCAGGGAAAGGATCCCTCATCTCGAGCTACGAGGCGGAAACGGGGCTCCTCTGGATGTGGGCGGGACCCTCGTGATTCCTCTCGAGTGGAGACGGCTAGGTCGGGGAACTTCTTGATTTGCACCAAGGGTGTGAAGGACCCTTTCGAAGTTCCAGAGGTGAGGTGTGATCAGCCTCGAGACGCCTCAGCGGAAATGGGCCTCATCTCGCCTGGAGGGGAGAACCTCCTGGAATTTCTCGAGTTGCGGCAGGTCTTCTCGAGTTACGACGGGGACCTCAGGGACCCGCTCTGGTGGCCTCAGGAAAGGCCAGTCCCCATGCGAGTTGCTAGGGGACCGCTCGGGATTCCTCTCCCGTCCATGCCGGGGCCTCAGTCCTTGTGTGGAGTCGGGGCCGGAACCTGAGGATTCCTCTCCAGTGTTGCCATGGATCTTGGGGTGCTTCTGAGTCTCCCCAGGGGAGTCAGGCCACGTCTCGAGTGGAGGCATGCACGTGCGCTTTCCTCCCGAGCTGCAGCAGTAGTGTCACGCTTCCTGTCACGTGGATCAAGGGATCTGTGGCTTTCCCTCGAGGCTGTCCCTCGAGGCTTTCCCACGAGGCTTTCCCACAGGGCTGTGCCACGTGCCACCTTGGTGTGAGTCGATCCTCGGCGTGAAAGACGAGCCGGTGAAGGGAAAAGAGGTTCCTCTGGAATGGACTGAGACATCTGGGGGACTCTTGGAATGGTGGCACGACCCTGGAGTTCCTCTCGCCGTTCCTGTTGAGAGGGCCTCCTCTTGAGATGCGACGGGAACGCCGGGGACTCTTTCCCGACGAAGCAGGGAAAGGATCCCTCATCTCGAGCTACGAGGCGGAAACGGGGCTCCTCTGGATGTGGGCGGGACCCTCGTGATTCCTCTCGAGTGGAGACGGCTAGGTCGGGGAACTTCTTGATTTGCACCAAGGGTGTGAAGGACCCTTTCGAAGTTCCAGAGGTGAGGTGTGATCAGCCTCGAGATGCCTCAGCGGAAATGGGCCTCATCTCGCCTGGAGGGGAGAACCTCCTGGAATTTCTCGAGTTGCGGCAGGTCTTCTCGAGTTACGACGGGGACCTCAGGGACCCGCTCTGGTGGCCTCAGGAAAGGCCAGTCCCCATGCGAGTTGCTAGGGGACCGCTCGGGATTCCTCTCCCGTCCATGCCGGGGCCTCAGTCCTTGTGTGGAGTCGGGGCCGGAACCTGAGGATTCCTCTCCAGTGTTGCCATGGATCTTGGGGTGCTTCTGAGTCTCCCCAGGGGAGTCAGGCCACGTCTCGAGTGGAGGCATGCACGTGCGCTTTCCTCCCGAGCTGCAGCAGTAGTGTCACGCTTCCTGTCACGTGGATCAAGGGATCTGTGGCTTTCCCTCGAGGCTGTCCCTCGAGGCTTTCCCACGAGGCTTTCCCACAGGGCTGTGCCACGTGCCACCTTGGTGTGAGTCGATCCTCGGCGTGAAAGACGAGCCGGTGAAGGGAAAAGAGGTTCCTCTGGAATGGACTGAGACATCTGGGGGACTCTTGGAATGGTGGCACGACCCTGGAGTTCCTCTCGCCCTTCCTGTTCAGAGGGCCTCCTCCTGAGATGCGACGGGAACGCCGGGAACTCTTTCCCGACGAAGCAGGGAAAGGATCCCTCATCTCGAGCTACGAGGCGGAAACGGGGCTCCTCTGGATGTGGGCGGGACCCTCGTGATTCCTCTCGAGTGGAGACGGCTAGGTCGGGGAACTTCTTGATTTGCACCAAGGGTGTGAAGGACCCTTTCGAAGTTCCAGAGGGGAGGTGTGATCAGCCTCGAGACGCCTCAGCGGAAATGGGCCTCATCTCGCCTGGAGGGGAGAACCTCCTGGATTTTCTCGAGTTGCGGCAGGTCTTCTCGAGTTACGACGGGGACCTCAGGGACCCGCTCTGGTGGCCTCAGGAAAGGCCAGTCCCCATGCGAGTTGCTAGGGGACCTCTCGGGATTCCTCTCCCGTCCATGCCGGGGCCTCAGTCCTTGTGTGGAGTCGGGGCCGGAACCTGAGGATTGCTCTCCAGTGTTGCCATGGATCTTGGGGTGCTTCTGAGTCTCCCCAGGGGAGTCAGGCCTCGTCTCGAGTGGGGGCATGCACGTGCGCTTTCCTCCCGAGCTGCAGCAGTAGTGTCACGCTTCCTGTCACTTGGATCAAGGGATCTGTGGCTTTCCCTCGAGGCTGTCCCTCGAGGCTTTCCCACGAGGCTTTCCCACAGGGCTGTGCCACGTGCCACCTTGGTGTGAGTCGATCCTCGGCGTGAAAGACGAGCCGGTGAAGGGAAAAGAGGTTCCTCTGGAATGGACTGAGACATCTGGGGGACTCTTGGAATGGTGGCACGACCCTGGAGTTCCTCTCGCCGTTCCTGTTGAGAGGGCCTCCTCTTGAGATGCGACGGGAACGCCGGGAACTCTTTCCCGACAAAGCAGGGAAAGGATCCCTCATCTCGAGCTACGAGGCGGAAACGGGGCTCCTCTGGATGTGGGCGGGACCCTCGTGATTCCTCTCGAGTGGAGACGGCTAGGTCGGGGAACTTCTTGATTTGCACCAAGGGTGTGAAGGACCCTTTCGAAGTTCCAGAGGTGAGGTGTGATCAGCCTCGAGACGCCTCAGCGGAAATGGGCCTCATCTCGCCTGGAGGGGAGAACCTCCTGGAATTTCTCGAGTTGCGGCAGGTCTTCTCGAGTTACGACGGGGACCTCAGGGACCCGCTCTGGTGGCCTCAGGAAAGGCCAGTCCCCATGCGAGTTGCTAGGGGACCGCTCGGGATTCCTCTCCCGTCCATGCCGGGGCCTCAGTCCTTGTGTGGAGTCGGGGCCGGAACCTGAGGATTCCTCTCCAGTGTTGCCATGGATCTTGGGGTGCTTCTGAGTCTCCCCAGGGGAGTCAGGCCACGTCTCGAGTGGAGGCATGCACGTGCGCTTTCCTCCCGAGCTGCAGCAGTAGTGTCACGCTTCCTGTCACGTGGATCAAGGGATCTGTGGCTTTCCCTCGAGGCTGTCCCTCGAGGCTTTCCCACGAGGCTTTCCCACAGGGCTGTGCCACGTGCCACCTTGGTGTGAGTCGATCCTCGGCGTGAAAGACGAGCCGGTGAAGGGAAAAGAGGTTCCTCTGGAATGGACTGAGACATCTGGGGGACTCTTGGAATGGTGGCACGACCCTGGAGTTCCTCTCGCCGTTCCTGTTGAGAGGGCCTCCTCTTGAGATGCGACGGGAACGCCGGGGACTCTTTCCCGACGAAGCAGGGAAAGGATCCCTCATCTCGAGCTACGAGGCGGAAACGGGGCTCCTCTGGATGTGGGCGGGACCCTCGTGATTCCTCTCGAGTGGAGACGGCTAGGTCGGGGAACTTCTTGATTTGCACCAAGGGTGTGAAGGACCCTTTCGAAGTTCCAGAGGTGAGGTGTGATCAGCCTCGAGACGCCTCAGCGGAAATGGGCCTCATCTCGCCTGGAGGGGAGAACCTCCTGGAATTTCTCGAGTTGCGGCAGGTCTTCTCGAGTTACGACGGGGACCTCAGGGACCCGCTCTGGTGGCCTCAGGAAAGGCCAGTCCCCATGCGAGTTGCTAGGGGACCGCTCGGGATTCCTCTCCCGTCCATGCCGGGGCCTCAGTCCTTGTGTGGAGTCGGGGCCGGAACCTGAGGATTCCTCTCCAGTGTTGCCATGGATCTTGGGGTGCTTCTGAGTCTCCCCAGGGGAGTCAGGCCACGTCTCGAGTGGAGGCATGCACGTGCGCTTTCCTCCCGAGCTGCAGCAGTAGTGTCACGCTTCCTGTCACGTGGATCAAGGGATCTGTGGCTTTCCCTCGAGGCTGTCCCTCGAGGCTTTCCCACGAGGCTTTCCCACAGGGCTGTGCCACGTGCCACCTTGGTGTGAGTCGATCCTCGGCGTGAAAGACGAGCCGGTGAAGGGAAAAGAGGTTCCTCTGGAATGGACTGAGACATCTGGGGGACTCTTGGAATGGTGGCACGACCCTGGAGTTCCTCTCGCCGTTCCTGTTGAGAGGGCCTCCTCTTGAGATGCGACGGGAACGCCGGGGACTCTTTCCCGACGAAGCAGGGAAAGGATCCCTCATCTCGAGCTACGAGGCGGAAACGGGGCTCCTCTGGATGTGGGCGGGACCCTCGTGATTCCTCTCGAGTGGAGACGGCTAGGTCGGGGAACTTCTGGATTTGCACCAAGGGTGTGAAGGACCCTTTCGAAGTTCCAGAGGTGAGGTGTGATCAGCCTCGAGACGCCTCAGCGGAAATGGGCCTCATCTCGCCTGGAGGGGAGAACCTCCTGGAATTTCTCGAGTTGCGGCAGGTCTTCTCGAGTTACGACGGGGACCTCAGGGACCCGCTCTGGTGGCCTCAGGAAAGGCCAGTCCCCATGCGAGTTGCTAGGGGACCGCTCGGGATTCCTCTCCCGTCCATGCCGGGGCCTCAGTCCTTGTGTGGAGTCGGGGCCGGAACCTGAGGATTCCTCTCCAGTGTTGCCATGGATCTTGGGGTGCTTCTGAGTCTCCCCAGGGGAGTCAGGCCACGTCTCGAGTGGAGGCATGCACGTGCGCTTTCCTCCCGAGCTGCAGCAGTAGTGTCACGCTTCCTGTCACGTGGATCAAGGGATCTGTGGCTTTCCCTCGAGGCTGTCCCTCGAGGCTTTCCCACGAGGCTTTCCCACAGGGCTGTGCCACGTGCCACCTTGGTGTGAGTCGATCCTCGGCGTGAAAGACGAGCCGGTGAAGGGAAAAGAGGTTCCTCTGGAATGGACTGAGACATCTGGGGGACTCTTGGAATGGTGGCACGACCCTGGAGTTCCTCTCGCCCTTCCTGTTCAGAGGGCCTCCTCCTGAGATGCGACGGGAACGCCGGGAACTCTTTCCCGACGAAGCAGGGAAAGGATCCCTCATCTCGAGCTACGAGGCGGAAACGGGGCTCCTCTGGATGTGGGCGGGACCCTCGTGATTCCTCTCGAGTGGAGACGGCTAGGTCGGGGAACTTCTTGATTTGCACCAAGGGTGTGAAGGACCCTTTCGAAGTTCCAGAGGGGAGGTGTGATCAGCCTCGAGACGCCTCAGCGGAAATGGGCCTCATCTCGCCTGGAGGGGAGAACCTCCTGGATTTTCTCGAGTTGCGGCAGGTCTTCTCGAGTTACGACGGGGACCTCAGGGACCCGCTCTGGTGGCCTCAGGAAAGGCCAGTCCCCATGCGAGTTGCTAGGGGACCTCTCGGGATTCCTCTCCCGTCCATGCCGGGGCCTCAGTCCTTGTGTGGAGTCGGGGCCGGAACCTGAGGATTCCTCTCCAGTGTTGCCATGGATCTTGGGGTGCTTCTGAGTCTCCCCAGGGGAGTCAGGCCTCGTCTCGAGTGGGGGCATGCACGTGCGCTTTCCTCCCGAGCTGCAGCAGTAGTGTCACGCTTCCTGTCACGTGGATCAAGGGATCTGTGGCTTTCCCTCGAGGCTGTCCCTCGAGGCTTTCCCACGAGGCTTTCCCACAGGGCTGTGCCACGTGCCACCTTGGTGTGAGTCGATCCTCGGCGTGAAAGACGAGCCGGTGAAGGGAAAAGAGGTTCCTCTGGAATGGACTGAGACATCTGGGGGACTCTTGGAATGGTGGCACGACCCTGGAGTTCCTCTCGCCCTTCCTGTTCAGAGGGCCTCCTCCTGAGATGCGACGGGAACGCCGGGAACTCTTTCCCGACGAAGCAGGGAAAGGATCCCTCATCTCGAGCTACGAGGCAGAAACGGGGCTCCTCTGGATGTGGGCGGGACGCTCGTGATTCCTCTCGAGTGGAGACGGCTAGGTCGGGGAACTTCTTGATTTGCACCAAGGGTGTGAAGGACCCTTTCGAAGTTCCAGAGGTGAGGTGTGATCAGCCTCGAGACGCCTCAGCGGAAATGGGCCTCATCTCGCCTGGAGGGGAGAACCTCCTGGATTTTCTCGAGTTGCGGCAGGTCTTCTCGAGTTACGACGGGGACCACAGGGACCCGCTCTGGTGGCCTCAGGAAAGGCCAGTCCCCATGCGTGTTGCTAGGGGACCTCTCGGGATTCCTCTCCCGTCCATGCCGGGGCCTCAGTCCTTGTGTGGAGTCGGGGCCGGAACCTGAGGATTCCTCTCCAGTGTTGCCATGGATCTTGGGGTGCTTCTGAGTCTCCCCAGGGGAGTCAGGCCTCGTCTCGAGTGGGGGCATGCACGTGCGCTTTCCTCCCGAGCTGCAGCAGTAGTGTCACGCTTCCTGTCACGTGGATCAAGGGATCTGTGGCTTTCCCTCGAGGCTGTCCCTCGAGGCTTTCCCACGAGGCTTTCCCACAGGGCTGTGCCACGTGCCACCTTGGTGTGAGTCGATCCTCGGCGTGAAAGACGAGCCGGTGAAGGGAAAAGAGGTTCCTCTGGAATGGACTGAGACATCTGGGGGACTCTTGGAATGGTGGCACGACCCTGGAGTTCCTCTCGCCGTTCCTGTTGAGAGGGCCTCCTCTTGAGATGCGACGGGAACGCCGGGAACTCTTTCCCGACGAAGCAGGGAAAGGATCCCTCATCTCGAGCTACGAGGCGGAAACGGGGCTCCTCTGGATGTGGGCGGGACCCTCGTGATTCCTCTCGAGTGGAGACGGCTAGGTCGGGGAACTTCTTGATTTGCACCAAGGGTGTGAAGGACCCTTTCGAAGTTCCAGAGGTGAGGTGTGATCAGCCTCGAGACGCCTCAGCGGAAATGGGCCTCATCTCGCCTGGAGGGGAGAACCTCCTGGATTTTCTCGAGTTGCGGCAGGTCTTCTCGAGTTACGACGGGGACCACAGGGACCCGGTCTGGTGGCCTCAGGAAAGGCCAGTCCCCATGCGTGTTGCTAGGGGACCTCTCGGGATTCCTCTCCCGTCCATGCCGGGGCCTCAGTCCTTGTGTGGAGTCGGGGCCGGAACCTGAGGATTGCTCTCCAGTGTTGCCATGGATCTTGGGGTGCTTCTGAGTCTCCCCAGGGGAATCAGGCCTCGTCTCGAGTGGGGGCATGCACGTGCGCTTTCCTCCCGATCTGCAGCAGTAGTGTCACGCTTCCTGTCACGTGGATCAAGGGATCTGTGGCTTTCCCTCGAGGCTGTCCCTCGAGGCTTTCCCACGAGGCTTTCCCACAGGGCTGTGCCACGTGCCACCTTGGTGTGAGTCGATCCTCGGCGTGAAAGACGAGCCGGTGAAGGGAAAAGAGGTTCCTCTGGAATGGACTGAGACATCTGGGGGACTCTTGGAATGGTGGCACGACCCTGGAGTTCCTCTCGCCGTTCCTGTTGAGAGGGCCTCCTCTTGAGATGCCACGGGAACGCCGGGGACTATTTCCCGACGAAGCAGGGAAAGGATCCCTCATCTCGAGCTACGAGGCGGAAATGGGGCTCCTCTGGATGTGGGCGGGACCCTCGTGATTCCTCTCGAGTGGAGACGGCTAGGTCGGGGAACTTCTTGATTTGCACCAAGGGTGTGAAGGACCCTTTCGAAGTTCCAGAGGTGAGGTGTGATCAGCCTCGAGACGCCTCAGCGGAAATGTGCCTCATCTCGCCTGGAGGGGAGAACCTCCTGGATTTTCTCGAGTTGCGGCAGGTCTTCTCGAGTTACGACGGGGACCACAGGGACCCGCTCTGGTGGCCTCAGGAAAGGCCATGTCCCCATGCGTGTCGCTAGGGGACCTCTCGGGATTCCTCTCCCGTCCATGCCGGGGCCTCAGTCCTTGTGTGGAGTCGGGGCCGGAACCTGAGGATTCCTCTCCAGTGTTGCCATGGATCTTGGGGTGCTTCTGAGTCTCCCCAGGGGAGTCAGGCCTCGTCTCGAGTGGGGGCATGCACGTGCGCTTTCCTCCCGAGCTGCAGCAGTAGTGTCACGCTTCCTGTCACGTGGATCAAGGGATCTGTGGCTTTCCCTCGAGGCTGTCCCTCGAGGCTTTCCCACGAGGCTTTCCCACAGGGCTGTGCCACGTGCCACCTTGGTGTGAGTCGATCCTCGGCGTGAAAGACGAGCCGGTGAAGGGAAAAGAGGTTCCTCTGGAATGGACTGAGACATCTGGGGGACTCTTGGAATGGTGGCACGACCCTGGAGTTCCTCTCGCCGTTCCTGTTGAGAGGGCCTCCTCTTGAGATGCGACGGGAACGCCGGGAACTCTTTCCCGACAAAGCAGGGAAAGGATCCCTCATCTCGAGCTACGAGGCGGAAACGGGGCTCCTCTGGATGTGGGCGGGACCCTCGTGATTCCTCTCGAGTGGAGACGGCTAGGTCGGGGAACTTCTTGATTTGCACCAAGGGTGTGAAGGACCCTTTCGAAGTTCCAGAGGTGAGGTGTGATCAGCCTCGAGACGCCTCAGCGGAAATGGGCCTCATCTCGCCTGGAGGGGAGAACCTCCTGGATTTTCTCGAGTTGCGGCAGGTCTTCTCGAGTTACGACGGGGACCACAGGGACCCGCTCTGGTGGCCTCAGGAAAGGCCAGTCCCCATGCGTGTTGCTAGGGGACCTCTCGGGATTCCTCTCCCGTCCATGCCGGGGCCTCAGTCCTTGTGTGGAGTCGGGGCCGGAACCTGAGGATTGCTCTCCAGTGTTGCCATGGATCTTGGGGTGCTTCTGAGTCTCCCCAGGGGAGTCAGGCCTCGTCTCGAGTGGGGGCATGCACGTGCGCTTTCCTCCCGAGCTGCAGCAGTAGTGTCACGCTTCCTGTCACGTGGATCAAGGGATCTGTGGCTTTCCCTCGAGGCTGTCCCTCGAGGCTTTCCCACGAGGCTTTCCCACAGGGCTGTGCCACGTGCCACCTTGGTGTGAGTCGATCCTCGGCGTGAAAGACGAGCCGGTGAAGGGAAAAGAGGTTCCTCTGGAATGGACTGAGACATCTGGGGGACTCTTGGAATGGTGGCACGACCCTGGAGTTCCTCTCGCCCTTCCTGTTCAGAGGGCCTCCTCCTGAGATGCGACGGGAACGCCGGGAACTCTTTCCCGACGAAGCAGGGAAAGGATCCCTCATCTCGAGCTACGAGGCAGAAACGGGGCTCCTCTGGATGTGGACGGGACGCTCGTGATTCCTCTCGAGTGGAGACGGCTAGGTCGGGGAACTTCTTGATTTGCACCAAGGGTGTGAAGGACCCTTTCGAAGTTCCAGAGGTGAGGTGTGATCAGCCTCGAGACGCCTCAGCGGAAATGGGCCTCATCTCGCCTGGAGGGGAGAACCTCCTGGATTTTCTCGAGTTGCGGCAGGTCTTCTCGAGTTACGACGGGGACCACAGGGACCCGCTCTGGTGGCCTCAGGAAAGGCCAGTCCCCATGCGTGTTGCTAGGGGACCTCTCGGGATTCCTCTCCCGTCCATGCCGGGGCCTCAGTCCTTGTGTGGAGTCGGGGCCGGAACCTGAGGATTCCTCTCCAGTGTTGCCATGGATCTTGGGGTGCTTCTGAGTCTCCCCAGGGGAGTCAGGCCTCGTCTCGAGTGGGGGCATGCACGTGCGCTTTCCTCCCGAGCTGCAGCAGTAGTGTCACGCTTCCTGTCACGTGGATCAAGGGATCTGTGGCTTTCCCTCGAGGCTGTCCCTCGAGGCTTTCCCACGAGGCTTTCCCACAGGGCTGTGCCACGTGCCACCTTGGTGTGAGTCGATCCTCGGCGTGAAAGACGAGCCGGTGAAGGGAAAAGAGGTTCCTCTGGAATGGACTGAGACATCTGGGGGACTCTTGGAATGGTGGCACGACCCTGGAGTTCCTCTCGCCGTTCCTGTTGAGAGGGCCTCCTCTTGAGATGCGACGGGAACGCCGGGAACTCTTTCCCGACGAAGCAGGGAAAGGATCCCTCATCTCGAGCTACGAGGCGGAAACGGGGCTCCTCTGGATGTGGGCGGGACCCTCGTGATTCCTCTCGAGTGGAGACGGCTAGGTCGGGGAACTTCTTGATTTGCACCAAGGGTGTGAAGGACCCTTTCGAAGTTCCAGAGGTGAGGTGTGATCAGCCTCGAGACGCCTCAGCGGAAATGGGCCTCATCTCGCCTGGAGGGGAGAACCTCCTGGATTTTCTCGAGTTGCGGCAGGTCTTCTCGAGTTACGACGGGGACCACAGGGACCCGCTCTGGTGGCCTCAGGAAAGGCCAGTCCCCATGCGTGTTGCTAGGGGACCTCTCGGGATTCCTCTCCCGTCCATGCCGGGGCCTCAGTCCTTGTGTGGAGTCGGGGCCGGAACCTGAGGATTGCTCTCCAGTGTTGCCATGGATCTTGGGGTGCTTCTGAGTCTCCCCAGGGGAATCAGGCCTCGTCTCGAGTGGGGGCATGCACGTGCGCTTTCCTCCCGATCTGCAGCAGTAGTGTCACGCTTCCTGTCACGTGGATCAAGGGATCTGTGGCTTTCCCTCGAGGCTGTCCCTCGAGGCTTTCCCACGAGGCTTTCCCACAGGGCTGTGCCACGTGCCACCTTGGTGTGAGTCGATCCTCGGCGTGAAAGACGAGCCGGTGAAGGGAAAAGAGGTTCCTCTGGAATGGACTGAGACATCTGGGGGACTCTTGGAATGGTGGCACGACCCTGGAGTTCCTCTCGCCGTTCCTGTTGAGAGGGCCTCCTCTTGAGATGCCACGGGAACGCCGGGGACTATTTCCCGACGAAGCAGGGAAAGGATCCCTCATCTCGAGCTACGAGGCGGAAATGGGGCTCCTCTGGATGTGGGCGGGACCCTCGTGATTCCTCTCGAGTGGAGACGGCTAGGTCGGGGAACTTCTTGATTTGCACCAAGGGTGTGAAGGACCCTTTCGAAGTTCCAGAGGTGAGGTGTGATCAGCCTCGAGACGCCTCAGCGGAAATGTGCCTCATCTCGCCTGGAGGGGAGAACCTCCTGGATTTTCTCGAGTTGCGGCAGGTCTTCTCGAGTTACGACGGGGACCACAGGGACCCGCTCTGGTGGCCTCAGGAAAGGCCATGTCCCCATGCGTGTCGCTAGGGGACCTCTCGGGATTCCTCTCCCGTCCATGCCGGGGCCTCAGTCCTTGTGTGGAGTCGGGGCCGGAACCTGAGGATTCCTCTCCAGTGTTGCCATGGATCTTGGGGTGCTTCTGAGTCTCCCCAGGGGAGTCAGGCCTCGTCTCGAGTGGGGGCATGCACGTGCGCTTTCCTCCCGAGCTGCAGCAGTAGTGTCACGCTTCCTGTCACGTGGATCAAGGGATCTGTGGCTTTCCCTCGAGGCTGTCCCTCGAGGCTTTCCCACGAGGCTTTCCCACAGGGCTGTGCCACGTGCCACCTTGGTGTGAGTCGATCCTCGGCGTGAAAGACGAGCCGGTGAAGGGAAAAGAGGTTCCTCTGGAATGGACTGAGACATCTGGGGGATTCTTGGAATGGTGGCACGACCCTGGAGTTCCTCTCGCCGTTCCTGTTGAGAGGGCCTCCTCTTGAGATGCGACGGGAACGCCGGGAACTCTTTCCCGACGAAGCAGGGAAAGGATCCCTCATCTCGAGCTACGAGGCGGAAACGGGGCTCCTCTGGATGTGGGCGGGACCCTCGTGATTCCTCTCGAGTGGAGACGGCTAGGTCGGGGAACTTCTTGATTTGCACCAAGGGTGTGAAGGACCCTTTCGAAGTTCCAGAGGTGAGGTTTGATCAGCCTCGAGACGCCTCAGCGGAAATGGGCCTCATCTCGCCTGGAGGGGAGAATCTCCTGGATTTTCTCGAGTTGCGGCAGGTCTTCTCAAGTTACGACGGGGAACTCAGGGACCCGCTCTGGTGGCCTCAGGAAAGGCCAGTCCCCATGCGAGTTGCTAGGGGGCCTCTCGGGATTCCTCTCCCGTCCATGCCGGGGCCTCAGTCCTTGTGTGGAGTCGGGGCCGGAACCTGAGGATTCCTCTCCAGTGTTGCCATGAATCTTGGGGTGCTTCTGAGTCTCCCCAGGGGAGTCAGGCCTCTTCTCGAGTGGGGCCATGCACGTGCGCTTTCCTCCCGAGCTGCAGCAGTAGTGTCACGCTTCCTGTCACGTGGATCAAGGGATCTGTGGCTTTCCCTCGAGGCTGTCCCTCGAGGCTTTCCCACGAGGCTTTCCCACAGGGCTGTGCCACGTGCCACCTTGGTGTGAGTCGATCCTCGGCGTGAAAGACGAGCCGGTGAAGGGAAAAGAGGTTCCTCTGGAATGGACTGAGACATCTGGGGGACTCTTGGAATGGTGGCACGACCCTGGAGTTCCTCTCGCCGTTCCTGTTGAGAGGGCCTCCTCTTGAGATGCGACGGGAACGCCGGGAACTCTTTCCCGACGAAGCAGGGAAAGGATCCCTCATCTCGAGCTACGAGGCGGAAACGGGGCTCCTCTGGATGTGGGCGGGACCCTCGTGATTCCTCTCGAGTGGAGACGGGTATGTCGGGGAACTTCTTGATTTGCACCAAGGGTGTGAAGGAGCCTTTCGAAGTTCCAGAGGTGAGGTGTGATCAGCCTCGAGACGCCTCAGCGGAAATGGGCCTCATCTCGCCTGGATGGGAGAACCTCCTGGATTTTCTCGAGTTGCGGCAGGTCTTCTCGAGTTACGACGGGGACCTCAGGGACCCGCTCTGGTGGCCTCAGGAAAGGCCAGTCCCCATGCGAGTTGCTAGGGGACCTCTCGGGATTCCTCTCCCGTCCATGCTGGGGCCTCAGTCCTTGTGTGGAGTCGGGGCCGGAACCTGAGGATTCCTCTCCAGTGTTGCCATGGATCTTGGGGTGCTTCTGAGTCTCCCCAGGGGAGTCAGGCCTCGTCTCGAGTGGGGGCATGCACGTGCGCTTTCCTCCCGAGCTGCAGCAGTAGTGTCATGCTTCCTGTCACGTGGATCAAGGGATCTGTGGCTTTCCCTCGAAGCTGTCCCTCGAGGCTTTCCCACGAGGCTTTCCCACAGGGCTGTGCCACGTGCCACCTTGGTGTGAGTCGATCCTCGGCGTGAAAGACGAGCCGGTGAAGGGAAAAGAGGTTCCTCTGGAATGGACTGAGACATCTGGGGGACTCTTGGAATGGTGGCACGACCCTGGAGTTCCTCTCGCCGTTCCTGTTGAGAGGGCCTCCTCTTGAGATGCGACGGGAACGCCGGGACTATTTCCCGACGAAGCAGGGAAAGGATCCCTCATCTCGAGCTACGAGGCGGAAATGGGGCTCCTCTGGATGTGGGCGGGACCTTCGTGATTCCTCTCGAGTGGAGACGGCTAGGTCGGGGAACTTCTTGATTTGCACCAAGGGTGTGAAGGACCCTTTCGAAGTTCCAGAGGTGAGGTGTGATCAGCCTCGAGACGCCTCAGCGGAAATGGGCCTCATCTCGCCTGGAGGGGAGAATCTCCTGGATTTTCTCGAGTTGCGGCAGGTCTTCTCAAGTTACGACGGGGAACTCAGGGATCCGCTCTGGTGGCCTCAGGAAAGGCCAGTCCCCATGCGAGTTGCTAGGGGGCCTCTCGGGATTCCTCTCCCGTCCATGCCGGGGCCTCAGTCCTTGTGTGGAGTCGGGGCCGGAACCTGAGGATTCCTCTCCAGTGTTGCCATGGATCTTGGGGTGCTTCTGAGTCTCCCCAGGGGAGTCAGGCCACGTCTCGAGTGGAGGCATGCACGTGCGCTTTCCTCCCGAGCTGCAGCAGTAGTGTCACGCTTCCTGTCACGTGGATCAAGGGATCTGTGGCTTTCCCTCGAGGCTGTCCCTCGAGGCTTTCCCACGAGGCTTTCCCACAGGGCTGTGCCACGTGCCACCTTGGTGTGAGTCGATCCTCGGCGTGAAAGACGAGCCGGTGAAGGGAAAAGAGGTTCCTCTGGAATGGACTGAGACATCTGGGGGACTCTTGGAATGGTGGCACGACCCTGGAGTTCCTCTCGCCGTTCCTGTTGAGAGGGCCTCCACTTGAGATGCGACGGGAACGCCGGGAACTCTTTCCCGACGAAGCAGGGAAAGGATCCCTCATCTCGAGCTACGAGGCGGAAACGGGGCTCCTCTGGATGTGGGCGGGACCCTCGTGATTCCTCTCGAGTGGAGACGGCTAGGTCGGGGAACTTCTTGATTTGCACCAAGGGTGTGAAGGACCCTTTCGAAGTTCCAGAGGTGAGGTGTGATCAGCCTCGAGACGCCTCAGCGGAAATGGGCCTCATCTCGCCTGGAGGGGAGAACCTCCTGGATTTTCTCGAGTTGCGGCAGGTCTTCTCGAGTTACGACGGGGACCTCAGGGACCCACTCTGGTGGCCTCAGGAAAGGCCAGTCCCCATGCGAGTTGCTAGGGGACCTCTCGGGATTCCTCTCCCGTCCATGCCGGGGCCTCAGTCCTTGTGTGGAGTCGGGGCCGGAACCTGAGGATTGCTCTCCAGTGTTGCCATGGATCTTGGGGTGCTTCTGAGTCTCCCCAGGGGAGTCAGGCCTCGTCTCGAGTGGGGGCATGCACGTGCGCTTTCCTCCCGAGCTGCAGCAGTAGTGTCACGCTTCCTGTCACGTGGATCAAGGGATCTGTGGCTTTCCCTCGAGGCTGTCCCTCGAGGCTTTCCCACGAGGCTTTCCCACAGGGCTGTGCCACGTGCCACCTTGGTGTGAGTCGATCCTCGGCGTGAAAGACGAGCCGGTGAAGGGAAAAGAGGTTCCTCTGGAATGGACTGAGACATCTGGGGGACTCTTGGAATGGTGGCACGACCCTGGAGTTCCTCTCGCCGTTCCTGTTGAGAGGGCCTCCTCTTGAGATGCGACGGGAACGCCGGGGACTATTTCCCGACGAAGCAGGGAAAGGATCCCTCATCTCGAGCTACGAGGCGGAAATGGGGCTCCTCTGGATGTGGGCGGGACCTTCGTGATTCCTCTCGAGTGGAGACGGCTAGGTCGGGGAACTTCTTGATTTGCACCAAGGGTGTGAAGGAGCATTTCGAAGTTCCAGAGGTGAGGTTTGATCAGCCTCGAGACGCCTCAGCGGAAATGGGCCTCATCTCGCCTGGAGGGGAGAATCTCCTGGATTTTCTCGAGTTGCGGCAGGTCTTCTCAAGTTACGACGGGGAACTCAGGGACCCGCTCTGGTGGCCTCAGGAAAGGCCAGTCCCCATGCGAGTTGCTAGGGGGCCTCTCGGGATTCCTCTCCCGTCCATGCCGGGGCCTCAGTCCTTGTGTGGAGTCGGGGCCGGAACCTGAGGATTCCTCTCCAGTGTTGCCATGAATCTAGGGGTGCTTCTGAGTCTCCCCAGGGGAGTCAGGCCTCTTCTCGAGTGGGGCCATGCACGTGCGCTTTCCTCCCGAGCTGCAGCAGTAGTGTCACGCTTCCTGTCACGTGGATCAAGGGATCTGTGGCTTTCCCTCGAGGCTGTCCCTCGAGGCTTTCCCACGAGGCTTTCCCACAGGGCTGTGCCACGTGCCACCTTGGTGTGAGTCGATCCTCGGCGTGAAAGACGAGCCGCTGAAGGGAAAAGAGGTTCCTCTGGAATGGACTGAGACATCTGGGGGACTCTTGGAATGGTGGCACGACCATGGAGTTCCTCTCGCCGTTCCTGTTGAGAGGGCCTCCTCTTGAGATGCGACGGGAACGACGGGAACTCTTTCCCGACGAAGCAGGGAAAGGATCCCTCATCTCGAGCTACGAGGCGGAAACGGGGCTCCTCTGGATGTGGGCGGGACCCTCGTGATTCCTCTCGAGTGGAGACGGGAATGTCGGGGAACTTCTTGATTTGCACCAAGGGTGTGAAGGACCCTTTCGAAGTTCCAGAGGTGAGGTGTGATCAGCCTCGAGACGCCTCAGCTGAAATGGGCCTCATCTCGCCTGGATGGGAGAACCTCCTTGATTTTCTCGAGTTGCGGCAGGTCTTCTCGAGTTACGACGGGGACCTCAGGGACCCGCTCTGGTGGCCTCAGGAAAGGCCAGTCCCCATGCGAGTTGCTAGGGGACCTCTCGGGATTCCTCTCCCGTCCATGCTGGGGCCTCAGTCCTTGTGTGGAGTCGGGGCCGGAACCTGAGGATTCCTCTCCAGTGTTGCCATGGATCTTGGGGTGCTTCTGAGTCTCCCCAGGGGAGTCAGGCCTCGTCTCGAGTGGGGGCATGCACGTGCGCTTTCCTCCCGAGCTGCAGCAGTAGTGTCACGCTTCCTGTCACGTGGATCAAGGGATCTGTGGCTTTCCCTCGAAGCTGTCCCTCGAGGCTTTCCCACGAGGCTTTCCCACAGGGCTGTGCCACGTGCCACCTTGGTGTGAGTCGATCCTCGGCGTGAAAGACGAGCCGGTGAAGGGAAAAGAGGTTCCTCTGGAATGGACTGAGACATCTGGGGGACTCTTGGAATGGTGGCACGACCCTGGAGTTCCTCTCGCCGTTCCTGTTGAGAGGGCCTCCTCTTGAGATGCGACGGGAACGCCGGGGACTATTTCCCGACGAAGCAGGGAAAGGATCCCTCATCTCGAGCTACGAGGCGGAAACGGGGCTCCTCTGGATGTGGGCGGGACCTTCGTGATTCCTCTCGAGTGGAGACGGCTAGGTCGGGGAACTTCTTGATTTGCACCAAGGGTGTGAAGGAGCATTTCGAAGTTCCAGAGGTGAGGTTTGATCAGCCTCGAGACGCCTCAGCGGAAATGGGCCTCATCTCGCCTGGAGGGGAGAATCTCCTGGATTTTCTCGAGTTGCGGCAGGTCTTCTCAAGTTACGACGGGGAACTCAGGGATCCGCTCTGGTGGCCTCAGGAAAGGCCAGTCCCCATGCGAGTTGCTAGGGGGCCTCTCGGGATTCCTCTCCCGTCCATGCCGGGGCCTCAGTCCTTGTGTGGAGTCGGGGCCGGAACCTGAGGATTCCTCTCCAGTGTTGCCATGGATCTTGGGGTGCTTCTGAGTCTCCCCAGGGGAGTCAGGCCACGTCTCGAGTGGAGGCATGCACGTGCGCTTTCCTCCCGAGCTGCAGCAGTAGTGTCACGCTTCCTGTCACGTGGATCAAGGGATCTGTGGCTTTCCCTCGAGGCTGTCCCTCGAGGCTTTCCCACGAGGCTTTCCCACAGGGCTGTGCCACGTGCCACCTTGGTGTGAGTCGATCCTCGGCGTGAAAGACGAGCCGGTGAAGGGAAAAGAGGTTCCTCTGGAATGGACTGAGACATCTGGGGGACTCTTGGAATGGTGGCACGACCCTGGAGTTCCTCTCGCCGTTCCTGTTGAGAGGGCCTCCACTTGAGATGCGACGGGAACGCCGGGAACTCTTTCCCGACGAAGCAGGGAAAGGATCCCTCATCTCGAGCTACGAGGCGGAAACGGGGCTCCTCTGGATGTGGGCGGGACCCTCGTGATTCCTCTCGAGTGGAGACGGCTAGGTCGGGGAACTTCTTGATTTGCACCAAGGGTGTGAAGGACCCTTTCGAAGTTCCAGAGGTGAGGTGTGATCAGCCTCGAGACGCCTCAGCGGAAATGGGCCTCATCTCGCCTGGAGGGGAGAACCTCCTGGATTTTCTCGAGTTGCGGCAGGTCTTCTCGAGTTACGACGGGGACCTCAGGGACCCACTCTGGTGGCCTCAGGAAAGGCCAGTCCCCATGCGAGTTGCTAGGGGACCTCTCGGGATTCCTCTCCCGTCCATGCCGGGGCCTCAGTCCTTGTGTGGAGTCGGGGCCGGAACCTGAGGATTGCTCTCCAGTGTTGCCATGGATCTTGGGGTGCTTCTGAGTCTCCCCAGGGGAGTCAGGCCTCGTCTCGAGTGGGGGCATGCACGTGCGCTTTCCTCCCGAGCTGCAGCAGTAGTGTCACGCTTCCTGTCACGTGGATCAAGGGATCTGTGGCTTTCCCTCGAGGCTGTCCCTCGAGGCTTTCCCACGAGGCTTTCCCACAGGGCTGTGCCACGTGCCACCTTGGTGTGAGTCGATCCTCGGCGTGAAAGACGAGCCGGTGAAGGGAAAAGAGGTTCCTCTGGAATGGACTGAGACATCTGGGGGACTCTTGGAATGGTGGCACGACCCTGGAGTTCCTCTCGCCGTTCCTGTTGAGAGGGCCTCCTCTTGAGATGCGACGGGAACGCCGGGAACTCTTTCCCGACAAAGCAGGGAAAGGATCCCTCATCTCGAGCTACGAGGCGGAAACGGGGCTCCTCTGGATGTGGGCGGGACCCTCGTGATTCCTCTCGAGTGGAGACGGCTAGGTCGGGGAACTTCTTGATTTGCACCAAGGGTGTGAAGGACCCTTTCGAAGTTCCAGAGGTGAGGTGTGATCAGCCTAGAGACGCCTCAGCGGAAATGGGCCTCATCTCGCCTGGAGGGGAGAACCTCCTGGATTTTCTCGAGTTGCGGCAGGTCTTCTCGAGTTACGACGGGGACCACAGGGACCCGCTCTGGTGGCCTCAGGAAAGGCCAGTCCCCATGCGTGTTGCTAGGGGACCTCTCGGGATTCCTCTCCCGTCCATGCCGGGGCCTCAGTCCTTGTGTGGAGTCGGGGCCGGAACCTGAGGATTGCTCTCCAGTGTTGCCATGGATCTTGGGGTGCTTCTGAGTCTCCCCAGGGGAGTCAGGCCTCGTCTCGAATGGGGGCATGCACGTGCGCTTTCCTCCCGAGCTGCAGCAGTAGTGTCACGCTTCCTGTCACGTGGATCAAGGGATCTGTGGCTTTCCCTCGAGGCTGTCCCTCGAGGCTTTCCCACGAGGCTTTCCCACAGGGCTGTGCCACGTGCCACCTTGGTGTGAGTCGATCCTCGGCGTGAAAGACGAGCCGGTGAAGGGAAAAGAGGTTCCTCTGGAATGGACTGAGACATCTGGGGGACTCTTGGAATGGTGGCACGACCCTGGAGTTCCTCTCGCCGTTCCTGTTGAGAGGGCCTCCTCTTGAGATGCGACGGGAACGCCGGGAACTCTTTCCCGACGAAGCAGGGAAAGGATCCCTCATCTCGAGCTACGAGGCGGAAACGGGGCTCCTCTGGATGTGGGCGGGACCCTCGTGATTCCTCTCGAGTGGAGACGGCTAGGTCGGGGAACTTCTTGATTTGCACCAAGGGTGTGAAGGACCCTTTCGAAGTTCCAGAGGTGAGGTGTGATCAGCCTCGAGATGCCTCAGCGGAAATGGGCCTCATCTCGCCTGGAGGGGAGAACCTCCTGGATTTTCTCGAGTTGCGGCAGGTCTTCTCGAGTTGCGACGGGGACCACAGGGACCCGCTCTGGTGGCCTCAGGAAAGGCCAGTCCCCATGCGTGTTGCTAGGGGACCTCTCGGGATTCCTCTCCCGTCCATGCCGGGGCCTCAGTCCTTGTGTAGAGTCGGGGCCGGAACCTGAGGATTCCTCTCCAGTGTTGCCATGGATCTTGGGGTGCTTCTGAGTCTCCCCAGGGGAGTCAGGCCTCGTCTCGAGTGGGGGCATGCACGTGCGCTTTCCTCCCGAGCTGCAGCAGTAGTGTCACGCTTCCTGTCACGTGGATCAAGGGATCTGTGGCTTTCCCTCGAGGCTGTCCCTCGAGGCTTTCCCACGAGGCTTTCCCACAGGGCTGTGCCACGTGCCACCTTGGTGTGAGTCGATCCTCGGCGTGAAAGACGAGCCGGTGAAGGGAAAAGAGGTTCCTCTGGAATGGACTGAGACATCTGGGGGACTCTTGGAATGGTGGCACGACCCTGGAGTTCCTCTCGCCGTTCCTGTTGAGAGGGCCTCCTCTTGAGATGCGACGGGAACGCCGGGAACTCTTTCCCGACGAAGCAGGGAAAGGATCCCTCATCTCGAGCTACGAGGCGGAAACGGGGCTCCTCTGGATGTGGGCGGGACCCTCGTGATTCCTCTCGAGTGGAGACGGCTAGGTCGGGGAACTTCTTGATTTGCACCAAGGGTGTGAAGGACCCTTTCGAAGTTCCAGAGGTGAGGTGTGATCAGCCTCGAGACGCCTCAGCGGAAATGGGCCTCATCTCGCCTGGAGGGGAGAACCTCCTGGATTTTCTCGAGTTGCGGCAGGTCTTCTCGAGTTACGACGGGGACCTCAGGGACCCGCTCTGGTGGCCTCAGGAAAGGCCAGTCCCCATGCGTGTTGCTAGGGGACCTCTCGGGATTCCTCTCCCGTCCATGCCGGGGCCTCAGTCCTTGTGTGGAGTCGGGGCCGGAACCTGAGGATTGCTCTCCAGTGTTGCCATGGATTTGGGGTGCTTCTGAGTCTCCCCAGGGGAGTCAGGCCTCGTCTCGAGTGGGGGCATGCACGTGCGCTTTCCTCCCGAGCTGCAGCAGTAGTGTCACACTTCCTGTCACGTGGATCAAGGGATCTGTGGCTTTCCCTCGAGGCTGTCCCTCGAGGCTTTCCCACGAGGCTTTCCCACAGGGCTGTGCCACGTGCCACCTTGGTGTGAGTCGATCCTCGGCGTGAAAGACGAGCCGGTGAAGGGAAAAGAGGTTCCTCTGGAATGGACTGAGACATCTGGGGGACTCTTGGAATGGTGGCACGACCCTGGAGTTCCTCTCGCCCTTCCTGTTCAGAGGGCCTCCTCTTGAGATGCGACGGGAACGCCGGGAACTCTTTCCCGACGAAGCAGGGAAAGGATCCCTCATCTCGAGCTACGAGGCAGAAACGGGGCTCCTCTGGATGTGGGCGGGACGCTCGTGATTCCTCTCGAGTGGAGACGGCTAGGTCGGGGAACTTCTTGATTTGCACCAAGGGTGTGAAGGACCCTTTCGAAGTTCCAGAGGTGAGGTGTGATCAGCCTCGAGACGCCTCAGCGGAAATGGGCCTCATCTCGCCTGGAGGGGAGAACCTCCTGGATTTTCTCGAGTTGCGGCAGGTCTTCTCGAGTTACGACGGGGACCACAGGGACCCGCTCTGGTGGCCTCAGGAAAGGCCAGTCCCCATGCGTGTTGCTAGCGGACCTCTCGGGATTCCTCTCCCGTCCATGCCGGGGCCTCAGTCCTTGTGTGGAGTCGGGGCCGGAACCTGAGGATTCCTCTCCAGTGTTGCCATGGATCTTGGGGTGCTTCTGAGTCTCCCCAGGGGAGTCAGGCCTCGTCTCGAGTGGGGGCATGCACGTGCGCTTTCCTCCCGAGCTGCAGCAGTAGTGTCACGCTTCCTGTCACGTGGATCAAGGGATCTGTGGCTTTCCCTCGAGGCTGTCCCTCGAGGCTTTCCCACGAGGCTTTCCCACAGGGCTGTGCCACGTGCCACCTTGGTGTGAGTCGATCCTCGGCGTTAAAGACGAGCCGGTGAAGGGAAAAGAGGTTCCTCTGGAATGGACTGAGACATCTGGGGGACTCTTGGAATGGTGGCACGACCCTGGAGTTCCTCTCGCCCTTCCTGTTCAGAGGGCCTCCTCTTGAGATGCGACGGGAACGCCGGGAACTCTTTCCCGACGAAGCAGGGAAAGGATCCCTCATCTCGAGCTACGAGGCGGAAACGGGGCTCCTCTGGATGTGGGCGGGACCCTCGTGATTCCTCTCGAGTGGAGACGGCTAGGTCGGGGAACTTCTTGATTTGCACCAAGGGTGTGAAGGACCCTTTCGAAGTTCCAGAGGTGAGGTGTGATCAGCCTCGAGATGCCTCAGCGGAAATGGGCCTCATCTCGCCTGGAGGGGAGAACCTCCTGGATTTTCTCGAGTTGCGGCAGGTCTTCTCGAGTTGCGACGGGGACCACAGGGACCCGCTCTGGTGGCCTCAGGAAAGGCCAGTCCCCATGCGTGTTGCTAGGGGACCTCTCGGGATTCCTCTCCCGTCCATGCCGGGGCCTCAGTCCTTGTGTGGAGTCGGGGCCGGAACCTGAGGATTCCTCTCCAGTGTTGCCATGGATCTTGGGGTGCTTCTGAGTCTCCCCAGGGGAGTCAGGCCTCGTCTCGAGTGGGGGCATGCACGTGCGCTTTCCTCCCGAGCTGCAGCAGTAGTGTCACGCTTCCTGTCACGTGGATCAAGGGATCTGTGGCTTTCCCTCGAGGCTGTCCCTCGACGCTTTCCCACGAGGCTTTCCCACAGGGCTGTGCCACGTGCCACCTTGGTGTGAGTCGATCCTCGGCGTGAAAGACGAGCCGGTGAAGGGAAAAGAGGTTCCTCTGGAATGGACTGAGACATCTGGGGGACTCTTGGAATGGTGGCACGACCCTGGAGTTCCTCTCGCCGTTCCTGTTGAGAGGGCCTCCTCTTGAGATGCGACGGGAACGCCGGGAACTCTTTCCCGACGAAGCAGGGAAAGGATCCCTCATCTCGAGCTACGAGGCGGAAACGGGGCTCCTCTGGATGTGGGCGGGACCCTCGTGATTCCTCTCGAGTGGAGACGGGTATGTCGGGGAACTTCTTGATTTGCACCAAGGGTGTGAAGGAGCCTTTCGAAGTTCCAGAGGTGAGGTGTGATCAGCCTCGAGACGCCTCAGTGGAAATGGGCCTCATCTCGCCTGGATGGGAGAACCTCCTGGATTTTCTCGAGTTGCGGCAGGTCTTCTCGAGTTACGACGGGGACCTCAGGGACCCGCTCTGGTGGCCTCAGGAAAGGCCAGTCCCCATGCGAGTTGCTAAGGGACCTCTCGGGATTCCTCTCCCGTCCATGCTGGGGCCTCAGTCCTTGTGTGGAGTCGGGGCCGGAACCTGAGGATTCCTCTCCAGTGTTGCCATGGATCTTGGGGTGCTTCTGAGTCTCCCCAGGGGAGTCAGGCCTCGTCTCGAGTGGGGGCATGCACGTGCGCTTTCCTCCCGAGCTGCAGCAGTAGTGTCACGCTTCCTGTCACGTGGATCAAGGGATCTGTGGCTTTCCCTCGAAGCTGTCCCTCGAGGCTTTCCCACGAGGCTTTCCCACAGGGCTGTGCCACGTGCCACCTTGGTGTGAGTCGATCCTCGGCGTGAAAGACGAGCCGGTGAAGGGAAAAGAGGTTCCTCTGGAATGGACTGAGACATCTGGGGGACTCTTGGAATGGTGGCACGACCCTGGAGTTCCTCTCGCCGTTCCTGTTCAGAGGGCCTCCTCTTGAGATGCGACGGGAACGCCGGGGACTATTTCCCGACGAAGCAGGGAAAGGATCCCTCATCTCGAGCTACGAGGCGGAAATGGGGCTCCTCTGGATGTGGGCGGGACCTTCGTGATTCCTCTCGAGTGGAGACGGCTAGGTCGGGGAACTTCTTGATTTGCACCAAGGGTGTGAAGGAGCATTTCGAAGTTCCAGAGGTGAGGTTTGATCAGCCTCGAGACGCCTCAGCGGAAATGGGCCTCATCTCGCCTGGAGGGGAGAATCTCCTGGATTTTCTCGAGTTGCGGCAGGTCTTCTCAAGTTACGACGGGGAACTCAGGGACCCGCTCTGGTGGCCTCAGGAAAGGCCAGTCCCCATGCGAGTTGCTAGGGGGCCTCTCGGGATTCCTCTCCCGTCCATGCCGGGGCCTCAGTCCTTGTGTGGAGTCGGGGCCGGAACCTGAGGATTCCTCTCCAGTGTTGCCATGAATCTTGGGGTGCTTCTGAGTCTCCCCAGGGGAGTCAGGCCTCTTCTCGAGTGGGGCCATGCACGTGTGCTTTCCTCCCGAGCTGCAGCAGTAGTGTCACGCTTCCTGTCACGTGGATCAAGGGATCTGTGGCTTTCCCTCGAGGCTGTCCCTCGAGGCTTTCCCACGAGGCTTTCCCACAGGGCTGTGCCACGTGCCACCTTGGTGTGAGTCGATCCTCGGCGTGAAAAACGAGCCGCTGAAGGGAAAAGAGGTTCCTCTGGAATGGACTGAGACATCTGGGGGACTCTTGGAATGGTGGCACGACCCTGGAGTTCCTCTCGCTGTTCCTGTTGAGAGGGCCTCCTCTTGAGATGCGACGGGAACGCCGGGAACTCTTTCCCGACGAAGCAGGGAAAGGATCCCTCATCTCGAGCTACGAGGCGGAAACGGGGCTCCTCTGGATGTGGGCGGGACCCTCGTGATTCCTCTCGAGTGGAGACGGGTATGTCGGGGAACTTCTTGATTTGCACCAAGGGTGTGAAGGAGCCTTTCGAAGTTCCAGAGGTGAGGTGTGATCAGCCTCGAGACGCCTCAGCGGAAATGGGCCTCATCTCGCCTGGATGGGAGAACCTCCTGGATTTTCTCGAGTTGCGGCAGGTCTTCTCGAGTTACGACGGGGACCTCAGGGACCCGCTCTGGTGGCCTCAGGAAAGGCCAGTCCCCATGCGAGTTGCTAGGGGACCTCTCGGGATTCCTCTCCCGTCCATGCCGGGGCCTCAGTCCTTGTGTGGAGTCGGGGCCGGAACCTGAGGATTCCTCTCCAGTGTTGCCATGGATCTTGGGGTGCTTCTGAGTCTCCCCAGGGGAGTCAGGCCTCGTCTCGAGTGGGGGCATGCACGTGCGCTTTCCTCCCGAGCTGCAGCAGTAGTGTCACGCTTCCTGTCACGTGGATCAAGGGATCTGTTGCTTTCCCTCGAAGCTGTCCCTCGAGGCTTTCCCACGAGGCTTTCCCACAGGGCTGTGCCACGTGCCACCTTGGTGTGAGTCGATCCTCGGCGTGAAAGACGAGCCGGTGAAGGGAAAAGAGGTTCCTCTGGAATGGACTGAGACATCTGGGGGACTCTTGGAATGGTGGCACGACCCTGGAGTTCCTCTCGCCGTTCCTGTTGAGAGGGCCTCCTCTTGAGATGCGACGGGAACGCCGGGGACTATTTCCCGACGAACCAGGGAAATGATCCCTCATCTCGAGCTACGAGGCGGAAATGGGGCTCCTCTGGATGTGGGCGGGACCTTCGTGATTCCTCTCGAGTGGAGACGGCTAGGTCGGGGAACTTCTTGATTTGCACCAAGGGTGTGAAGGAGCATTTCGAAGTTCCAGAGGTGAGGTTTGATCAGCCTCGAGACGCCTCAGCGGAAATGGGCCTCATCTCGCCTGGAGGGGAGAATCTCCTGGATTTTCTCGAGTTGCGGCAGGTCTTCTCAAGTTACGACGGGGAACTCAGGGACCCGCTCTGGTGGCCTCAGGAAAGGCCAGTCCCCATGCGAGTTGCTAGGGGGCCTCTCGGGATTCCTCTCCCGTCCATGCCGGGGCCTCAGTCCTTGTGTGGAGTCGGGGCCGGAACCTGAGGATTCCTCTCCAGTGTTGCCATGAATCTTGGGGTGCTTCTGAGTCTCCCCAGGGGAGTCAGGCCTCTTCTCGAGTGGGGCCATGCACGTGCGCTTTCCTCCCGAGCTGCAGCAGTAGTGTCACGCTTCCTGTCACGTGGATCAAGGGATCTGTGGCTTTCCCTCGAGGCTGTCCCTCGAGGCTTTCCCACGAGGCTTTCCCACAGGGCTGTGCCACGTGCCACCTTGGTGTGAGTCGATCCTCGGCGTGAAAGACGAGCCGGTGAAGGGAAAAGAGGTTCCTCTGGAATGGACTGAGACATCTGGGGGACTCTTGGAATGGTGGCACGACCCTGGAGTTCCTCTCGCCGTTCCTGTTGAGAGGGCCTCCTCTTGAGATGCGACGGGAACGCCGGGAACTCTTTCCCGACGAAGCAGGGAATGGATCCCTCATCTCGAGCTACGAGGCGGAAACGGGGCTCCTCTGGATGTGGGCGGGACCCTCGTGATTCCTCTCGAGTGGAGACGGCTAGGTCGGGGAACTTCTTGATTTGCACCAAGGGTGTGAAGGAGCCTTTCGAAGTTCCAGAGGTGAGGTGTGATCAGCCTCGAGACGCCTCAGCGGAAATGGGCCTCATCTCGCCTGGATGGGAGAACCTCTTGGATTTTCTCGAGTTGCGGCAGGTCTTCTCGAGTTACGACGGGGACCTCAGGGACCCGCTCTGGTGGCCTCAGGAAAGGCCAGTCCCCATGCGAGTTGCTAGGGGACCTCTCGGGATTCCTCTCCCGTCCATGCCGGGGCCTCAGTCCTTGTGTGGAGACGGGGCCGGAACCTGAGGATTCCTCTCCAGTGTTGCCATGGATCTTGGGGTGCTTCTGAGTCTCCCCAGGGGAGTCAGGCCTCGTCTCGAGTGGGGGCATGCACGTGCGCTTTCCTCCCGAGCTGCAGCAGTAGTGTCACGCTTCCTGTCACGTGGATCAAGGGATCTGTGGCTTTCCCTCGAGGCTGTCCCTCGAGGCTTTCCCACGAGGCTTTCCCACAGGGCTGTGCCACGTGCCACCTTGGTGTGAGTCGATCCTCGGCGTGAAAGACGAGCCGGTGAAGGGAAAAGAGGTTCCTCTGGAATGGACTGAGACATCTGGGGGACTCTTGGAATGGTGGCACGACCCTGGAGTTCCTCTCGCCGTTCCTGTTGAGAGGGCCTCCTCTTGAGATGCGACGGGAACGCCGGGGACTATTTCCCGACGAAGCAGGGAAAGGATCCCTCATCTCGAGCTACGAGGCGGAAATGGGGCTCCTCTGGATGTGGGCGGGACCTTCGTGATTCCTCTCGAGTGGAGACGGCTAGGTCGGGGAACTTCTTGATTTGCACCAAGGGTGTGAAGGAGCATTTCGAAGTTCCAGAGGTGAGGTTTGATCACTCGAGACGCCTCAGCGGAAATGGGCCTCATCTCGCCTGGAGGGGAGAATCTCCTGGATTTTCTCGAGTTGCGGCAGGTCTTCTCAAGTTACGACGGGGAACTCAGGGACCCGCTCTGGTGGCCTCAGGAAAGGCCAGTCCCCATGCGAGTTGCTAGGGGGCCTCTCGGATTCCTCTCCCGTCCATGCCGGGGCCTCAGTCCTTGTGTGGAGTCGGGGCCGGAACCTGAGGATTCCTCTCCAGTGTTGCCATGAATCTTGGGGTGCTTCTGAGTCTCCCCAGGGGAGTCAGGCCTCGTCTCGAGTGGGGCCATGCACGTGCGCTTTCCTCCCGAGCTGCAGCAGTAGTGTCACGCTTCCTGTCACGTGGATCAAGGGATCTGTGGCTTTCCCTCGAGGCTGTCCCTCGAGGCTTTCCCACGAGGCTTTCCCACAGGGCTGTGCCACGTGCCACCTTGGTGTGAGTCGATCCTCGGCGTGAAAGACGAGCCGGTGAAGGGAAAAGAGGTTCCTCTGGAATGGACTGAGACATCTGGGGGACTCTTGGAATGGTGGCACGACCCTGGAGTTCCTCTCGCTGTTCCTGTTGAGAGGGCCTCCTCTTGAGATGCGACGGGAACGCCGGGAACTCTTTCCCGACGAAGCAGGGAAAGGATCCCTCATCTCGAGCTACGAGGCGGAAACGGGGCTCCTCTGGATGTGGGCGGGACCCTCGTGATTCCTCTCGAGTGGAGACGGCTAGGTCGGGGAACTTCTTGATTTGCACCAAGGGTGTGAAGGACCCTTTCGAAGTTCCAGAGGTGAGGTGTGATCAGCCTCGAGATGCCTCAGCGGAAATGGGCCTCATCTCGCCTGGAGGGGAGAACCTCCTGGATTTTCTCGAGTTGCGGCAGGTCTTCTCGAGGTTACGACGGGCACCTCAGGGACCCGCTCTGATCGCCTCAGGAAAGGCCACTCCCCATGCGAGTTGCTAGGGGACCTCTCGGGATTCCTCTCCCGTCCATGCCGGGGCCTCAGTCCTTGTGTGGAGTCGGGGGCCGGAACCTGAGGATTGCTCTCCAGTGTTGCCATGGATCTTGGGGTGCTTCTGAGTCTCCCCAGGGGAGTCAGGCCTCGTCTCGAGTGGGGGCATGCACGTGCGCTTTCCTCCCGCGCTGCAGCAGTAGTGTCACCCTTCCTGTCACGTGGATCAAGGGATCTGTGGCTTTCCCTCGAGGCTGTCCCCTCGAGGCTGTCCCACGAGGCTTTCCCACAGGGCTGTGCCACGTGCCACCTTGGTGTGAGTCGATCCTTGGCGTGAAAGACGAGCCGGTGAAGGGAAAAGAGGTTCCTCTGGAATGGACTGAGACATCTGGGGGACTCTTGGAATGGTGGCACGACCCTGGAGTTCCTCTCGCCGTTCCTGTTGAGAGGGCCTCCTCTTGAGATGCGACGGGAACGCCGGGAACTCTTTCCCGACGAAGCAGGGAAAGGATCCCTCATCTCGAGCTACGAGGCGGAAACGGGGCTCCTCTGGATGTGGGCGGGACCCTCGTGATTCCTCTCGAGTGGAGACGGCTAGGTCGGGGAACTTCTTGATTTGCACCAAGGGTGTGAAGGTGCCTTTCGAAGTTCCAGAGGTGAGGTGTGATCAGCCTCGAGACGCCTCAGCGGAAATGGGCCTCATCTCGCCTGGAGGGGAGAACCTCCTGGATTTTCTCGAGTTGCGGCAGGTCTTCTCGAGTTACGACGGGGACCTCAGGGACCCGCTCTGGTGGCCTCAGGAAAGGCCAGTCCCCATGCGAGTTGCTAGGGGACCTCTCGGGATTCCTCTCCCGTCCATGCCGGGGCCTCAGTCCTTGTGTGGAGTCGGGGCCGGAACCTGAGGATTGCTCTCCAGTGTTGCCATGGATCTTGGGGTGCTTCTGAGTCTCCCCAGGGGAGTCAGGCCTCGTCTCGAGTGGGGGCATGCACGTGCGCTTTCCTCCCGAGCTGCAGCAGTAGTGTCACGCTTCCTGTCACGTGGATCAAGCGATCTGTGGCTTTCCCTTGAGGCTGTCCCTCGAGGCTTTCCCACGAGGCTTTCCCACAGGGCTGTGCCACGTGCCACCTTGGTGTGAGTCGATCCTCGGCGTGAAAGACGAGCCGGTGAAGGGAAAAGAGGTTCCTCTGGAATGGACTGAAACATCTGGGGGACTCTTGGAATGGTGGCACGACCCTGGAGTTCCTCTCGCCGTTCCTGTTGAGAGGGCCTCCTCTTGAGATGCGACGGGAACGCCGGGGACTCTTTCCCGACGAAGCAGGGAAAGGATCCCTCATCTCGAGCTACGAGGCGGAAACGGGGCTCCTCTGGATGTGGGCGGGACCCTCGTGATTCCTCTCGAGTGGAGACGGGTATGTCGGGGAACATCTTGATTTGCACCAAGGGTGTGAAGTAGCCTTTCGAAGTTCCAGAGGTGAGGTGTGATCAGCCTCGAGACTCCTCAGCGGAAATGGGCCTCATCTCGCCTGGAGGGGGAGAACCTCCTGGATTTTCTCGAGTTGCGGCAGGTCTTCTAGAGTTACGACGGGGACCTCAGGGACCCGCTCTGGGTGGCCTCAGGAAAGGCCAGTCCCCATGCGAGTTGCTAGGGGACCTCTCGGGATTCCTCTCCCGTCCATGCCGGGGCCTCAGTCCTTGTGTGGAGTCGGGGCCGGAACCTGAGGATTCCTCTCCAGTGTTGCCATGGATCTTGGGGTGCTTCTGAGTCTCCCCAGGGGAGTCAGGCCTCGTCTCGAGTGGGGGCATGCACGTGCGCTTTCCTCCCGAGCTGCAGCAGTAGTGTCACGCTTCCTGTCACGTGGATCAAGGGATCTCTGGCTTTCCCTCGAGGCTGTCCCTCGAGGCTTTCCCACGAGGCTTTCCCACAGGGCTGTGCCACGTGCCACCTTGGTGTGAGTCGATCCTCGGCGTGAAAGACGAGCCGGTGAAGGGAAAAGAGGTTCCTCTGGAATGGACTGAGACATCTGGGGGACTCTTGGAATGGTGGCACGACCCTGGAGTTCCTCTCGCCGTTCCTGTTGAGAGGGCCTCCTCTTGAGATGCGACGGGAACGCCGGGAACTCTTTCCCGACGAAGCAGGGAAAGGATCCCTCATCTCGAGCTACGAGGCAGAAACGGGGCTCCTCTGGATGTGGGCGGGACCCTCGTGATTCCTCTCGAGTGGAGACGGCTAGGTCGGGGAACTTCTTGATTTGCACCAAGGATGTGAAGGACCCTTTCGAAGTTCCAGAGGTGAGGTGTGATCAGCCTCGAGACGCCTCAGCGGAAATGGGCCTCATCTCGCCTGGAGGGGAGAACCTCCTGGATTTTCTCGAGTTGCGGCAGGTCTTCTCGAGTTACGACGGGGACCACAGGGACCCGCTCTGGTGGCCTCAGGAAAGGCCAGTCCCCATGCGTGTTGCTAGGGGACCTCTCGGGATTCCTCTCCCGTCCATGCCGGGGCCTCAGTCCTTGTGTGGAGTCGGGGCCGGAACCTGAGGATTGCTCTCCAGTGTTGCCATGGATCTTGGGGTGCTTCTGAGTCTCCCCAGGGGAGTCAGGCCTCGTCTCGAGTGGGGGCATGCACGTGCGCTTTCCTCCCGAGCTGCAGCAGTAGTGTCACGCTTCCTGTCACGTGGATCAAGGGATCTGTGGCTTTCCCTCGAAGCTGTCCCTCGAGGCTTTCCCACGAGGCTTTCCCACACGGCTGTGCCACGTGCCACCTTGGTGTGAGTCGATCCTCGGCGTGAAAGACGAGCCGGTGAAGGGAAAAGAGGTTCCTCTGGAATGGACTGAGACATCTGGGGGACTCTTGGAATGATGGCACGACCCTGGAGTTCCTCTCGCCGTTCCTGTTGAGAGGGCCTCCTCTTGAGATGCGACGGGAACGCTGGGAACTCTTTCCCGACGAAGCAGGGAAAGGATCCCTCATCTCGAGCTACGAGGCGGAAACGGGGCTCCTCTGGATGTGGGCGGGACCCTCGTGATTCCTCTCGAGTGGAGACGGGTATGTCGGGGAACTTCTTGATTTGCACCAAGGGTGTGAAGGACCCTTTCGAAGTTCCAGAGGTGAGGTGTGATCAGCCTCGAGACGCCTCAGCGGAAATGGGCCTCATCTCGCCTGGAGGGGAGAACCTCCTGGATTTTCTCGAGTTGCGGCAGGTCTTCTCGAGTTACGACGGGGACCTCAGGGACCCGCTCTGGTGGCCTCAGGAAAGGCCAGTCCCCATGCGAGATGCTAGGGGACCTCTCGGGATTCCTCTCCCGTCCATGCCGGGGCCTCAGTCCTTGTGTGGAGTCGGGGCCGGAACCTGAGGATTCCTCTCCAGTGTTTACATGGATCTCGGGGTGCTTATGAGTCTCCCCAGGGGAGTCAGGCCTCGTCTCGAGTGGGGGTATGCACGTGCGCTTTCCTCCCGAGCTGCAGCAGTAGTGTCACGCTTCCTGTCACGTGGATCAAGGGATCTGTGGCTTTCCCTCGAGGCTGTCCCTCGAGGCTTTCCCACGAGGCTTTCCCACAGGGCAGTGCCACGTGCCACCTTGGTGTGACTCGATCCTAGGCGTGAAAGACGAGCCGGTGAGGGGAAAAGAGGTTCCTCTGGAAAGGACTGAGACATCTGGGGGACTCTTGGAATGGTGGCACGACCCTGGAGTTCCTCTCGCCGTTCCTGTTGAGAGGGCCTCCTCTTGAGATGCGACGGGAACGCCGGGAACTCTTTCCCGACGAAGCAGGAAAAGGATCCCTCATCTCGAGCTACGAGGCGGAAACGGGGCTCCTCTGGATGTGGGCGCGACCCTCGTGATTCCTCTCGAGTGGAGACGGGTATGTCGGGGAACTTCTTGATTTGCACCAAGGGTGTGAAGGAGCCTTTCGAAGTTCCAGAGGTGAGGTGTGATCAGCCTCGAGACGCCTCAGCGGAAATGGGCCTCATCTCGCCTGGATGGGAGAACCTCTTGGATTTTCTCGAGTTGCGGCAGGTCTTCTCGAGTTACGACGGGGACCTCAGGGACCCGCTCTGGTGGCCTCAGGAAAGGCCAGTCCCCATGCGAGTTGCTAGGGGACCTCTCGGGATTCCTCTCCCGTCCATGCCGGGGGCCTCAGTCCTTGTGTGGAGACGGGGCCGGAACCTGAGGATTCCTCTCCAGTGTTGGCCATGGATCTTGGGGTGCTTCTGAGTCTCCCCAGGGGAGTCAGGCCTCGTCTCGAGTGGGGGCATGCACGTGCGCTTTCCTCCCGAGCTGCAGCAGTAGTGTCACGCTTCCTGTCACGTGGATCAAGGGATCTGTGGCTTTCCCTCGAGGCTGTCCCTCGAGGCTTTCCCACGAGGCTTTCCCACAGGGCTATGCCACGTGCCACCTTGGTGTGAGTCGATCCTCGGCGTGAAAGACGAGCCGGTGAAGGGAAAAGAGGTTCCTCTGGAATGGACTGAGACATCTGGGGGACTCTTGGAATGGTGGCACGACCCTGGAGTTCCTCTCGCCGTTCCTGTTGAGAGGGCCTCCTCTTGAGATGCGACGGGAACGCCGGGGACTATTTCCCGACGAAGCAGGGAAAGGATCCCTCATCTCGAGCTACGAGGCGGAAATGGGGCTCCTCTGGATGTGGGCGGGACCTTCGTGATTCCTCTCGAGTGGAGACGGCTAGGTCGGGGAACTTCTTGATTTGCACCAAGGGTGTGAAGGAGCATTTCGAAGTTCCAGAGGTGAGGTTTGATCAGCCTCGAGACGCCTCAGCGGAAATGGGCCTCATCTCGCCTGGAGGGGAGAATCTCCTGGATTTTCTCGAGTTGCGGCAGGTCTTCTCAAGTTACGACGGGGAACTCAGGGACCCGCTCTGGTTGGCCTCAGGAAAGGCCAGTCCCCATGCGAGTTGCTAGGGGGCCTCTCGGGATTCCTCTCCCGTCCATGCCGGGGCCTCAGTCCTTGTGTGGAGTCGGGGCCGGAACCTGAGGATTCCTCTCCAGTGTTGCCATGAATCTTGGGGTGCTTCTGAGTCTCCCCAGGGGAGTCAGGCCTCGTCTCGAGTGGGGCCATGCACGTGCGCTTTCCTCCCGAGCTGCAGCAGTAGTGTCACGCTTCCTGTCACGTGGATCAAGGGATCTGTGGCTTTCCCTCGAGGCTGTCCCTCGAGGCTTTCCCACGAGGCTTTCCCACAGGGCTGTGCCACGTGCCACCTTGGTGTGAGTCGATCCTCGGCGTGAAATACGAGCCGGTGAAGGGAAAAGAGGTTCCTCTGGAATGGACTGAGACATCTGGGGGACTCTTGGAATGGTGGCACGACCCTGGAGTTCCTCTCGCCGTTCCTGTTGAGAGGGCCTCCTCTTGAGATGCGACGGGAACGCCGGGAACTCTTTCCCGACGAAGCAGGGAAAGGATCCCTCATCTCGAGCTACGAGGCGGAAACGGGGCTCCTCTGGATGTGGGCGGGACCCTCGTGATTCCTCTCGAGTGGAGACGGCTAGGTCGGGGAACTTCTTGATTTGCACCAAGGGTGTGAAGGACCCTTTCGAAGTTCCAGAGGTGAGGTGTGATCAGCCTCGAGATGCCTCAGCGGAAATGGGCCTCATCTCGCCTGGAGGGGAGAACCTCCTGGATTTTCTCGAGTTGCGGCAGGTCTTCTCGAGTTACGACGGGCACCTCAGGGACCCGCTCTGATCGCCTCAGGAAAGGCCACTCCCCATGCGAGTTGCTAGGGGACCTCTCGGGATTCCTCTCCCGTCCATGCCGGGGCCTCAGTCCTTGTGTGGAGTCGGGGCCGGAACCTGAGGATTGCTCTCCAGTGTTGCCATGGATCTTGGGGTGCTTCTGAGTCTCCCCAGGGGAGTCAGGCCTCGTCTCGAGTGGGGGCATGCACGTGCGCTTTCCTCCCGCGCTGCAGCAGTAGTGTCACCCTTCCTGTCACGTGGATCAAGGGATCTGTGGCTTTCCCTCGAGGCTGTCCCTCGAGGCTGTCCCACGAGGCTTTCCCACAGGGCTGTGCCACGTGCCACCTTGGTGTGAGTCGATCCTTGGCGTGAAAGACGAGCCGGTGAAGGGAAAAGAGGTTCCTCTGGAATGGACTGAGACATCTGGGGGACTCTTGGAATGGTGGCACGACCCTGGAGTTCCTCTCGCCGTTCCTGTTAAGAGGGCCTCCTCTTGAGATGCGACGGGAACGCCGGGAACTCTTTCCCGACGAAGCAGGGAAAGGATCCCTCATCTCGAGCTACGAGGCGGAAACGGGGCTCCTCTGGATGTGGGCGGGACCCTCGTGATTCCTCTCGAGTGGAGACGGCTAGGTCGGGGAACTTCTTGATTTGCACCAAGGGTGTGAAGGTGCCTTTCGAAGTTCCAGAGGTGAGGTGTGATCAGCCTCGAGACGCCTCAGCGGAAATGGGCCTCATCTCGCCTGGAGGGGAGAACCTCCTGGATTTTCTCGAGTTGCGGCAGGTCTTCTCGAGTTACGACGGGGACCTCAGGGACCCGCTCTGGTGGCCTCAGGAAAGGCCAGTCCCCATGCGAGTTGCTAGGGGACCTCTCGGGATTCCTCTCCCGTCCATGCCGGGGCCTCAGTCCTTGTGTGGAGTCGGGGCCGGAACCTGAGGATTCCTCTCCAGTGTTGCCATGGATCTTGGGGTGCTTCTGAGTCTCCCCAGGGGAGTCAGGCCTCGTCTCGAGTGGGGGCATGCACGTGCGCTTTCCTCCCGAGCTGCAGCAGTAGTGTCACGCTTCCTGTCACGTGGATCAAGCGATCTGTGGCTTTCCCTTGAGGCTGTCCCTCGAGGCTTTCCCACGAGGCTTTCCCACAGGGCTGTGCCACGTGCCACCTTGGTGTGAGTCGATCCTCGGCGTGAAAGACGAGCCGGTGAAGGGAAAAGAGGTTCCTCTGGAATGGACTGAGACATCTGGGGGACTCTTGGAATGGTGGCACGACCCTGGAGTTCCTCTCGCCGTTCCTGTTGAGAGGGCCTCCTCTTGAGATGCGACGGGAACGCCGGGGACTCTTTCCCGACGAAGCAGGGAAAGGATCCCTCATCTCGAGCTACGAGGCGGAAACGGGGCTCCTCTGGATGTGGGCGGGACCCTCGTGATTCCTCTCGAGTGGAGACGGCTAGGTCGGGGAACTTCTTGATTTGCACCGAGGGTGTGAAGGACCCTTTCGAAGTTCCAGAGGTGAGGTGTGATCAGCCTCGAGACGCCTCAGCGGAAATGGGCCTCATCTCGCCTGGAGGGGAGAACCTCCTGGATTTTCTCGAGTTGCGGCAGGTCTTCTCGAGTTACGACGGGGACCACAGGGACCCGCTCTGGTGGCCTCAGGAAAGGCCAGTCCCCATGCGTGTTGCTAGGGGACCTCTCGGGATTCCTCTCCCGTCCATGCCGGGGCCTCAGTCCTTGTGTGGAGTCGGGGCCGGAACCTGAGGATTGCTCTCCAGTGTTGCCATGGATCTTGGGGTGCTTCTGAGTCTCTCCAGGGGAGTCAGGCCTCGTCTCGAGTGGGGGCATGCACGTGCGCTTTCCTCCCGAGCTGCAGCAGTAGTGTCACGCTTCCTGTCACGTGGATCAAGGGATCTGTGGCTTTCCCTCGAAGCTGTCCCTCGAGGCTTTCCCACGAGGCTTTCCCACACGGCTGTGCCACGTGCCACCTTGGTGTGAGTCGATCCTCTGCGTGAAAGACGAGCCGGTGAAGGGAAAAGAGGTTCCTCTGGAATGGACTGAGACATCTGGGGGACTCTTGGAATGATGGCACGACCCTGGAGTTCCTCTCGCCGTTCCTGTTGAGAGGGCCTCCTCTTGCGATGCGACGGGAACGCTGGGAACTCTTTCCCGACGAAGCAGGGAAAGGATCCCTCATCTCGAGCTACGAGGCGGAAACGGGGCTCCTCTGGATGTGGGCGGGACCCTCGTGATTCCTCTCGAGTGGAGACGGGTATGTCGGGGAACTTCTTGATTTGCACCAAGGGTGTGAAGGACCCTTTCGAAGTTCCAGAGGTGAGGTGTGATCAGCCTCGAGACGCCTCAGCGGAAATGGGCCTCATCTCGCCTGGAGGGGAGAACCTCCTGGATTTTCTCGAGTTGCGGCAGGTCTTCTCGAGTTACGACGGGGACCTCAGGGACCCGCTCTGGTGGCCTCAGGAAAGGCCAGTCCCCATGCGAGATGCTAGGGGACCTCTCGGGATTCCTCTCCCGTCCATGCCGGGGCCTCAGTCCTTGTGTGGAGTCGGGGCCGGAACCTGAGGATTCCTCTCCAGTGTTTACATGGATCTCGGGGTGCTTATGAGTCTCCCCAGGGGAGTCAGGCCTCGTCTCGAGTGGGGGTATGCACGTGCGCTTTCCTCCCGAGCTGCAGCAGTAGTGTCACGCTTCCTGTCACGTGGATCAAGGGATCTGTGGCTTTCCCTCGAGGCTGTCCCTCGAGGCTTTCCCACGAGGCTTTCCCACAGGGCTGTGCCACGTGCCACCTTGGTGTGACTCGATCCTAGGCGTGAAAGACGAGCCGGTGAAGGGAAAAGAGGTTCCTCTGGAAAGGACTGAGACATCTGGGGGACTCTTGGAATGGTGGCACGACCCTGGAGTTCCTCTCGCCGTTCCTGTTGAGAGGGCCTCCTCTTGAGATGCGACGGGAACGCCGGGAACTCTTTCCCGACGAAGCAGGAAAAGGATCCCTCATCTCGAGCTACGAGGCGGAAACGGGGCTCCTCTGGATGTGGGCGGGACCCTCGTGATTCCTCTCGAGTGGAGACGGCTAGGTCGGGGAACTTCTTGATTTGAACCAAGGGTGTGAAGGACCCTTTCGAAGTTCCAGAGGGGAGGTGTGATCAGGCTCGAGACGCCTCAGCGGAAATGGGCCTCATCTCGCCTGGAGGGGAGAACCTCCTGGATTTTCTCGAGTTGCCGCAGGTCTTCTCGAGTTACGACGGGGACCTCAGGGACCCGCTCTGGTGGCCTCAGGAAAGGCCAGTCCCCATGCGAGATGCTAGGGGACCTCTCGGGATTCCTCTCCCGTCCATGCCGGGGCCTCAGTCCTTGTGTGGAGTCGGGGCCGGAACCTGAGGATTCCTCTCCAGTGTTGCCATGGATCTTGGGGTGCTTCTGAGTCTCCCCAGGGGAGTCAGGCCTCGTCTCGAGTGGGGGCATGCACGTGCGCTTTCCTCCCGAGCTGCAGCAGTAGTGTCACGCTTCCTGTCACGTGGATCAAGGGATCTGTGGCTTTCCCTCGAGGCTGTCCCTCGAGGCTTTCCCACGAGGCTTTCCCACAGGGCTGTGCCACGTGCCACCTTGGTGTGAGTCGATCCTCGGCGTGAAAGACGAGCCGGTGAAGGGAAAAGAGGTTCCTCTGGAATGGACTGAGACATCTGGGGGACTCTTGGAATGGTGGCACGACCCTGGAGTTCCTCTCGCCGTTCCTGTTGAGAGGGCCTCCTCTTGAGATGCGACGGGAACGCCGGGGACTCTTTCCCGACGAAGCAGGGAAAGGATCCCTCATCTCGAGCTACGAGGCAGAAACGGGGCTCCTCTGGATGTGGGCGGGACCCTCGTGATTCCTCTCGAGTGGAGACGGCTAGGTCGGGGAACTTCTTGATTTGCACCAAGGATGTGAAGGACCCTATCGAAGTTCCAGAGGTGAGGTGTGATCAGCCTGGAGACGCCTCAGCGGAAATGGGCCTCATCTCGCCTGGAGGGGAGAACCTCCTGGATTTTCTCGAGTTGCGGCAGGTCTTCTCGAGTTACGACGGGGACCACAGGGACCCGCTCTGGTGGCCTCAGGAAAGGCCAGTCCCCATGCGTGTTGCTAGGGGACCTCTCGGGATTCCTCTCCCGTCCATGCCGGGGCCTCAGTCCTTGTGTGGAGTCGGGGCCGGAACCTGAGGATTGCTCTCCAGTGTTGCCATGGATCTTGGGGTGCTTCTGAGTCTCCCCAGGGGAGTCAGGCCTCGTCTCGAGTGGGGGCATGCACGTGCGCTTTCCTCCCGAGCTGCAGCAGTAGTGTCACGCTTCCTGTCACGTGGATCAAGGGATCTGTGGCTTTCCCTCGAGGCTGTCCCTCGAGGCTTTACCACGAGGCTTTCCCACGAGGCTTTCCCACAGGGCTGTGCCACGTGCCACCTTGGTGTGAGTCGATCCTCGGCGTGAAAGACGAGCCGGTGAAGGGAAAAGAGGTTCCTCTGGAATGGACTGAGACATCTGGGGGACTCTTGGAATGGTGGCACGACCCTGGAGTTCCTCTCGCCGTTCCTGTTCAGAGGGCCTCCTCTTGAGATGCGACGGGAACGCCGGGAACTCTTTCCCGACGAAGCAGGGAAAGGATCCCTCATCTCGAGCTACGAGGCGGAAACGGGGCTCCTCTGGATGTGGGCGGGACCCTCGTGATTCCTCTCGAGTGGAGACGGCTAGGTCGGGGAACTTCTTGATTTGCACCAAGGGTGTGAAGGACCCTTTCGAAGTTCCAGAGGTGAGGTGTGATCAGCCTCGAGACGCCTCAGCGGAAATGGGCCTCATCTCGCCTGGAGGGGAGAACCTCCTGGATTTTCTCGAGTTGCGGCAGGTCTTCTCGAGTTACGACGGGGACCTCAGGGACCCGCTCTGGTGGCCTCAGGAAAGGCCAGTCCCCATGTGAGTTGCTAGGGGACCTCTCGGGATTCCTCTCCCGTCCATGCCGGGGGCTCAGTCCTTGTGTGGAGTCCGGGCCGGAACCTGAGGATTGCTCTCCAGTGTTGCCATGGATCTTGGGGTGCTTCGGAGTCTCCCCAGGGGAGTCAGGCCTCGTCTCGAGTGGGGGCATGCACGTGCGCTTTCCTCCCGAGCTGCAGCAGTAGTGTCACGCTTCCTGTCACGTGGATCAAGGGATCTGTGGCTTTCCCTCGAGGCTGTCCCTCGAGGCTTTCCCACGAGGCTTTCCCACAGGGCTGTGCCACGTGCCACCTTGGTGTGAGTCGATCCTCGGCGTGAAAGACGAGCCGGTGAAGGGAAAAGAGGTTCCTCTGGAATGGACTGAGACATCTGGGGGACTCTTGGAATGGTGGCACGACCCTGGAGTTCCTCTCGCCGTTCCTGTTGAGAGGGCCTCCTCTTGAGATGCGACGGGAACGCCGGGGACTCTTTCCCGACGAAGCAGGGAAAGGATCCCTCATCTCGAGCTACGAGGCAGAAACGGGGCTCCTCTGGATGTGGGCGGGACCCTCGTGATTCCTCTCGAGTGGAGACGGCTAGGTCGGGGAACTTCTTGATTTGCACCAAGGATGTGAAGGACCCTATCGAAGTTCCAGAGGTGAGGTGTGATCAGCCTGGAGACGCCTCAGCGGAAATGGGCCTCATCTCGCCTGGAGGGGAGAACCTCCTGGATTTTCTCGAGTTGCGGCAGGTCTTCTCGAGTTACGACGGGGACCACAGGGACCCGCTCTGGTGGCCTCAGGAAAGGCCAGTCCCCATGCGTGTTGCTAGGGGACCTCTCGGGATTCCTCTCCCGTCCATGCCGGGGCCTCAGTCCTTGTGTGGAGTCGGGGCCGGAACCTGAGGATTGCTCTCCAGTGTTGCCATGGATCTTGGGGTGCTTCTGAGTCTCCCCAGGGGAGTCAGGCCTCGTCTCGAGTGGGGGCATGCACGTGCGCTTTCCTCCCGAGCTGCAGCAGTAGTGTCACGCTTCCTGTCACGTGGATCAAGGGATCTGTGGCTTTCCCTCGAGGCTGTCCCTCGAGGCTTTCCCACGAGGCTTTCCCACACGGCTGTGCCACGTGCCACCTTGGTGTGAGTCGATCCTCGGCGTGAAAGACGAGCCGGTGAAGGGAAAAGAGGTTCCTCTGGAATGGACTGAGACATCTGGGGGACTCTTGGAATGGTGGCACGACCCTGGAGTTCCTCTCGCCGTTCCTGTTGAGAGGGCCTCCTCTTGAGATGCGACGGGAACGCCGGGAACTCTTTCCCGACGAAGCAGGGAAAGGATCCCTCATCTCGAGCTACGAGGCGGAAACGGGGCTCCTCTGGATGTGGGCGGGACCCTCGTGATTCCTCTCGAGTGGAGACGGCTAGGTCAGGGAACTTCTTGATTTGCACCAAGGGTGTGAAGGAGCCTTTCGAAGTTCCAGAGGTGAGGTGTGATCAGCCTCGAGACGCCTCAGCGGAAATGGGCCTCATCTCGCCTGGAGGGGAGAACATCCTGGATTTTCTCGAGTTGCGGCAGGTCTTCTCGAGTTACGACGGGGACCTCAGGGACCCGCTCTGGTGGCCTCAGGAAAGGTCAGTCCCCATGCGAGTTGCTAGGGGACCTCTCGGGATTCCTCTCCCGTCCATGCCGGGGCCTCAGTCCTTGTGTGGAGTCCGGGCCGGAACCTGAGGATTGCTCTCCAGTGTTGCCATGGATCTTGGGGTGCTTCGGAGTCTCCCCAGGGGAGTCAGGCCTCGTCTCGAGTGGGGGCATGCACGTGCGTTTTCCTCCCGAGCTGCAGCTGTAGTGTCACGCTTCCTGTCACGTGGATCAAGGGATCTGTGGCTTTCCCTCGAGGCTGTCCCTCGAAGCTTTCCCACGAGGCTTTCCCACAGGGCTGTGCCACGTGCCACCTTGGTGTGAGTCGATCCTTGGCGTGAAAGACGAGCCGGTGAAGGGAAAAGAGGTTCCTCTGGAATGGACTGAGACATCTGGGGGACTCTTGGAATGGTGGCACGACCCTGGAGTTCCTCTCGCCGTTCCTGTTGAGAGGGCCTACTCTTGAGATGCGACGGGAACGCCGGGAACTCTTTCCCGACGAAGCAGGGAAAGGATCCCTCATCTCGAGCTACGAGGCGGAAATGGGGCTCCTCTGGATGTGGGCGGGACCCTCGTGATTCCTCTCGAGTGGAGACGGCTAGGTCGGGGAACTTCTTGATTTGCACCAAGGGTGTGAAGGAGCATTTCGAAGTTCCAGAGGTGAGGTGTGATCAGCCTCGAGACGCCTCAGCGGAAATGGGCCTCATCTCGCCTGGAGGGGAGAACCTCCTGGATTTTCTCGAGTTGCGGCAGGTCTTCTCGAGTTACGACGGGGACCTCAGGGACCCGCTCTGGTGGCCTCAGGAAAGGCCAGTCCCCATGCGAGTTGCTACGGGACCTCTCGGGATTCCTCTCCCGTCCATGCCGGGGCCTCAGTCCTTGTGTGGAGTCGGGGCCGGAACCTGAGGATTCCTCTCCAGTGTTGCCATGGATCTTGGGGTGCTTCTGAGTCTCCCCAGGGGAGTCAGGCCTCGTCTCGAGTGGGGGCATGCACGTGCGCTTTCCTCCCGAGCTGCAGCAGTAGTGTCACGCTTCCTGTCACGTGGATCAAGGGATCTGTGGCTTTCCCTCGAGGCTGTCCCTCGAGGCTTTACCACGAGGCTTTCCCACGAGGCTTTCCCACAGGGCTGTGCCACGTGCCACCTTGGTGTGAGTCGATCCTCGGCGTGAAAGACGAGCCGGTGAAGGGAAAAGAGGTTCCTCTGGAATGGACTGAGACATCTGGGGGACTCTTGGAATGGTGGCACGACCCTGGAGTTCCTCTCGCCGTTCCTGTTCAGAGAGCCTCCTCTTGAGATGCGACGGGAACGCCGGGAACTCTTTCCCGACGAAGCAGGGAAAGGATCCCTCATCTCGAGCTACGAGGCGGAAACGGGGCTCCTCTGGATGTGGGCGGGACCCTCGTGATTCCTCTCGAGTGGAGACGGCTAGGTCGGGGAACTTCTTGATTTGCACCAAGGGTGTGAAGGACCCTTTCGAAGTTCCAGAGGTGAGGTGTGATCAGCCTCGAGACGCCTCAGCGGAAATGGGCCTCATCTCGCCTGGAGGGGAGAACCTCCTGGATTTTCTCGAGTTGCGGCAGGTCTTCTCGAGTTACGACGGGGACCTCAGGGACCCGCTCTGGTGGCCTCAGGAAAGGCCAGTCCCCATGTGAGTTGCTAGGGGACCTCTCGGGATTCCTCTCCCGTCCATGCCGGGGGCTCAGTCCTTGTGTGGAGTCCGGGCCGGAACCTGAGGATTGCTCTCCAGTGTTGCCATGGATCTTGGGGTGCTTCGGAGTCTCCCCAGGGGAGTCAGGCCTCGTCTCGAGTGGGGGCATGCACGTGCGCTTTCCTCCCGAGCTGCAGCTGTAGTGTCACGCTTCCTGTCACGTGGATCAAGGGATCTGTGGCTTTCCCTCGAGGCTGTCCCTCGAGGCTTTCCCACGAGGCTTTCCCACAGGGCTGTGCCACGTGCCACCTTGTTGTGAGTCGATCCTTGGCGTGAAAGACGAGCCGGTGAAGGGAAAAGAGGTTCCTCTGGAATGGACTGAGACATCTGGGGGACTCTTGGAATGGTGGCACGACCCTGGAGTTCCTCTCGCCGTTCCTGTTGAGAGGGCCTACTCTTGAGATGCGACGGGAACGCCGGGAACTCTTTCCCGACGAAGCAGGGAAAGGATCCCTCATCTCGAGCTACGAGGCGGAAATGGGGCTCCTCTGGATGTGGGCGGGACCCTCGTGATTCCTCTCGAGTGGAGACGGCTAGGTCGGGGAACTTCTTGATTTGCACCAAGGGTGTGAAGGAGCATTTCGAAGTTCCAGAGGTGAGGTGTGATCAGCCTCGAGACGCCTCAGCGGAAATGGGCCTCATCTCGCCTGGAGGGGAGAACTCCTGGATTTTCTCGAGTTGCGGCAGGTCTTCTCGAGTTACGACAGGGACCTCAGGGACCCGCTCTGGTGGCCTCAGGAAAGGCCAGTCCCCATGCGAGTTGCTAGGGGACCTCTCGGGATTCCTCTCCCGTCCATGCCGGGGCCTCAGTCCTTGTGTGGAGTCGGGGCCGGAACCTGAGGATTCCTCTCCAGTGTTGCCATGGATCTTGGGGTGCTTCTGAGTCTCCCCAGGGGAGTCAGGCCTCGTCTCGAGTGGGGGCATGCACGTGCGCTTTCCTCCCGAGCTGCAGCAGTAGTGTCACGCTTCCTGTCACGTGGATCAAGGGATCTGTGGCTTTCCCTCGAGGCTGTCCCTCGAGGCTTTACCACGAGGCTTTCCCACGAGGCTTTCCCACAGGGCTGTGCCACGTGCCACCTTGGTGTGAGTCGATCCTCGGCGTGAAAGACGAGCCGGTGAAGGGAAAAGAGGTTCCTCTGGAATGGACTGAGACATCTGGGGGACTCTTGGAATGGTGGCACGACCCTGGAGTTCCTCTCGCCGTTCCTGTTCAGAGAGCCTCCTCTTGAGATGCGACGGGAACGCCGGGAACTCTTTCCCGACGAAGCAGGGAAAGGATCCCTCATCTCGAGCTACGAGGCGGGAAACGGGGCTCCTCTGGATGTGGGCGGGACCCTCGTGATTCCTCTCGAGTGGAGACGGCTAGGTCGGGGAACTTCTTGATTTGCACCAAGGGTGTGAAGGACCCTTTCGAAGTTCCAGAGGTGAGGTGTGATCAGCCTCGAGACGCCTCAGCGGAAATGGGCCTCATCTCGCCTGGAGGGGAGAACCTCCTGGATATTCTCGAGTTGCGGCAGGTCTTCTCGAGTTACGACGGGGACCTCAGGGACCCGCTCTGGTGGCCTCAGGAAAGGCCAGTCCCCATGCGAGTTGCTAGGGGACCTCTCGGGATTCCTCTCCCGTCCATGCCGGGGCCTCAGTCCTTGTGTGGAGTCGGGGCCGGAACCTGAGGATTGCTCTCCAGTGTTGCCATGGATCTTGGGGTGCTTCTGAGTCTCCCCAGGGGAGTCAGGCCTCGTCTCGAGTGGGGGCATGCACGTGCGCTTTCCTCCCGAGCTGCAGCAGTAGTGTCACGCTTCCTGTCACGTGGATCAAGGGATCTGTGGCTTTCCCTCGAGGCTGTCCCTCGAGGCTTTCCCACGAGGCTTTCCCACAGGGCTGTGCCACGTGCCACCTTGGTGTGAGTCGATCCTCGGCGTGAAAGACGAGCCGGTGAAGGGAAAAGAGGTTCCTCTGGAATGGACTGAGACATCTGGGGGACTCTTGGAATGGTGGCACGATCCTGGAGTTCCTCTCGCCGTTTCTGTTGAGAGGGCCTCCACTTGAGATGCGACGGGAACGCCGGGAACTCTTTCCCGACGAAGCAGGGAAAGGATCCCTCATCTCGAGCTACGAGGCGGAAACGGGGCTCCTCTGGATGTGGGCGGGACCCTCGTGATTCCTCTCGAGTGGAGACGGCCAAGTCGGGGAACTTCTTGATTTGCACCAAGGGTGTGAAGGAGCATTTCGAAGTTCCAGAGGTGAGGTGTGATCAGCCTCGAGACGCCTCAGCGGAAATGGGCCTCATCTCGCCTGGAGGGGAGAACCTCCTGGATTTTCTCGAGTTGCGGCAGGTCTTCTCGAGTTACGACGGGGACCACAGGGACCCGCTCTGGTGGCCTCAGGAAAGGCCAGTCCACATGCGTGTTGCTAGGGGACCTCTCGGGATTCCTCTCCCGTCCATGCCGGGGCCTCAGTCCTTGTGTGGAGTCGGGGCCGGAACCTGAGGATTCCTCTCCAGTGTTGCCATGGATCTTGGGGTGCTTCTGAGTCTCCCCAGGGGAGTCAGGCCTCGTCTCGAGTGGGGGCATGCACGTGCGCTTTCCTCCCGAGCTGCAGCAGTAGTGTCACGCTTCCTGTCACGTGGATCAAGGGATCTGTGGCTTTCCCTCGAGGCTGTCCCTCGAGGCTTTCCCACGAGGCTTTCCCACAGGGCTGTGCCACGTGCCACCTTGGTGTGAGTCGATCCTCGGCGTGAAAGACGAGCCGGTGAAGGGAAAAGAGGTTCCTCTGGAATGGACTGAGACATCTGGGGGACTCTTGGAATGGTGGCACGACCCTGGAGTTCCTCTCGCCGTTCCTGTTGAGAGGGCCTCCTCTTGAGATGCGACGGGAACGCCGGGAACTCTTTCCCGACGAAGCAGGGAAAGGATCCCTCATCTCGAGCTACGAGGCGGAAACGGGGCTCCTCTGGATGTGGGCGGGACCCTCGTGATTCCTCTCGAGTGGAGACGGCTAGGTCGGGGGACTTCTTGATTTGCACCAAGGGTGTGAAGGAGCATTTCGAAGTTCCAGAGGTGAGGTGTGATCAGCCTCGAGACGCCTCAGCGGAAATGGGCCTCATCTCGCCTGGAGGGGAGAACCTCCTGGATTTTCTCGAGTTGCGGCAGGTCTTCTCGAGTTACGACGGGGACCTCAGGGACCCGCTCTGGTGGCCTCAGGAAAGGCCAGTCCCCATGCGAGTTGCTAGGGGACCTCTCGGGATTCCTCTCCCGTCCATGCCGGGGCCTCAGTCCTTGTGTGGAGTCGGGGCCGGAACCTGAGGATTCCTCTCCAGTGTTGCCATGGATCTTGGGATGCTTCTGAGTCTCCCCAGGGGCGTCAGGCCTCGTCTCGAGTGGGGGCATGCACGTGCGCTTTCCTCCCGAGCTGCAGCAGTAGTGTCACGCTTCCTGTCACGTGGATCAAGGGATCTGTGGCTTTCCCTCGAGGCTGTCCCTCGAGGCTTTCCCACGAGGCTTTCCCACAGGGCTGTGCCACGTGCCACCTTGGTGTGAGTCGACCCTCGGCGTGAAAGACGAGCCGGTGAAGGGAAAAGAGGTTCCTCTGGAATGGACTGAGATATCTGGGGGACTCTTGGAATGGTGGCACGACCCTGGAGTTCCTCTCGCCGTTCCTGTTGAGAGGGCCTCCTCTTGAGATGCGACGGGAACGCCGGGAACTCTTTCCCGACGAAGCAGGGAAAGGATCCCTCATCTCGAGCTACGAGGCGGAAACGGGGCTCCTCTGGATGTGGGCTGGACCCTCGTGATTCCTCTCGAGTGGAGACGGGTATGTCGGGGAACTTCTTGATTTGCACCAAGGGTGTGAAGGACCCTTTCGAAGTTCCAGAGGTGAGGTGTGATCAGCCTCGAGACGCCTCAGCGGAAATGGGCCTCATCTCGCCTGGAGGGGAGAACCTCCAGGATTTTCTCGAGTTGCGGCAGGTCTTCTCGAGTTACGACTGGGACCTCAGGGACCCGCTCTTGTGGCCTCAGGAAAGGCCAGTCCCCATGCGAGTTGCTAGGGGACCTCTCGGGATTCCTCTCCCGTCCATGCCGGGGCCTCAGTCCTTGTGTGGAGTCGGGGCCGGAACCTGAGGATTCCTCTCCAGTGTTGCCATGGATCTTGGGGTGCTTCTGAGTCTCCCCAGGGGAGTCAGGCCTCGTCTCGAGTGGGGGCATGCACGTGCGCTTTCCTCCCGAGCTGCAGCAGTAGTGTCACGCTTCCTGTCACGTGGATCAAGGGATCTGTGGCTTTCCCTCGAGGCTGTCCCTCGAGGCTTTCCCACGAGGCTTTCCCACAGGGCTGTGCCACGTGCCCCCTTGGTGTGAGTCGATCCTCGGCGTGAAAGACGAGCCGGTGAAGGGAAAAGAGGTTCCTCTGGAATGGACTGAGACATCTGGGGGACTCTTGGAATGGTGGCACGACCCTGGAGTTCCTCTCGCCGTTCCTGTTGAGAGGGCCTCCTCTTGAGATGCGACGGGAACGCCGGGAACTCTTTCCCGACGAAGCAGGGAAAGGATCCCTCATCTCGAGCTACGAGGCGGAAACGGGGCTCCTCTGGATGTGGGCGGGACCCACGTGATTCCTCTCGAGTGGAGACGGGTATGTCGGGGAAATTCTTGATTTGCACCAAGGGTGTGAAGGACCCTTTCGAAGTTCCAGAGGTGAGGTGTGATCAGCCTCGAGACGCCTCAGCGGAAATGGGCCTCATCTCGCCTGGAGGGGAGAACCTCCTGGATTTTCTCGAGTTGCGGCAGGTCTTCTCGAGTTACGACGGGGACCTCAGGGACCCGCTCTGGTGGCCTCAGGAAAGGCCAGTCCCCATGCGAGTTGCTAGGGGACCTCTCTGGATTCCTCTCCCTTCCATGCCGGGGCCTCAGTCCTTGTGTGGAGTCGGGACCGGAACCTGAGGATTCCTCTCCAGTGTTGCCATGGATCTTGGGGTGCTTCTGAGTCTCCCCAGGGGAGTCAGGCCTCGTCTCGAGTGGGGGCATGCACGTGCGCTTTCCTCCCGAGCTGCAGCAGTAGTGTCACGCTTCCTGTCACGTGGATCAAGGGATCTGTGGCTTTCCCTCGAGGCTGTCCCTCGAGGCTTTCCCACGAGGCTTTCCCACAGGGCTGTGCCACGTGCCACCTTGGTGTGAGTCGATCCTCGGCGTGAAAGACGAGCCGGTGAAGGGAAAAGAGGTTCCTCTGGAATGGACTGAGACATCTGGGGGACTCTTGGAATGGTGGCACGACCCTGGAGTTCCTCTCGAAGTTCCTGTAGAGAGGGCCTCCTCTTGAGATGCGACGGGAAGGCCGGGAACTCTTTCCCGACGAAGCAGGGAAAGGATCCCTCATCTCGAGCTACGAGGCGGAAACGGGGCTCCTCTGGATGTGGGCGGGACCCTCGTGATTCCTCTCGAGTGGAGACGGCTAGGTCGGGGAACTTCTTGATTTGCACCAAGGGTGTGAAGGACCCTTTCGAAGTTCCAGAGGTGAGGTGTGATCAGCCTTGAGACGCCTCAGCGGAAATGGGCCTCATCTCGCCTGGAAGGGAGAACCTCCTGGATTTTCTCGAGTTGCGGCAGGTCTTCTCGAGTTACGACGGGGACCTCAGGGACCCGCTCTGGTGGCCTCAGGAAAGGCCAGTCCCCATGCGAGTTGCTAGGGGACCTCTCGGGATTCCTCTCCCGTCCATGCCGGGGCCTCAGTCCTTGTGTGGAGTCGGGGCCGGAACCTGAGGATTCCTCTCCAGTGTTGCCATGGATCTTGGGATGCTTCTGAGTCTCCCCAGGGGCGTCAGGCCTCGTCTCGAGTGGGGGCATGCACGTGCGCTTTCCTCCCGAGCTGCAGCAGTAGTGTCACGCTTCCTGTCACGTGGATCAAGGGATCTGTGGCTTTCCCTCGAGGCTGTCCCTCGAGGCTTTCCCACGAGGCTTTCCCACAGGGCTGTGCCACGTGCCACCTTGGTGTGAGTCGATCCTCGGCGTGAAAGACGAGCCGGTGAAGGGAAAAGAGGTTCCTCTGGAATGGACTGAGACATCTGGGGGACTCTTGGAATGGTGGCACGACCCTGGAGTTCCTCTCGCCGTTCCTGTTGAGAGGGCCTCCTCTTGAGATGCGACGGGAACGCCGGGAACTCTTTCCCGACGAAGCAGGGAAAGGATCCCTCATCTCGAGCTACGAGGCGGAAACGGGGCTCCTCTGGATGTGGGCGGGACCCACGTGATTCCTCTCGAGTGGAGACGGGTATGTCGGGGAAATTCTTGATTTGCACCAAGGGTGTGAAGGACCCTTTCGAAGTTCCAGAGGTGAGGTGTGATCAGCCTCGAGACGCCTCAGCGGAAATGGGCCTCATCTCGCCTGGAGGGGAGAACCTCCTGGATTTTCTCGAGTTGCGGCAGGTCTTCTCGAGTTACGACGGGGACCTCAGGGACCCGCTCTGGTGGCCTCAGGAAAGGCCAGTCCCCATGCGAGTTGCTAGGGGACCTCTCTGGATTCCTCTCCCGTCCATGCCGGGGCCTCAGTCCTTGTGTGGAGTCGGGACCGGAACCTGAGGATTCCTCTCCAGTGTTGCCATGGATCTTGGGGTGCTTCTGAGTCTCCCCAGGGGAGTCAGGCCTCGTCTCGAGTGGGGGCATGCACGTGCGCTTTCCTCCCGAGCTGCAGCAGTAGTGTCACGCTTCCTGTCACGTGGATCAAGGGATCTGTGGCTTTCCCTCGAGGCTGTCCCTCGAGGCTTTCCCACGAGGCTTTCCCACAGGGCTGTGCCACGTGCCACCTTGGTGTGAGTCGATCCTCGGCGTGAAAGACGAGCCGGTGAAGGGAAAAGAGGTTCCTCTGGAATGGACTGAGACATCTGGGGGACTCTTGGAATGGTGGCACGACCCTGGAGTTCCTCTCGAAGTTTCTGTTGAGAGGGCCTCCTCTTGAGATGCGACGGGAACGCCGGGAACTCTTTCCCGACGAAGCAGGGAAAGGATCCCTCATCTCGAGCTACGAGGCGGAAACGGGGCTCCTCTGGATGTGGGCGGGACCCTCGTGATTCCTCTCGAGTGGAGACGGCTAGGTCGGGGGACTTCTTGATTTGCACCAAGGGTGTGAAGGAGCATTTCGAAGTTCCAGAGGTGAGGTGTGATCAGCCTCGAGACGCCTCAGCGGAAATGGGCCTCATCTCGCCTGGAGGGGAGAACCTCCTGGATTTTCTCGAGTTGCGGCAGGTCTTCTCGAGTTACGACGGGGACCTCAGGGACCCGCTCTGGTGCCCTCAGGAAAGGCCAGTCCCCATGCGAGTTGCTAGGGGACCTCTCGGGATTCCTCTCCCGTCCATGCCGGGGCCTCAGTCCTTGTGTGGAGTCGGGGCCGGAACCTGAGGATTCCTCTCCAGTGTTGCCATGGATCTTGGGATGCTTCTGAGTCTCCCCAGGGGCGTCAGGCCTCGTCTCGAGTGGGGGCATGCACGTGCGCTTTCCTCCCGATCTGCAGCAGTAGTGTCACGCTTCCTGTCACGTGGATCAAGGGATCTGTGGCTTTCCCTCGAGGCTGTCCCTCGAGGCTTTCCCACGAGGCTTTCCCACAGGGCTGTGCCACGTGCCACCTTGGTGTGAGTCGACCCTCGGCGTGAAAGACGAGCCGGTGAAGGGAAAAGAGGTTCCTCTGGAATGGACTGAGATATCTGGGGGACTCTTGGAATGGTGGCACGACCCTGGAGTTCCTCTCGCCGTTCCTGTTGAGAGGGCCTCCTCTTGAGATGCGACGGGAACGCCGGGAACTCTTTCCCGACGAAGCAGGGAAAGGATCCCTCATCTCGAGCTACGAGGCGGAAACGGGGCTCCTCTGGATGTGGGCTGGACCCTCGTGATTCCTCTCGAGTGGAGACGGGTATGTCGGGGAACTTCTTGATTTGCACCAAGGGTGTGAAGGACCCTTTCGAAGTTCCAGAGGTGAGGTGTGATCAGCCTCGAGACGCCTCAGCGGAAATGGGCCTCATCTCGCCTGGAGGGGAGAACCTCCAGGATTTTCTCGAGTTGCGGCAGGTCTTCTCGAGTTACGACTGGGACCTCAGGGACCCGCTCTTGTGGCCTCAGGAAAGGCCAGTCCCCATGCGAGTTGCTAGGGGACCTCTCGGGATTCCTCTCCCGTCCATGCCGGGGCCTCAGTCCTTGTGTGGAGTCGGGGCCGGAACCTGAGGATTCCTCTCCAGTGTTGCCATGGATCTTGGGGTGCTTCTGAGTCTCCCCAGGGGAGTCAGGCCTCGTCTCGAGTGGGGGCATGCACGTGCGCTTTCCTCCCGAGCTGCAGCAGTAGTGTCACGCTTCCTGTCACGTGGATCAAGGGATCTGTGGCTTTCCCTCGAGGCTGTCCCTCGAGGCTTTCCCACGAGGCTTTCCCACAGGGCTGTGCCACGTGCCCCCTTGGTGTGAGTCGATCCTCGGCGTGAAAGACGAGCCGGTGAAGGGAAAAGAGGTTCCTCTGGAATGGACTGAGACATCTGGGGGACTCTTGGAATGGTGGCACGACCCTGGAGTTCCTCTCGCCGTTCCTGTTGAGAGGGCCTCCTCTTGAGATGCGACGGGAACGCCGGGAACTCTTTCCCGACGAAGCAGGGAAAGGATCCCTCATCTCGAGCTACGAGGCGGAAACGGGGCTCCTGTGGATGTGGGCGGGACCCACGTGATTCCTCTCGAGTGGAGACGGGTATGTCGGGGAAATTCTTGATTTGCACCAAGGGTGTGAAGGACCCTTTCGAAGTTCCAGAGGTGAGGTGTGATCAGCCTCGAGACGCCTCAGCGGAAATGGGCCTCATCTCGCCTGGAGGGGAGAACCTCCTGGATTTTCTCGAGTTGCGGCAGGTCTTCTCGAGTTACGACGGGGACCTCAGGGACCCGCTCTGGTGGCCTCAGGAAAGGCCAGTCCCCATGCGAGTTGCTAGGGGACCTCTCTGGATTCCTCTCCCGTCCATGCCGGGGCCTCAGTCCTTGTGTGGAGTCGGGACCGGAACCTGAGGATTCCTCTCCAGTGTTGCCATGGATCTTGGGGTGCTTCTGAGTCTCCCAGGGGAGTCAGGCCTCGTCTCGAGTGGGGGCATGCACGTGCGCTTTCCTCCCGAGCTGCAGCAGTAGTGTCACGCTTCCTGTCACGTGGATCAAGGGATCTGTGGCTTTCCCTCGAGGCTGTCCCTCGAGGCTTTCCCACGAGGCTTTCCCACAGGGCTGTGCCACGTGCCACCTTGGTGTGAGTCGATCCTCGGCGTGAAAGACGAGCCGGTGAAGGGAAAAGAGGTTCCTCTGGAATGGACTGAGACATCTGGGGGACTCTTGGAATGGTGGCACGACCCTGGAGTTCCTCTCGAAGTTCCTGTAGAGAGGGCCTCCTCTTGAGATGCGACGGGAAGGCCGGGAACTCTTTCCCGACGAAGCAGGGAAAGGATCCCTCATCTCGAGCTACGAGGCGGAAACGGGGCTCCTCTGGATGTGGGCGGGACCCTCGTGATTCCTCTCGAGTGGAGACGGCTAGGTCGGGGAACTTCTTGATTTGCACCAAGGGTGTGAAGGACCCTTTCGAAGTTCCAGAGGTGAGGTGTGATCAGCCTTGAGACGCCTCAGCGGAAATGGGCCTCATCTCGCCTGGAAGGGAGAACCTCCTGGATTTTCTCGAGTTGCGGCAGGTCTTCTCGAGTTACGACGGGGACCTCAGGGACCCGCTCTGGTGGCCTCAGGAAAGGCCAGTCCCCATGCGAGTTGCTAGGGGACCTCTCGGGATTCCTCTCCCGTCCATGCCGGGGCCTCAGTCCTTGTGTGGAGTCGGGGCCGGAACCTGAGGATTCCTCTCCAGTGTTGCCATGGATCTTGGGATGCTTCTGAGTCTCCCCAGGGGCGTCAGGCCTCGTCTCGAGTGGGGGCATGCACGTGCGCTTTCCTCCGAGCTGCAGCAGTAGTGTCACGCTTCCTGTCACGTGGATCAAGGATCTGTGGCTTTCCCTCGAGGCTGTCCCTCGAGGCTTTCCCACGAGGCTTTCCCACAGGGCTGTGCCACGTGCCACCTTGGTGTGAGTCGATCCTCGGCGTGAAAGACGAGCCGGTGAAGGGAAAAGAGGTTCCTCTGGAATGGACTGAGACATCTGGGGGACTCTTGGAATGGTGGCACGACCCTGGAGTTCCTCTCGCCGTTCCTGTTGAGAGGGCCTCCTCTTGAGATGCGACGGGAACGCCGGGAACTCTTTCCCGACGAAGCAGGGAAAGGATCCCTCATCTCGAGCTACGAGGCGGAAACGGGGCTCCTCTGGATGTGGGCGGGACCCACGTGATTCCTCTCGAGTGGAGACGGGTATGTCGGGGAAATTCTTGATTTGCACCAAGGGTGTGAAGGACCCTTTCGAAGTTCCAGAGGTGAGGTGTGATCAGCCTCGAGACGCCTCAGCGGAAATGGGCCTCATCTCGCCTGGAGGGGAGAACCTCCTGGATTTTCTCGAGTTGCGGCAGGTCTTCTCGAGTTACGACGGGGACCTCAGGGACCCGCTCTGGTGGCCTCAGGAAAGGCCAGTCCCCATGCGAGTTGCTAGGGGACCTCTCTGGATTCCTCTCCCGTCCATGCCGGGGCCTCAGTCCTTGTGTGGAGTCGGGACCGGAACCTGAGGATTCCTCTCCAGTGTTGCCATGGATCTTGGGGTGCTTCTGAGTCTCCCCAGGGGAGTCAGGCCTCGTCTCGAGTGGGGGCATGCACGTGCGCGTTCCTCCCGAGCTGCAGCAGTAGTGTCACGCTTCCTGTCACGTGGATCAAGGGATCTGTGGCTTTCCCTCGAGGCTGTCCCTCGAGGCTTTCCCACGAGGCTTTCCCACAGGGCTGTGCCACGTGCCACCTTGGTGTGAGTCGATCCTCGGCGTGAAAGACGAGCCGGTGAAGGGAAAAGAGGTTCCTCTGGAATGGACTGAGACATCTGGGGGACTCTTGGAATGGTGGCACGACCCTGGAGTTCCTCTCGAAGTTCCTGTAGAGAGGGCCTCCTCTTGAGATGCGACGGGAAGGCCGGGAACTCTTTCCCGACGAAGCAGGGAAAGGATCCCTCATCTCGAGCTACGAGGCGGAAACGGGGCTCCTCTGGATGTGGGCGGGACCCTCGTGATTCCTCTCGAGTGGAGACGGCTAGGTCGGGGAACTTCTTGATTTGCACCAAGGGTGTGAAGGACCCTTTCGAAGTTCCAGAGGTGAGGTGTGATCAGCCTTGAGACGCCTCAGCGGAAATGGGCCTCATCTCGCCTGGAAGGGAGAACCTCCTGGATTTTCTCGAGTTGCGGCAGGTCTTCTCGAGTTACGACGGGGACCTCAGGGACCCGCTCTGGTGGCCTCAGGAAAGGCCAGTCCCCATGCGAGTTGCTAGGGGACCTCTCGGGATTCCTCTCCCGTCCATGCCGGGGCCTCAGTCCTTGTGTGGAGTCGGGGCCGGAACCTGAGGATTCCTCTCCAGTGTTGCCATGGATCTTGGGATGCTTCTGAGTCTCCCCAGGGGCGTCAGGCCTCGTCTCGAGTGGGGGCATGCACGTGCGCTTTCCTCCCGAGCTGCAGCAGTAGTGTCACGCTTCCTGTCACGTGGATCAAGGGATCTGTGGCTTTCCCTCGAGGCTGTCCCTCGAGGCTTTCCCACGAGGCTTTCCCACAGGGCTGTGCCACGTGCCACCTTGGTGTGAGTCGATCCTCGGCGTGAAAGACGAGCCGGTGAAGGGAAAAGAGGTTCCTCTGGAATGGACTGAGACATCTGGGGGACTCTTGGAATGGTGGCACGACCCTGGAGTTCCTCTCGCCGTTCCTGTTGAGAGGGCCTCCTCTTGAGATGCGACGGGAACGCCGGGAACTCTTTCCCGACGAAGCAGGGAAAGGATCCCTCATCTCGAGCTACGAGGCGGAAACGGGGCTCCTCTGGATGTGGGCGGGACCCACGTGATTCCTCTCGAGTGGAGACGGCTAGGTCGGGGAAATTCTTGATTTGCACCAAGGGTGTGAAGGACCCTTTCGAAGTTCCAGAGGTGAGGTGTGATCAGCCTCGAGACGCCTCAGCGGAAATGGGCCTCATCTCGCCTGGAGGGGTGAACCTCCTGGATTTTCTCGAGTTGCGGCAGGTCTTCTCGAGTTACGACGGGGACCTCAGGGACCCGCTCTGGTGGCCTCAGGAAAGGCCAGTCCCCATGCGAGTTGCTAGGGGACCTCTCGGGATTCCTCTCCCGTCCATGCCGGGGCCTCAGTCCTTGTGTGGAGTCGGGACCGGAACCTGAGGATTCCTCTCCAGTGTTGCCATGGATCTTGGGGTGCTTCTGAGTCTCCCCAGGGGAGTCAGGCCTCGTCTCGAGTGGGGGCATGCACGTGCGCTTTCCTCCCGAGCTGCAGCAGTAGTGTCACGCTTCCTGTCACGTGGATCAAGGGATCTGTGGCTTTCCCTCGAGGCTGTCCCTCGAGGCTTTCCCACGAGGCTTTCCCACAGGGCTGTGCCACGTGCCACCTTGGTGTGAGTCGATCCTCGGCGTGAAAGACGAGCCGGTGAAGGGAAAAGAGGTTCCTCTGGAATGGACTGAGACATCTGGGGGACTCTTGGAATGGTGGCACGATCCTGGAGTTCCTCTCGCTGTTTCTGTTGAGAGGGCCTCCACTTGAGATGCGACGGGAACGCCGGGAACTCTTTCCCGACGAAGCAGGGAAAGGATCCCTCATCTCGAGCTACGAGGCGGAAACGGGGCTCCTCTGGATGTGGGCGGGACCCTCGTGATTCCTCTCGAGTGGAGACGGCCAAGTCGGGGAACTTCTTGATTTGCACCAAGGGTGTGAAGGAGCATTTCGAAGTTCCAGAGGTGAGGTGTGATCAGCCTCGAGACGCCTCAGCGGAAATGGGCCTCATCTCGCCTGGAGGGGAGAACCTCCTGGATTTTCTCGAGTTGCGGCAGGTCTTCTCGAGTTACGACGGGGACCACAGGGACCCGCTCTGGTGGCCTCAGGAAAGGCCAGTCCACATGCGTGTTGCTAGGGGACCTCTCGGGATTCCTCTCCCGTCCATGCCGGGGCCTCAGTCCTTGTGTGGAGTCGGGGCCGGAACCTGAGGATTCCTCTCCAGTGTTGCCATGGATCTTGGGGTGCTTCTGAGTCTCCCCAGGGGAGTCAGGCCTCGTCTCGAGTGGGGGCATGCACGTGCGCTTTCCTCCCGAGCTGCAGCAGTAGTGTCACGCTTCCTGTCACGTGGATCAAGGGATCTGTGGCTTTCCCTCGAGGCTGTCCCTCGAGGCTTTCCCACGAGGCTTTCCCACAGGGCTGTGCCACGTGCCACCTTGGTGTGAGTCGATCCTCGGCGTGAAAGACGAGCCGGTGAAGGGAAAAGAGGTTCCTCTGGAATGGACTGAGACATCTGGGGGACTCTTGGAATGGTGGCACGACCCTGGAGTTCCTCTCGCCGTTCCTGTTGAGAGGGCCTCCTCTTGAGATGCGACGGGAACGCCGGGAACTCTTTCCCGACGAAGCAGGGAAAGGATCCCTCATCTCGAGCTACGAGGCGGAAACGAGGCTCCTCTGGATGTGGGCGGGACCCTCGTGATTCCTCTCGAGTGGAGACGGTAGGTCGGGTAACTTCTTGATTTGCACCAAGGGTGTGAAGGACACTTTCGAAGTTCCAGAGGTGAGGTGTGATCAGCCTCGAGACGCCTCAGCGGAAATGGGCCTCATCTCGCCTGGAGGGGAGAACCTCCTGGATTTTCTCGAGCTGTGGCAGGTCTTCTCGAGTTACGACGGGGACCTCAGGGACCCGCTCTGGTGGCCTCAGGAAAGGCCAGTCCCCATGCGAGTTGCTAGGGGACCTCTCGGGATTCCTCTCCCGTCCATGCCGGGGCCTCAGTCCTTGTGTGGAGTCGGGGCCGGAACCTGAGGATTCCTCTCCAGTGTTGACATGGATCTTGGGGTGCTTCTGAGTCTCCCCAGGGGAGTCAGGCCTCGTCTCGAGTGGGGGCATGCACGTGCGCTTTCCTCCCGAGCTGCAGCAGTAGTGTCACGCTTCCTGTCACGTGGATCAAGGGATCTGTGGCTTTCCCTCGAGGCTGTCCCTCGAGGCTTTCCCACGAGGCTTTCCCACAGGGCTGTGCCACGTGCCCCCTTGGTGTGAGTCGATCCTCGGCGTGAAAGACGAGCCGGTGAAGGGAAAAGAGGTTCCTCTGGAATGGACTGAGACATCTGGGGGACTCTTGGAATGGTGGCACGACCCTGGAGTTCCTCTCGCCGTTCCTGTTGAGAGGGCCTCCTCTTGAGATGCGACGGGAACGCCGGGAACTCTTTCCCGACGAAGCAGGGAAAGGATCCCTCATCTCGAGCTACGAGGCGGAAACGGGGCTCCTCTGGATGTGGGCGGGACCCACGTGATTCCTCTCGAGTGGAGACGGCTAGGTCGGGGAAATTCTTGATTTGCACCAAGGGTGTGAAGGACCCTTTCGAAGTTCCAGAGGTGAGGTGTGATCAGCCTCGAGACGCCTCAGCGGAAATGGGCCTCATCTCGCCTGGAGGGGTGAACCTCCTGGATTTTCTCGAGTTGCGGCAGGTCTTCTCGAGTTACGACGGGGACCTCAGGGACCCGCTCTGGTGGCCTCAGGAAAGGCCAGTCCCCATGCGAGTTGCTAGGGGACCTCTCGGGATTCCTCTCCCGTCCATGCCGGGGCCTCAGTCCTTGTGTGGAGTCGGGACCGGAACCTGAGGATTCCTCTCCAGTGTTGCCATGGATCTTGGGGTGCTTCTGAGTCTCCCCAGGGGAGTCAGGCCTCGTCTCGAGTGGGGGCATGCACGTGCGCTTTCCTCCCGAGCTGCAGCAGTAGTGTCACGCTTCCTGTCACGTGGATCAAGGGATCTGTGGCTTTCCCTCGAGGCTGTCCCTCGAGGCTTTCCCACGAGGCTTTCCCACAGGGCTGTGCCACGTGCCACCTTGGTGTGAGTCGATCCTCGGCGTGAAAGACGAGCCGGTGAAGGGAAAAGAGGTTCCTCTGGAATGGACTGAGACATCTGGGGGACTCTTGGAATGGTGGCACGATCCTGGAGTTCCTCTCGCTGTTTCTGTTGAGAGGGCCTCCACTTGAGATGCGACGGGAACGCCGGGAACTCTTTCCCGACGAAGCAGGGAAAGGATCCCTCATCTCGAGCTACGAGGCGGAAACGGGGCTCCTCTGGATGTGGGCGGGACCCTCGTGATTCCTCTCGAGTGGAGACGGCCAAGTCGGGGAACTTCTTGATTTGCACCAAGGGTGTGAAGGAGCATTTCGAAGTTCCAGAGGTGAGGTGTGATCAGCCTCGAGACGCCTCAGCGGAAATGGGCCTCATCTCGCCTGGAGGGGAGAACCTCCTGGATTTTCTCGAGTTGCGGCAGGTCTTCTCGAGTTACGACGGGGACCACAGGGACCCGCTCTGGTGGCCTCAGGAAAGGCCAGTCCACATGCGTGTTGCTAGGGGACCTCTCGGGATTCCTCTCCCGTCCATGCCGGGGCCTCAGTCCTTGTGTGGAGTCGGGGCCGGAACCTGAGGATTCCTCTCCAGTGTTGCCATGGATCTTGGGGTGCTTCTGAGTCTCCCCAGGGGAGTCAGGCCTCGTCTCGAGTGGGGGCATGCACGTGCGCTTTCCTCCCGAGCTGCAGCAGTAGTGTCACGCTTCCTGTCACGTGGATCAAGGGATCTGTGGCTTTCCCTCGAGGCTGTCCCTCGAGGCTTTCCCACGAGGCTTTCCCACAGGGCTGTGCCACGTGCCACCTTGGTGTGAGTCGATCCTCGGCGTGAAAGACGAGCCGGTGAAGGGAAAAGAGGTTCCTCTGGAATGGACTGAGACATCTGGGGGACTCTTGGAATGGTGGCACGACCCTGGAGTTCCTCTCGCCGTTCCTGTTGAGAGGGCCTCCTCTTGAGATGCGACGGGAACGCCGGGAACTCTTTCCCGACGAAGCAGGGAAAGGATCCCTCATCTCGAGCTACGAGGCGGAAACGGGGCTCCTCTGGATGTGGGCGGGACCCTCGTGATTCCTCTCGAGTGGAGACGGCTAGGTCGGGGGACTTCTTGATTTGCACCAAGGGTGTGAAGGAGCATTTCGAAGTTCCAGAGGTGAGGTGTGATCAGCCTCGAGACGCCTCAGCGGAAATGGGCCTCATCTCGCCTGGAGGGGAGAACCTCCTGGATTTTCTCGAGTTGCGGCAGGTCTTCTCGAGTTACGACGGGGACCTCAGGGACCCGCTCTGGTGGCCTCAGGAAAGGCCAGTCCCCATGCGAGTTGCTAGGGGACCTCTCGGGATTCCTCTCCCGTCCATGCCGGGGCCTCAGTCCTTGTGTGGAGTCGGGGCCGGAACCTGAGGATTCCTCTCCAGTGTTGCCATGGATCTTGGGATGCTTCTGAGTCTCCCCAGGGGCGTCAGGCCTCGTCTCGAGTGGGGGCATGCACGTGCGCTTTCCTCCCGAGCTGCAGCAGTAGTGTCACGCTTCCTGTCACGTGGATCAAGGGATCTGTGGCTTTCCCTCGAGGCTGTCCCTCGAGGCTTTCCCACGAGGCTTTCCCACAGGGCTGTGCCACGTGCCACCTTGGTGTGAGTCGACCCTCGGCGTGAAAGACGAGCCGGTGAAGGGAAAAGAGGTTCCTCTGGAATGGACTGAGATATCTGGGGGACTCTTGGAATGGTGGCACGACCCTGGAGTTCCTCTCGCCGTTCCTGTTGAGAGGGCCTCCTCTTGAGATGCGACGGGAACGCCGGGAACTCTTTCCCGACGAAGCAGGGAAAGGATCCCTCATCTCGAGCTACGAGGCGGAAACGGGGCTCCTCTGGATGTGGGCGGGACCCTCGTGATTCCTCTCGAGTGGAGACGGGTATGTCGGGGAACTTCTTGATTTGCACCAAGGGTGTGAAGGAGCCTTTCGAAGTTCCAGAGGTGAGGTGTGATCAGCCTCGAGACGCCTCAGCGGAAATGGGCCTCATCTCGCCTGGAGGGGAGAACCTCCAGGATTTTCTCGAGTTGCGGCAGGTCTTCTCGAGTTACGACTGGGACCTCAGGGACCCGCTCTTGTGGCCTCAGGAAAGGCCAGTCCCCATGCGAGTTGCTAGGGGACCTCTCGGGATTCCACTCCCGTCCATGCCGGGGCCTCAGTCCTTGTGTGGAGTCGGGGCCGGAACCTGAGGATTCCTCTCCAGTGTTGCCATGGATCTTGGGGTGCTTCTGAGTCTCCCCAGGGGAGTCAGGCCTCGTCTCGAGTGGGGGCATGCACGTGCGCTTTCCTCCCGAGCTGCAGCAGTAGTGTCACGCTTCCTGTCACGTGGATCAAGGGATCTGTGGCTTTCCCTCGAGGCTGTCCCTCGAGGCTTTCCCACGAGGCTTTCCCACAGGGCTGTGCCACGTGCCCCCTTGGTGTGAGTCGATCCTCGGCGTGAAAGACGAGCCGGTGAAGGGAAAAGAGGTTCCTCTGGAATGGACTGAGACATCTGGGGGACTCTTGGAATGGTGGCACGACCCTGGAGTTCCTCTCGCCGTTCCTGTTGAGAGGGCCTCCTCTTGAGATGCGACGGGAACGCCGGGAACTCTTTCCCGACGAAGCAGGGAAAGGATCCCTCATCTCGAGCTACGAGGCGGAAACGGGGCTCCTCTGGATGTGGGCGGGACCCACGTGATTCCTCTCGAGTGGAGACGGCTAGGTCGGGGAAATTCTTGATTTGCACCAAGGGTGTGAAGGACCCTTTCGAAGTTCCAGAGGTGAGGTGTGATCAGCCTCGAGACGCCTCAGCGGAAATGGGCCTCATCTCGCCTGGAGGGGAGAACCTCCTGGATTTTCTCGAGTTGCGGCAGGTCTTCTCGAGTTACGACGGGGACCTCAGGGACCCGCTCTGGTGGCCTCAGGAAAGGCCAGTCCCCATGCGAGTTGCTAGGGGACCTCTCTGGATTCCTCTCCCGTCCATGCCGGGGCCTCAGTCCTTGTGTGGAGTCGGGACCGGAACCTGAGGATTCCTCTCCAGTGTTGCCATGGATCTTGGGGTGCTTCTGAGTCTCCCCAGGGGAGTCAGGCCTCGTCTCGAGTGGGGGCATGCACGTGCGCTTTCCTCCCGAGCTGCAGCAGTAGTGTCACGCTTCCTGTCACGTGGATCAAGGGATCTGTGGCTTTCCCTCGAGGCTGTCCCTCGAGGCTTTCCCACGAGGCTTTCCCACAGGGCTGTGCCACGTGCCACCTTGGTGTGAGTCGATCCTCGGCGTGAAAGACGAGCCGGTGAAGGGAAAAGAGGTTCCTCTGGAATGGACTGAGACATCTGGGGGACTCTTGGAATGGTGGCACGACCCTGGAGTTCCTCTCGAAGTTCCTGTAGAGAGGGCCTCCTCTTGAGATGCGACGGGAACGCCGGGAACTCTTTCCCGACGAAGCAGGGAAAGGATCCCTCATCTCGAGCTACGAGGCGGAAACGGGGCTCCTCTGGATGTGGGCGGGACCCTCGTGATTCCTCTCGAGTGGAGACGGCTAGGTCGGGGAACTTCTTGATTTGCACCAAGGGTGTGAAGGACCCTTTCGAAGTTCCAGAGGTGAGGTGTGATCAGCCTTGAGACGCCTCAGCGGAAATGGGCCTCATCTCGCCGGGAAGGGAGAACCTCCTGGATTTTCTCGAGTTGCGGCAGGTCTTCTCGAGTTACGACGGGGACCTCAGGGACCCGCTCTGGTGGCCTCAGGAAAGGCCAGTCCCCATGCGAGTTGCTAGGGGACCTCTCGGGATTCCTCTCCCGTCCATGCCGGGGCCTCAGTCCTTGTGTGGAGTCGGGGCCGGAACCTGAGGATTCCTCTCCAGTGTTGCCATGGATCTTGGGATGCTTCTGAGTCTCCCCAGGGGCGTCAGGCCTCGTCTCGAGTGGGGGCATGCACGTGCGCTTTCCTCCCGAGCTGCAGCAGTAGTGTCACGCTTCCTGTCACGTGGATCAAGGGATCTGTGGCTTTCCCTCGAGGCTGTCCCTCGACGCTTTCCCACGAGGCTTTCCCACAGGGCTGTGCCACGTGCCACCTTGGTGTGAGTCGATCCTCGGCGTGAAAGACGAGCCGGTGAAGGGAAAAGAGGTTCCTCTGGAATGGACTGAGACATCTGGGGGACTCTTGGAATGGTGGCACGACCCTGGAGTTCCTCTCGCCGTTCCTGTTGAGAGGGCCTCCTCTTGAGATGCGACGGGAACGCCGGGAACTCTTTCCCGACGAAGCAGGGAAAGGATCCCTCATCTCGAGCTACGAGGCGGAAACGGGGCTCCTCTGGATGTGGGCGGGACCCTCGTGATTCCTCTCGAGTGGAGACGGCTAGGTCGGGTAACTTCTTGATTTGCACCAAGGGTGTGAAGGACACTTTCGAAGTTCCAGAGGTGAGGTGTGATCAGCCTCGAGACGCCTCAGCGGAAATGGGCCTCATCTCGCCTGGAGGGGAGAACCTCCTGGATTTTATCGAGCTGCGGCAGGTCTTCTCGAGTTACGACGGGGACCTCAGGGACCCGCTCTGGTGGCCTCAGGAAAGGCCAGTCCCCATGGGAGTTGCTAGGGGACCTCTCGGGATTCCTCTCCCGTCCATGCCGGGGCCTCAGTCCTTGTGTGGAGTCGGGGCCGGAACCTGAGGATTCCTCTCCAGTGTTGACATGGATCTTGGGGTGCTTCTGAGTCTCCCCAGGGGAGTCAGGCCTCGTCTCGAGTGGGGGCATGCACGTGTGCTTTCCTCCCGAGCTGCAGCAGTAGTGTCACGCTTCCTGTCACGTGGATCAAGGGATCTGTGGCTTTCCCTCGAGGCTGTCCCTCGAGGCTTTCCCACGAGGCTTTCCCACAGGGCTGTGCCACGTGCCCCCTTGGTGTGAGTCGATCCTCGGCGTGAAAGACGAGCCGGTGAAGGGAAAAGAGGTTCCTCTGGAATGGACTGAGACATCTGGGGGACTCTTGGAATGGTGGCACGACCCTGGAGTTCCTCTCGCCGTTCCTGTTGAGAGGGCCTCCTCTTGAGATGCGACGGGAACGCCGGGAACTCTTTCCCGACGAAGCAGGGAAAGGATCCCTCATCTCGAGCTACGAGGCGGAAACGGGGCTCCTCTGGATGTGGGCGGGACCCACGTGATTCCTCTCGAGTGGAGACGGCTAGGTCGGGGAAATTCTTGATTTGCACCAAGGGTGTGAAGGACCCTTTCGAAGTTCCAGAGGTGAGGTGTGATCAGCCTCGAGACGCCTCAGCGGAAATGGGCCTCATCTCGCCTGGAGGGGAGAACCTCCTGGATTTTCTCGAGTTGCTGCAGGTCTTCTCGAGTTACGACGGGGACCTCAGGGACCCGCTCTGGTGGCCTCAGGAAAGGCCAGTCCCCATGCGAGTTGCTAGGGGACCTCTCGGGATTCCTCTCCCGTCCATGCCGGGGCCTCAGTCCTTGTGTGGAGTCGGGACCGGAACCTGAGGATTCCTCTCCAGTGTTGCCATGGATCTTGGGGTGCTTCTGAGTCTCCCCAGGGGAGTCAGGCCTCGTCTCGAGTGGGGGCATGCACGTGCGCTTTCCTCCCGAGCTGCAGCAGTAGCGTCACGCTTCCTGTCACGTGGATCAAGGGATCTGTGGCTTTCCCTCGAGGCTGTCCCTCGAGGCTTTCCCACGAGGCTTTCCCACAGGGCTGTGCCACGTGCCACCTTGGTGTGAGTCGATCCTCGGCGTGAAAGACGAGCCGGTGAAGGGAAAAGAGGTTCCTCTGGAATGGACTGAGACATCTGGGGGACTCTTGGAATGGTGGCACGACCCTGGAGTTCCTCTCGAAGTTCCTGTAGAGAGGGCCTCCTCTTGAGATGCGACGGGAAGGCCGGGAACTCTTTCCCGACGAAGCAGGGAAAGGATCCCTCATCTCGAGCTACGAGACGGAAACGGGGCTCCTCTGGATGTGGGCGGGACCCTCGTGATTCCTCTCGAGTGGAGACGGCTAGGTCGGGGAACTTCTTGATTTGCACCAAGGGTGTGAAGGACCCTTTCGAAGTTCCAGAGGTGTGGTGTGATCAGCCTTGAGACGCCTCAGCGGAAATGGGCCTCATCTCGCCTGGAAGGGAGAACCTCCTGGATTTTCTCGAGTTGCGGCAGGTCTTCTCGAGTTACGACGGGGACCTCAGGGACCCGCTCTGGTGGCCTCAGGAAAGGCCAGTCCCCATGCGAGTTGCTAGGGGACCTCTCGGGATTCCTCTCCCGTCCATGCCGGGGCCTCAGTCCTTGTGTGGAGTCGGGGCCGGAACCTGAGGATTCCTCTCCAGTGTTGCCATGGATCTTGGGGTGCTTCTGAGTCTCCCCAGGGGAGTCAGGCCTCGTCTCGAGTGGCGGCATGCACGTGCGCTTTCCTCCCGAGCTGCAGCAGTAGTGTCACGGTTCCTGTCACGTGGATCAAGGGATCTGTGGCTTTCCATCGAGGCTGTCCCTCGAGGCTTTCCCACGAGGCTTTCCCACAGGGCTGTGCCACGTGCCACCTTGGTGTGAGTCGATCCTCGGCGTGAAAGACGAGCCGGTGAAGGGAAAAGAGGTTCCTCTGGAATGGTCTGAGACATCTGGGGGACTCTTGGAATGGTGGCACGACCCTGGAGTTCCTCTCGCCGTTCCTGTTGAGAGGGCCTCCACTTGAGATGCGACGGGAACGCCGGGAACTCTTTCCCGACAAAGCAGGGAAAGGATCCCTCATCTCGAGCTACGAGGCGGAAACGGGGCTCCTCTGGATGTGGGCGGGACCCTCGTGATTCCGCTCGAGTGGAGACGGGTATGTCGGGGAACTTCTTGATTTGCACCAAGGGTGTGAAGGAGCCTTTCGAAGTTCCAGAGGTGAGGTGTGATCAGCCTCGAGACGCCTCACCGGAAATGGGCCTCATCTCGCCTGGAGGGGAGAACCTCCTGGATTTTCTCGAGTTGCGGCAGGTCTTCTCGAGTTACGACGGGGACCTCAGGGACCCGCTCTGGTGGCCTCAGGAAAGGCCAGTCCCCATGCGAGTTGCTAGGGGACCTCTCGGGATTCCTCTCCCGTCCATGCCGGGGCCTCAGTCCTTGTGTGGAGTCGGAGCCGGAACCTGAGGATTCCTCTCCAGTGTTGCCATGGATCTTGGGGTGCTTCTGAGTCTCCCCAGGGGAGTCAGGCCTCGTCTCGAGTGGGGGCATGCACGTGCGCTTTCCTCCCGAGCTGCAGCAGTAGTGTCACGCTTCCTGTCACGTGGATCAAGGGATCTGTGGCTTTCCCTCGAGGCTGTCCCTCGAGGCTTTCCCACGAGGCTTTCCCACAGGGCTGTGCCACGTGCCACCTTGGTGTGAGTCGATCCTCGGCGTGAAAGACGAGCCGGTGAAGGGAAAAGAGGTTCCTCTGGAATGGACTGAGACATCTGGGGGACTCTTGGAATGGTGGCACGACCCTGGAGTTCCTCTCGCCGTTCCTGTTGAGAGGGCCTCCTCTTGAGATGCGACGGGAACGCCGGGAACTCTTTCCCGACGAAGCAGGGAAAGGATCCCTCATCTCGAGCTACGAGGCGGAAACGGGGCTCCTCTGGATGTGGGCGGGACCCTCGTGATTCCGCTCGAGTGGAGACGGGTATGTCGGGGAACTTCTTGAGTTGCACCAAGGGTGTGAAGGAGCCTTTCGAAGTTCCAGAGGTGAGGTGTGATCAGCCTCGAGACGCCTCAGCGGAAATGGGCCTCATCTCGCCTGGAGGGGAGAACCTCCTGGATTTTCTCAAGTTGCGGCAGGTCTTCTCGAGTTACGACGGGGACCTCAGGGACCCGCTGTGGTGTCCTCAGGAAAGGCCAGTCCCCATGCGAGTTGCTATGGGACCTCTAGGGATTCCTCTCCCGTCCATGCCGGGGCCTCAGTCCTTGTGTGGAGTCGGGGCCGGAACCTGAGGATTCCTCTCCAGTTTGACATGGATCTTGGGGTGCTTCTGAGTCTCCCCAGGGGAGTCAGGCCTCGTCTCGAGTGGGGGCATGCACGTGCGCTTTCCTCCCGAGCTGCAGCAGTAGTGTCACGCTTCCTGTCACGTGGATCAAGGGATCTGTGGCTTTCCCTCGAGGCTGTCCCTCGAGGCTTTCCCACGAGGCTTTCCCACAGGGCTGTGCCACGTGCCACCTTGGTGTGAGTCGATCCTCGGCGTGAAAGACGAGCCGGTGAAGGGAAAAGAGGTTCCTCTGGAATGGACTGAGACATCTGGGGGACTCTTGGAATGGTGGCACGACCCTGGAGTTCCTCTCGCCGTTCCTGTTGAGAGGGCCTCCTCTTGAGATGCGACGGGAACGCCGGGAACTCTTTCCCGACGAAGCAGGGAAAGGATCCCTCATCTCGAGCTACGAGGCGGAAACGGGGCTCCTCTGGATGTGGGCGGGACCCTCGTGATTCCTCTCGAGTGGAGACGGGTATGTCGGGGAACTTCTTGATTTACACCAAGGGTGTGAAGGAGCCTTTCGAAGTTCCAGAGGTGAGGTGTGATCAGCCTCGAGATGCCTCAGCGGAAATGGGCCTCATCCTGCCTGGAGGGGAGAACCTCCTGGATTTTCTCGAGTTGCGGCAGGTCTTCTCGAGTTACGACGGGGACCGCAGGGACCCGCTCTGGTGGCCTCAGGAAAGGCCAGTCCCCATGCGAGTTGCTAGGGGACCTCTCGGGATTCCTCTCCCGTCCATGCCGGGGCCTCAGTCCTTGTGTGGAGTCGGGGCCGGAACCTGAGGATTCCTCTCCAGTGTTGCCATGGATCTTGGGGTGCTTCTGAGTCTCCCCAGGGGAGTCAGGCCTCGTCTCGAGTGGGGGCATGCACGTGCGCTTTCCTCCCGAGCTGCAGCAGTAGTGTCACGCTTCCTGTCACGTGGATCAAGGGATCTGTGGCTTTCCCTCGAGGCTGTCCCTCGAGGCTTTCCCACAGGGCTGTGCCACGTGCCACCTTGGTGTGAGTCGATCCTCGGCGTGAAAGACGAGCCGGTGAAGGGAAAAGAGGTTCCTCTGGAATGGACTGAGACATCTGGGGGACTCTTGGAATGGTGGCACGACCCTGGAGTTCCTCTCGCCGTTCTTGTTGAGAGGGCCTCCTCTTGAGATGCGACGGGAACTCCGGGAACTCTTTCCCGACTTTGCAGGGAAAGGATCCCTCATCTCGAGCTACGAGGCGGAAACGGGGCTCCTCTGGATGTGGGCGGCACCCTCGTGATTCCGCTCGAGTGGAGACGGGTATGTCGGGGAACTTCTTGAGTTGCACAAAGGGTGTGAAGGAGCCTTTCTACGTTCCAGAGGTGAGGTGTGATTAGCCCCGAGAAGCCTCTGCCGAAATGGGCCTCATCTCGCCTGCAGGGGAGAACCTCCTGAATATTCTCGAGTTGGGGCAGGTCTTCTCGAGTTACGACGGGGACATCAGGGACCCGCTCTGGTGGCCTCAGGAAGGGCCAGTCCCCATGCGAGTTGCTAAGGGCCATCTCGGGATTCCTCTCCCGTCGATGCCGGGGCCTGAGACCTTGAGAGGAGTCGGGGCCGGAACCTGAGGATTCCTCTCCAGTGTTGACTTGGATTTTGGGGTGCCTCTGAGTCTCCCCAGGGGAGTCAGGCCTCGTCTCGATTGGGGGCATGCACGTGTGCTTTCCTCCCGAGCTGCATCAGTAGGGTCACGCTTCCTGTCACGTGGATGAAGGGATCTGTGGCTTTGCCTCGAGGCTTTCCCTCGAGGATTTCCCACGAGGCTTTCCCACAGGGCTGTGCCAAGTGCCACCTTGGTGTGAGTTGATCCTCGGCGTGAAAGACGAGCCGGTGAAGGGAAAAGAGATTCCTCCGGAATGGACAGAGACATCTGGGGGACTCTTGGAATGGTGGCTCGACCCTGGAGTTCCTCTCGCCGTTCCTGTTGAGAGGACCTCCTCTTGAGATGCGACGGGAATGCCGGGAATTTTTTCCCGACGCAGCAGGGAAAGAATCCCTCACCTCGAGCTACTAGGCAGGAACGGGGCTCCTCTGGATGTGGGCGGGACCCTCGTGTTTCCTCTCGAGTGGAGATGGGTATGTCGCGGAACTTCTTGAGTTGCACCCACGGTGTGAAGGACCCTTTCAAAGTTCCAGAGGTGAGGTGTGATTAGCCCCGAGAAGCCTCTGCGGAAATGGGCCTCATCTCGGCTGCAGGGGAGAACGTCCTGGATATTCTCGATTTGCGGCAGGTTTTCTCGAGTTAAGACGGGGACCTCAGGGACCCGCTCTGGTGGCCACAGGAAGGGCCAGGCACCATGCGAGTTGCTAGGGGCCTTCTCGGGATTCCTCTCCTGTCGATGCCTGGGCCTAGGACTTTGTGTGGAGTCGGGGCCGGAACCTGAGGATTCCTCTCCAGTGTTGACATGGATCTCGGGGTGCCTCTGAGTCTCCCCATGGGAGTCAGGCCTCCTCTCGAGTTGGGGCATGCACGTGTGCTTCCCTCCCGAACTGCAGCAGTAGGGTCAGGCTTCCTGTCACGTGGATCAAGGGATCTGTGGCTTTCCCTCAAGAATTTCCCTCGAGGCTTTCCCACGAGGCTTTCCCACAGGGCCATGCCAAGTGCCACCTTGGTGTGAGTCGATCCTCGGCGTGAAAGACGAGCCGTTGAAGGGAAAAGAGGTTCCTCTGGAATGGACTGAGACATCTGGGGGACTCTTCGAATGGTGGCACGACCCCGGAGTTCCTCTCGCCGTTCCTGTTGAGAGGGCCTCCTCTTGAGATGCGACGGGAACGCCGGGAATTCTTTCCTGACGAAGCAGGGAAAGGATCCCTCACCTCGAGCTACGAGGCGGAAACGTGGCTCCTCTGGATGTGGGCGGGTCCCACGTGTTTCCTCTCGAGTGGAGACGGGTATGTCGGGGAACTTCTTAAGTTGCACCAAGGCTGTGAAGGACCCTTTCGACGTTCCAGAGGTGAGGTGTGATTAGCCCCGAGAAGCCTCTGCGGAAATGGGCCTCATCTCGCCTGCAGGGCAGAACCTCCTGGATATTCTCGAGTTGCGGCAGGTCTTCTCGAGTTACGACGGGGACCTCAGGGACCCGCTCTGGTGGCCTCAGGAAGGGCCAGTCCCCATGCGAGTTGCTAGGGGCCATCTCGGGATTCCTCTCCCGTCGATGCCACGGCCGAACACCTTGTGTGGAGTCGGGGCCGGAACCTGAGCATTCCTCTCCAGTGTTGACATGGATCTTGGGGTGCCTCTGAGTCTCCCCAGGGGAGTCAGGCCTCGTCTCGAGTGGGGGCATGCACGTGCGCTTCCCTCCCTAGCTGCAGCAGTAGGGTCACGCTTCCTGTCACGTGGATCAAGGGATCTGTGGCTTTCCCTCGAGGCTTTCCCTCGAGGCTTTCCCACGAGGCTTTCCCACAGGGCTGTTCCAAGTGCCACCTTGGTGTGAGTCGATCCTCGGCGTGAAAGACGAGCCGGTGAAGGGAAAAGAGGTTCCTCTGGAATGGACTGAGACATCTGGGGGACTCTTGGAATGGTGGCACGACCCTGGAGTTCCTCTCGCCGTTCCTGTTGAGAGGGCCTCCTCTTGAGATGCGACGGGAACGCCGGGAATTCTTTCCCGACGAAACAGGGAAAGGATCCCTCACCTCGAGCTACGAGGCGGAAACGGGGCTCCTCTGGATGTGGGCGGGACCCTCGTGTTTCCGGTCGAGTGGAGACGGGTACGTCAGGGAACTTCTTGAGTTGCACCAAGGGTGTGAAGGACCCTTTCTAAGTTCCAGAGGTGAGGTGTGATTAGCCCCAAGAAGCCTCTGCCGAAATGCGCCTTATCTGGCCTGCAGAGGAGAACCTCCTGGATATTCTCGAGTTGCGGCAGGTCTTCTCGAGTTACGACGGGGACCTCAGGGACCCGCTCTGGTGGCCTCAGGAAGGGCCAGCCCCATGCGAGTTGCTAGGGGCCATCTCGGGATTCCTCTCCCGTCGATGCCAGGGCCTAAGACCTTGTGTGGAGTCGGGGCCGGAACCTGACCATTCCTCTCCAGTGTTGACATGGATTTTGGGGTGCCTCTGAGTCTCCCCAGGGGAGACAGGCCTCGTCTCGAGTGGGGGCATGCACGTGCGCTTCCCTCCCGAGCTGCAGCAGTAGGGTCACGCTTCCTGTCACGTGGATCAAGGGATCTGTGCTTTCCCTCTAGACTTTCCCTCGAGGCTTTCCGACGAGGCTTCCCACAGGGCTCTGCCAAGTGCCACCTTGGTGTGAGTCGATCCTCGGCGTGAAAGACGAGCCGGTGAAGGGAAAAGAGGTTCCTCTGGAATGGACTGGGACATCAGGGGGACTCTTGGAACGGTGGCAGGACCCTGGAATTCCTCTCGCCGTTCCTGTTGAGAGGGCCTCCTCTTGAGATGCGATGGGAACGCCGGGAATTCCTTCCCGACGAAGCCGGGAAAGGATCCCTCACCTCGAGCTACGAGGCGGAAACGGGGCTCCTCTGGATGTGGGCGGGACCCTCGTGATTCCGCTCGAGTGGAGACGGGTATGTCGGGGAACTTCTTGATTTCCACCAAGGTTGTGAAGGAGCCTTTCGAAGTTCCAGAGGTGAGGTGTGATCAGCCTCGAGACGCCTCAGCGGAAATGGGCCTCATCTCGCCTGGAGGGGAGAACCTCCTGGATTTTCTCGAGTTGCGGCAGGTCTTCTCGAGTTACGACGGGGACCTCAGGGACCCGCTCGTGGGGCCTCAGGAAAGGCCAGTCCCCATGCGAGTTGCTAGGGGACCTCTCGGGATTCCTCTCCCGTCCATGCCGGGGCCTCAGTCCTTGTGTGGAGTCGGGGCCGGAACCTGAGGATTCCTCTCCAGTGTGACATGGATCTTGGGGTGCTTCTGAGACTCCCCAGGGGAGTCAGGCCTCGTCTCGAGTGGGGGCATGCACGTGCGCTTTCCTCCCGAGCTGCAGCAGTAGTGTCACTCTTCCTGTCACGTGGATCAAGGGATCTGTGGCTTTCCCTCGAGGCTGTCCCTCGAGGCTTTCCCACGAGGCTTTCCCATAGGGCTGTGCCACGTGCCACCTTGGTGTGAGTCGATCCTCGGCGTGAAAGACGAGCCGGTGAAGGGAAAAGAGGTTCCTCTGGAATGGACTGAGACATCTGGGGGACTCTTGGAATGGTGGCACGACCCTGGAGTTCCTCTCGCCGTTCCTGTTGAGAGGGCCTCCTCTTGAGATGCGACGGGAACGCCGGGAACTCTTTCCCGACGAAGCAGGGAAAGGATCCCTCATCTCGAGCTACGAGGCGGAAACGGGGCTCCTCTGGATGTGGGCGGGACCCTCGTGATTCCTCTCGAGTGGAGATGGCTAGGTCGGGGAACTTCTGGATTTGCACCAAGGGTGTGAAGGAGCCTTTCGAAGTTCCAGAGGTGAGGTGTGATCAGCCTCGAGACGCCTCAGCGGAAATGGGCCTCATCTCGCCTGGAGGGGAGAACCTCCTGGATTTTCTCGAGTTGCGGCAGGTCTTCTCGAGTTACGACGGGGACCTCAGGGACCCGCTCTGGTGGCCTCAGGAAAGGCCAGTCCCCATGCGAGTTGCTAGGGGACCTCTCGGGATTCCTCTCCCGTCCATGCCGGGGCCTCAGTCCTTGTGTGGAGTCGGGGCCGGAACCTGAGGATTCCTCTCCAGTGTTGCCATGGATCTTGGGGTGCTTCTGAGTCTCCCCAGGGGAGTCAGGCCTCGTCTCGAGTGGGGGCATGCACGTGCGCTTTCCTCCCGAGCTGCAGCAGTAGTGTCACGCTTCCTGTCACGTGGATCAAGGGATCTGTGGCTTTCCCTCGAGGCTGTCCCTCGAGGCTTTCCCACGAGGCTTTCCCACAGGTCTGTGCCACGTGCCACCTTGGTGTGAGTCGATCCTCGGCGTGAAAGACGAGCCGGTGAAGGGAAAAGAGGTTCCTCTGGAATGGACTGAGACATCTGGGGGACTCTTGGAATGGTGGCACGACCCTGGAGTTCCTCTCGCCGTTCCTGTTGAGAGGGCCTCCTCTTGAGATGCGACGGGAAGGCCGGGAACTCTTTCCCGACGAAGCAGGGAAAGGATCCCTCATCTCGAGCTACGAGGCGGAAACGGGGCTCCTCTGGATGTGGGCGGGACCCTCGTGATTCCTCTCGAGTGGAGACGGGTATGTCGGGGAACTTCTTGATTTGCACCAAGGGTGTGAAGGAGCCTTTCGAAGTTCCAGAGGTGAGGTGTGATCAGCCTCGAGACGCCTCAGCAGAAATGGGCCTCATCTCGCCTGGAGGGGAGAACCTCCTGGATTGTCTCGAGTTGCGGCAGGTCTTCTCGAGTTACGACGGGGACCTCAGGGACCCGCTCTGGTGGCCTCAGGAAAGGCCAGTCCCCATGCGAGTTGCTAGGGGACCTCTCGGGATTCCTCTCCCATCGATGCCGGGGCCTCAGTCCTTGTGTGGAGTCGGGGCCGGAACCTGAGGATTCCTCTCCAGTGTTGCCATGGATCTTGGGGTGCTTCTGAGTCTCCCCAGGGGAGTCAGGCCTCGTCTCGAGTGGCGGCATGCACGTGCGCTTTCCCTCCCGAGCTGCAGCAGTATTGTCACGCTTCCTGTCCTGTGGATCAAGGGATCTGTGTCTTTCCCTCGAGGCTGTCCCTCGAGGCTTTCCCACGAGGCTTTCCACAGGGCTGTGCCACGTGCCACCTTGGTGTGAATCGATCCTCGGCGTGAAAGACGAGCCGGTGAAGGGAAAAGAGGTTCCTCTGGAATGGACTGAGACATCTGGGGGACTCTTGGAATGGTGGCACGACCCTGGAGTTCCTCTCGCCGTTTCTGTTGAGAGGGCCTCCTTTTGAGATGCGACGGGAACGCCGGGAACTCTTTCCCGACGAAGCAGGGAAAGGATCCCTCATCTCGAGCTACGAGGCGGAAACGGGGCTCCTCTGGATGTGGGCGGGACCCTCGTGATTCCGCTCGAGTGGAGACGGGTATGTCGGGGAACTTCTTGATTTGCACCAAGGGTGTGAAGGAGCCTTTTGAAGTTCCAGAGGTGAGGTGTGATCAGCCTCGAGACGCCTCAGCGGAAATGGGCCTCATCTCGCCTGGAGGGGAGAACCTCCTGGATTTTCTCGAGTTGCGGTAGGTCTTCTCGAGTTACGACGGGGACCTCAGGGACCCGCTCTGGTGGCCTCAGGAAAGGCCAGTCCCCATGCGAGTTGCTAGGGGACCTCTCGGGATTCCTCTCCCGTCCATGCCGGGGCCTCAGTCCTTGTGTGGAGTCGGGGCCGGAACCTGAGGATTCCTCTCCAGTGTTGCCATGGATCTTGGGGTGCTTCTGAGTCTCCCCAGGGGAGTCAGGCCTCGTCTCGTGTGGGGGCATGCACGTGCGCTTTCCTCCCGAGCTGCAGCAGTAGTGTCAGGCTTCCTGTCACGTGGATCAAGGGATCTGTGGCTTTCCCTCGAGGCTGTCCCTCGAGGCTTTCCCACGAGGCTTTCCCACAGGGCTGTGCCACGTGCCACCTTGGTGTGAGTCGATCCTCGGCGTGAAAGACGAGCCGGTGAAGGGAAAAGAGGTTCCTCTGGAATGGACTGAGACATCTGGGGGACTCTTGGAATGGTGGCACGACCCTGGAGTTCCTCTCGCCGTTCCTGTTGAGAGGGCCTCCTCTTGAGATGCGACGGGAAGGCCGGGAACTCTTTCCCGACGAAGCAGGGAAAGGATCCCTCATCTCGAGCTACGAGGCGGAAACGGGGCTCCTCTGGATGTGGGCGGGGCCCTCGTGATTCCTCTCGAGTGGAGACGGGTATGTCGGGGAACTTCTTGATTTGCACCAAGGGTGTGAAGGACCCTTTCGAAGTTCCAGAGGTGAGGTGTGATCAGCCTCGAGACGCCTCAGCGGAAATGGGCCTCATCTCGCCTGGAGGGGAGAACCTCCTGGATTTTCTCGAGTTGCGGCAGGTCTTCTCGAGTTACGACGGGGACCTCAGGGATCCGCTCTGGTGGCCTCAGGAAAGGCCAGTCCCCAAGCGAGTTGCTAGGGGACCTCTCAGGATTCCTCTCCCGTCCATGCCAGGGCCTCAGTCCTTGTGTGGAGTCGGGGCCGGAACCTGAGTATTCCTCTCCAGTTTGACATGGATCGTGGGGTGCTTCTGAGTCTCCCCAGGGGAGTCAGGCCTCGTCTCGAGTGGGGGCATGCACGTGCGCTTTCCTCCCGAGCTGCAGCAGTAGTGTCACGCTTCCTGTCACGTGGATCAAGGGATCTGTGGCTTTCCCTCGAGGCTGTCCCTCGAGGCTTTCCCACGAGGCTTTCCCACAGGGCTGTGCCACGTGCCACCTTGGTGTGAGTCGATCCTCGGCGTGAAAGACGAGCCGGTGAAGGGAAAAGAGGTTCCTCTGGAATGGACTGAGACATCTGGGGGACTCTTGGAATGGTGGCACGACCCTGGGGTTCCTCTCGCCGTTCCTGTTGAGAGGGCCTTCTCTTGAGATGCGACGGGAACGCCGGGAACTCTTTCCCGACGAAGCAGGGAAAGGATCCCTCATCTCGAGCTACGAGGCGGAAACGGGGCTCCTCTGGATGTGGGCGGGGCCCTCGTGATTCCTCTAGAGTGGAGACGGGTATGTCGGGGAACTTCTTGATTTGCACCAAGGGTGTGAAGGACCCTTTCGAAGTTCCAGAGGTGAGGTGTGATCAGCCTCGAGACGCCTCAGCGGAAATGGGCCTCATCTCGCCTGGAGGGGAGAACCTCCTGGATTTTCTCGAGTTGCGGCAGGTCTTCTCGAGTTACGACGGGGACCTCAGGGACCCGCTCGGGTGGCCTCAGGAAAGGCCAGTCCCCATGCGAGTTGCTAGGGGACCTCTAGGGATTCCTCTCCCGTCCATGCCGGGGCCTCAGTCCTTGTGTGGAGTCGGGGCCGGAACCTGAGGATTCCTCTCCAGTTTGACATGGATCTTGGGGTGCTTCTGAGTCTCCCCCAGGGGAGTCAGGCCTCGTCTCGATTGGGGGCATGCACGTGCGCTTTCCTCCCGAGCTGCAGCAGTAGTGTCACGCTTCCTGTCACGTGGATCAAGGGATCTGTGGCTTTCCCTCGAGGCTGTCCCTCGAGGCTTTCCCACGAGGCTTTCCCACAGGGCTGTGCCACGTGCCCCCTTGGTGTGAGTCGATCCTCGGCGTGAAAGACGAGCCGGTGAAGGGAAAAGAGGTTCCTCTGGAATGGACTGAGACATCTCGGGGACTCTTGGAATGGTGGCACGACCCTGGAGTTCCTCTCGCCGTTCCTGTTGAGAGGGCCTCCTCTTGAGATGCGACGGGAACGCCGGGAACTCTTTCCCGACGAAGCAGGGAAAGGATCCCTCATGTCGAGCTACGAGGCGGAAACGGGGCTCCTCTGGATGTGGGCGGGACCCTCGTGATTCCTCTCGAGTGGAGACGGGTATGTCGGGGAACTTCTTGATTTGCACCAAGGGTGTGAAGGAGCCTTTCGAAGTTCCAGAGGTGAGGTGTGATCAGCCTCGAGACGCCTCAGCGGAAATGGGCCTCATCTCGCCTGGAGGGGAGAACCTCCTGGATTTTCTCGAGTTGCGGCAGGTCTTCTCGAGTTACGACGGGGACCTCAGGGACCCGCTCTGGTGGCCTCAGGAAAGGCCAGTCCCCATGCGAGTTGCTAGGGGACCGCTCGGGATTCCTCTCCCGTCCATGCCGGGGCCTCAGTCCTTGTGTGGAGTCGGGGCCGGAACCTGAGGATTCCTCTCCAGTGTTGCCATGGATCTTGGGGTGCTTCTGAGTCTCCCCAGGGGAGTCAGGCCTCGTCTCGAGTGGGGGCATGCACGTGCGCTTTCCTCCCGAGCTGCAGCAGTAGTGTCACGCTTCCTGTCACGTGGATCAAGGGATCTGTGGCTTTCCCTCGAGGCTGTCCCTCGAGGCTTTCCCACGAGGCTTTCCCACAGGGCTGTGCCACGTGCCACCTTGGTGTGAGTCGATCCTCGGCGTGAAAGACGAGCCGGTGAAGGGAAAAGAGGTTCCTCTGGAATGGACTGAGACATCTGGGGGACTCTTGGAATGGTGGCACGACCCTGGAGTTCCTCTCGCCGTTCCTGTTGAGAGGGCCTCCTCTTGAGATGCGACGGGAACGCCGGGAACTCTTTCCCGACGAAGCAGGGAAAGGATCCCTCATCTCGAGCTACGAGGCGGAATCGGGGCTCCTCTGGATGTGGGCGGGACCCTCGTGATTCCGCTCGAGTGGAGACGGGTATGTCGGGGAACTTCTTGATTTGCACCAAGGGTGTGAAGGAGCCTTTCGAAGTTCCAGAGGTGAGGTGTGATCAGCCTCGAGACGCCTCAGCGGAAATGGGCCTCATCTCGCCTGGAGGGGAGAACCTCCTGGATTTTCTCGAGTTGCGGCAGGTGTTCTCGAGTTACGACGGGGACCTCAGGGACCCGCTCTGGTGGCCTCAGGAAAGGCCAGTCCCCATGCGAGTTGCTAGGGGACCTCTCGGGATTCCTCTCCCGTCCATGCCGGGGCCTCAGTCCTTGTGTGGAGTCGGGGCCGGAACCTGAGGATTCCTCTCCAGTGTTGCCATGGATCTTGGGGTGCTTCTGAGTCTCCCCAGGGGAGTCAGGCCTCGTCTCGAGTGGGGGCATGCACGTGCGCTTTCCTCCCGAGCTGCAGCAGTAGTGTCACGCTTCCTGTCACGTGGATCAAGGGATCTGTGGCTTTCCCTCGAGGCTGTCCCTCGAGGCTTTCCCACGAGGCTTTCCCACAGGGCTGTGCCACGTGCCACCTTGGTGTGAGTCGATCCTCGGCGTGAAAGACGAGCCGGTGAAGGGAAAAGAGGTTCCTCTGGAATGGACTGAGACATCTGGGGGACTCTTGGAATGGTGGCACGACCCTGGAGTTCCTCTCGCCGTTCCTGTTGAGAGGGCCTCCTCTTGAGATGCGACGGGAACGCCGGGAACTCTTTCCCGACGAAGCAGGGAAAGGATCCCTCATCTCGAGCTACGAGGCGGAAACGGGGCTCCTCTGGATGTGGGCGGGACCCCTCGTGATTCCGCTCGAGTGGAGACGGGTATGTCGGGGAACTTCTTGATTTGCACCAAGGGTGTGAAGGAGCCTTTCGAAGTTCCAGAGGTGAGGTGTGATCAGCCTCGAGACGCCTCAGCGGAAATGGGCCTCATCTCGCCTGGAGGGGAGAACCTCCTGGATTTTCTCGAGTTGCGGCAGGTGTTCTCGAGTTACGACGGGGACCTCAGGGACCCGCTCTGGTGGCCTCAGGAAAGGCCAGTCCCCATGCGAGTTGCTAGGGGACCTCTCGGGATTCCTCTCCCGTCCATGCCGGGGCCTCAGTCCTTGTGTGGAGTCGGGGCCGGAACCTGAGGATTCCTCTCCAGTGTTGCCATGGATCTTGGGGTGCTTCTGAGTCTCCCCAGGGGAGTCAGGCCTCGTCTCGAGTGGGGGCATGCACGTGCGCTTTCCTCCCGAGCTGCAGCAGTAGTGTCACGCTTCCTGTCACGTGGATCAAGGGATCTGTGGCTTTCCCTCGAGGCTGTCCCTCGAGGCTTTCCCACGAGGCTTTCCCACAGGGCTGTGCCACGTGCCACCTTGGTGTGAGTCGATCCTCGGCGTGAAAGACGAGCCGGTGAAGGGAAAAGAGGTTCCTCTGGAATGGACTGAGACATCTGGGGGACTCTTGGAATGGTGGCACGACCCTGGAGTTCCTCTCGCCGTTCCTGTTGAGAGGGCCTCCTCTTGAGATGCGACGGGAACGCCGGGAACTCTTTCCCGACGAAGCAGGGAAAGGATCCCTCATGTCGAGCTACGAGGCGGAAACGGGGCTCCTCTGGATGTGGGCGGGACCCTCGTGATTCCTCTCGAGTGGAGACGGGTATGTCGGGGAACTTCTTGATTTGCACCAAGGGTGTGAAGGAGCCTTTCGAAGTTCCAGAGGTGAGGTGTGATCAGCCTCGAGACGCCTCAGCGGAAATGGGCCTCATCTCGCCTGGAGGGGAGAACCTCCTGGATTTTCTCGAGTTGCGGCAGGTCTTCTCGAGTTACGACGGGGACCTCAGGGACCCGCTCTGGTGGCCTCAGGAAAGGCCAGTCCCCATGCGAGTTGCTAGGGGGACCTCTCGGGATTCCTCTCCCGTCCATGCCGGGGCCTCAGTCCTTGTGTGGAGTCGGGGCCGGAACCTGAGGATTCCTCTCCAGTGTTGCCATGGATCTTGGGGTGCTTCTGAGTCTCCCCAGGGGAGTCAGGCCTCGTCTCGAGTGGGGGCATGCACGTGCGCTTTCCTCCCGAGCTGCAGCAGTAGTGTCACGCTTCCTGTCACGTGGATCAAGGGATCTGTGGCTTTCCCTCGAGGCTGTCCCTCGAGGCTTTCCCACGAGGCTTTCCCACAGGGCTGTGCCACGTGCCACCTTTGTGTGAGTCGATCCTCGGCGTGAAAGACGAGCCGGTGAAGGGAAAAGAGGTTCCTCTGGAATGGACTGAGACATCTGGGGGACTCTTGGAATGGTGGCACGACCCTGGAGTTCCTCTCGCCGTTCCTGTTGAGAGGGCCTCCTCTTGAGATGCGACGGGAACGCCGGGAACTCTTTCCCGACGAAGCAGGGAAAGGATCCCTCATCTCGAGCTACGAGGCGGAAACGGGGCTCCTCTGGATGTGGGCGGGACCCTCGTGATTCCGCTCGAGTGGAGACGGGTATGTCGGGGAACTTCTTGATTTGCACCAAGGGTGTGAAGGAGCCTTTCGAAGTTCCAGAGGTGAGGTGTGATCAGCCTCGAGACGCCTCAGCGGAAATGGGCCTCATCTCGCCTGGAGGGGAGAACCTCCTGGATTTTCTCGAGTTGCGGCAGGTCTTCTCGAGTTACGACGGGGACCTCAGGGACCCGCTCTGGTGGCCTCAGGAAAGGCCAGTCCCCATGCGAGTTGCTAGGGGACCTCTCGGGATTCCTCTCCCGTCCATGCCGGGGCCTCAGTCCTTGTGTGGAGTCGGGGCCGGAACCTGAGGATTCCTCTCCAGTGTTGTCATGGATCTTGGGGTGCTTCTGAGTCTCCCCAGGGGAGTCAGGCCTCGTCTCGAGTGGGGGCATGCACGTGCGCTTTCCTCCCGAGCTGCAGCAGTAGTGTCACGCTTCCTGTCACGTGGATCAAGGGATCTGTGGCTTTCCCTCGAGGCTGTCCCTCGAGGCTTTCCCCACGTGGCTTTCCCACAGGGCTGTGCCACGTGCCCCCTTGGTGTGAGTCGATCCTCGGCGTGAAAGACGAGCCGGTGAAGGGAAAAGAGGTTCCTCTGGAATGGACTGAGACATCTCGGGGACTCTTGGAATGGTGGCACGACCCTGGAGTTCCTCTCGCCGTTCCTGTTGAGAGGGCCTCCTCTTGAGATGCGACGGGAACGCCGGGAACTCTTTCCCGACGAAGCAGGGAAAGGATCCCTCATGTCGAGCTACGAGGCGGAAACGGGGCTCCTCTGGATGTGGGCGTGACCCTCGTGATTCCTCTCGAGTGGAGACGGGTATGTCGGGGAACTTCTTGATTTGCACCAAGGGTGTGAAGGAGCCTTTCGAAGTTCCAGAGGTGAGGTGTGATCAGCCTCGAGACGCCTCAGCGGAAATGGGCCTCATCCTGCCTGGAGGGCAGAACCTCCTGGATTTTCTCGAGTTGCGGCAGGTCTTCTCGAGTTACGACGGGGACCGCAGGGACCCGCTCTGGTGGCCTCAGGAAAGGCCAGTCCCCATGCGAGTTGCTAGGGGACCTCTCGGGATTCCTCTCCCGTCCATGCCGGGGCCTCAGTCCTTGTGTGGAGTCGGGGCCGGAACCTGAGGATTCCTCTCCAGTGTTGCCATGGATCTTGGGGTGCTTCTGAGTCTCCCCAGGGGAGTCAGGCCTCGTCTCGAGTGGGGGCATGCACGTGCGCTTTCCTCCCGAGCTGCAGCAGTAGTGTCACGCTTCCTGTCACGTGGATCAAGGGATCTGTGGCTTTCCCTCGAGGCTGTCCCTCGAGGCTTTCCCACGAGGCTTTCCCACAGGGCTGTGCCACGTGCCACCTTGGTGTGAGTCGATCCTCGGCGTGAAAGACGAGCCGGTGAAGGGAAAAGAGGTTCCTCTGGAATGGACTGAGACATCTGGGGGACTCTTGGAATGGTGGCACGACCCTGGAGTTCCTCTCGCCGTTCTTGTTGAGAGGGCCTCCTCTTGAGATGCGACGGGAACTCCGGGAACTCTTTCCCGACTTTGCAGGGAAAGGATCCCTCATCTCGAGCTACGAGGCGGAAACGGGGCTCCTCTGGATGTGGGCGGGACCCCTCGTGATTCCTCTCGAGTGGAGACGGGTATGTCGGGGAACTTCTTGATTTGCACCAAGGGTGTGAAGGAGCCTTTCGAAGTTCCAGAGGTGAGGTGTGATCAGCCTCGAGACGCCTCAGCGGAAATGGGCCTCATCTCGCCTGGAGGGGAAAACCTCCTGGATTTTCTCGAGTTGCGGCAGGTCTTCTCGAGTTACGACGGGGACCTCAGGGATCCGCTCTGGTGGCCTCAGGAAAGGCCAGTCCCCATGCGAGTTGCTAGGGGACCTCTCGGGATTCCTCTCCCGTCCATGCCGGGGCCTCAGTCCTTGTGTGGAGTCGGGGCCGGAACCTGAGGATTCCTCTCCAGTGTGACATGGATCTTGGGGTGCTTCTGAGACTCCCCAGGGGAGTCAGGCCTCGTCTCGAGTTGGGGCATGCACGTGCGCTTTCCTCCCGAGCTGCAGCAGTAGTGTCACTCTTCCTGTCACGTGGATCAAGGGATCTGTGGCTTTCCCTCGAGGCTGTCCCTCGAGGCTTTCCCACGAGGCTTTCCCACAGGGCTGTGCCACGTGCCACCTTGGTGTGAGTCGATCCTCGGCGTGAAAGACGAGCCGGTGAAGGGAAAAGAGGTTCCTCTGGAATGGACTGAGACATCTGGGGGACTCTTGGAATGGTGGCACGACCCTGGAGTTCCTCTCGCCGTTCCTGTTGAGAGGGCCTCCTCTTGAGATGCGACGGGAACGCCGGGAACTCTTTCCCGACGAAGCAGGGAAAGGATCCCTCATCTCGAGCTAAGAGGCGGAAACGGGGCTCCTCTGGATGTGGGCGGGACCCTCGTGATTCCGCTCGAGTGGAGACGGGTATGTCGGGGAACTTCTTGATTTCCACCAAGGTTGTGAAGGAGCCTTTCGAAGTTCCAGAGGTGAGGTGTGATCAGCCTCGAGACGCCTCAGCGGAAATGGGCCTCATCTCGCCTGGAGGGGAGAACCTCCTGGATTTTCTCGAGTTGCGGCAGGTCTTCTCGAGTTACGACGGGGACCTCAGGGACCCGCTCGTGGGGCCTCAGGAAAGGCCAGTCCCCATGCGAGTTGCTAGGGGACCTCTCGGGATTCCTCTCCCGTCCATGCCGGGGCCTCAGTCCTTGTGTGGAGTCGGGGCCGGAACCTGAGGATTCCTCTCCAGTGTGACATGGATCTTGGGGTGCTTCTGAGACTCCCCAGGGGAGTCAGGCCTCGTCTCGAGTGGGGGCATGCACGTGCGCTTTCCTCCCGAGCTGCAGCAGTAGTGTCACTCTTCCTGTCACGTGGATCAAGGGATCTGTGGCTTTCCCTCGAGGCTGTCCCTCGAGGCTTTCCCACGAGGCTTTCCCATAGGGCTGTGCCACGTGCCACCTTGGTGTGAGTCGATCCTCGGCGTGAAAGACGAGCCGGTGAAGGGAAAAGAGGTTCCTCTGGAATGGACTGAGACATCTGGGGGACTCTTGGAATGGTGGCACGACCCTGGAGTTCCTCTCGCCGTTCCTGTTGAGAGGGCCTCCTCTTGAGATGCGACGGGAACGCCGGGAACTCTTTCCCGACGAAGCAGGGAAAGGATCCCTCATCTCGAGCTACGAGGCGGAAACGGGGCTCCTCTGGATGTGGGCGGGACCCTCGTGATTCCTCTCGAGTGGAGATGGCTAGGTCGGGGAACTTCTGGATTTGCACCAAGGGTGTGAAGGAGCCTTTCGAAGTTCCAGAGGTGAGGTGTGATCAGCCTCGAGACGCCTCAGCGGAAATGGGCCTCATCTCGCCTGGAGGGGAGAACCTCCTGGATTTTCTCGAGTTGCGGCAGGTCTTCTCGAGTTACGACGGGGACCTCAGGGACCCGCTCTGGTGGCCTCAGGAAAGGCCAGTCCCCATGCGAGTTGCTAGGGGACCTCTCGGGATTCCTCTCCCGTCCATGCCGGGGCCTCAGTCCTTGTGTGGAGTCGGGGCCGGAACCTGAGGATTCCTCTCCAGTGTTGCCATGGATCTTGGGGTGCTTCTGAGTCTCCCCAGGGGAGTCAGGCCTCGTCTCGAGTGGGGGCATGCACGTGCGCTTTCCTCCCGAGCTGCAGCAGTAGTGTCACGCTTCCTGTCACGTGGATCAAGGGATCTGTGGCTTTCCCTCGAGGCTGTCCCTCGAGGCTTTCCCACGAGGCTTTCCCACAGGGCTGTGCCACGTGCCACCTTGGTGTGAGTCGATCCTCGGCGTGAAAGACGAGCCGGTGAAGGGAAAAGAGGTTCCTCTGGAATGGACTGAGACATCTGGGGGACTCTTGGAATGGTGGCACGACCCTGGAGTTCCTCTCGCCGTTCCTGTTGAGAGGGCCTCCTCTTGAGATGCGACGGGAAGGCCGGGAACTCTTTCCCGACGAAGCAGGGAAAGGATCCCTCATCTCGAGCTACGAGGCGGAAACGGGGCTCCTCTGGATGTGGGCGGGACCCTCGTGATTCCTCTCGAGTGGAGACGGGTATGTCGGGGAACTTCTTGATTTGCACCAAGGGTGTGAAGGAGCCTTTCGAAGTTCCAGAGGTGAGGTGTGATCAGCCTCGAGACGCCTCAGCAGAAATGGGCCTCATCTCGCCTGGAGGGGAGAACCTCCTGGATTGTCTCGAGTTGCGGCAGGTCTTCTCGAGTTACGACGGGGACCTCAGGGACCCGCTCTGGTGGCCTCAGGAAAGGCCAGTCCCCATGCGAGTTGCTAGGGGACCTCTCGGGATTCCTCTCCCATCGATGCCGGGGCCTCAGTCCTTGTGTGGAGTCGGGGCCGGAACCTGAGGATTCCTCTCCAGTGTTGCCATGGATCTTGGGGTGCTTCTGAGTCTCCCCAGGGGAGTCAGGCCTCGTCTCGAGTGGCGGCATGCACGTGCGCTTTCCTCCCGAGCTGCAGCAGTATTGTCACGCTTCCTGTCCTGTGGATCAAGGGATCTGTGTCTTTCCCTCGAGGCTGTCCCTCGAGGCTTTCCCACGAGGCTTTCCCACAGGGCTGTGCCACGTGCCACCTTGGTGTGAATCGATCCTCGGCGTGAAAGACGAGCCGGTGAAGGGAAAAGAGGTTCCTCTGGAATGGACTGAGACATCTGGGGGACTCTTGGAATGGTGGCACGACCCTGGAGTTCCTCTCGCCGTTTCTGTTGAGAGGGCCTCCTCTTGAGATGCGACGGGAACGCCGGGAACTCTTTCCCGACGAAGCAGGGAAAGGATCCCTCATCTCGAGCTACGAGGCGGAAACGGGGCTCCTCTGGATGTGGGCGGGACCCTCGTGATTCCGCTCGAGTGGAGACGGGTATGTCGGGGAACTTCTTGATTTGCACCAAGGGTGTGAAGGAGCCTTTTGAAGTTCCAGAGGTGAGGTGTGATCAGCCTCGAGACGCCTCAGCGGAAATGGGCCTCATCTCGCCTGGAGGGGAGAACCTCCTGGATTTTCTCGAGTTGCGGTAGGTCTTCTCGAGTTACGACGGGGACCTCAGGGACCCGCTCTGGTGGCCTCAGGAAAGGCCAGTCCCCATGCGAGTTGCTAGGGGACCTCTCGGGATTCCTCTCCCGTCCATGCCGGGGCCTCAGTCCTTGTGTGGAGTCGGGGCCGGAACCTGAGGATTCCTCTCCAGTGTTGCCATGGATCTTGGGGTGCTTCTGAGTCTCCCCAGGGGAGTCAGGCCTCGTCTCGTGTGGGGGCATGCACGTGCGCTTTCCTCCCGAGCTGCAGCAGTAGTGTCAGGCTTCCTGTCACGTGGATCAAGGGATCTGTGGCTTTCCCTCGAGGCTGTCCCTCGAGGCTTTCCCACGAGGCTTTCCCACAGGGCTGTGCCACGTGCCACCTTGGTGTGAGTCGATCCTCGGCGTGAAAGACGAGCCGGTGAAGGGAAAAGAGGTTCCTCTGGAATGGACTGAGACATCTGGGGGACTCTTGGAATGGTGGCACGACCCTGGAGTTCCTCTCGCCGTTCCTGTTGAGAGGGCCTCCTCTTGAGATGCGACGGGAAGGCCGGGAACTCTTTCCCGACGAAGCAGGGAAAGGATCCCTCATCTCGAGCTACGAGGCGGAAACGGGGCTCCTCTGGATGTGGGCGGGGCCCTCGTGATTCCTCTCGAGTGGAGACGGGTATGTCGGGGAACTTCTTGATTTGCACCAAGGGTGTGAAGGACCCTTTCGAAGTTCCAGAGGTGAGGTGTGATCAGCCTCGAGACGCCTCAGCGGAAATGGGCCTCATCTCGCCTGGAGGGGAGAACCTCCTGGATTTTCTCGAGTTGCGGCAGGTCTTCTCGAGTTACGACGGGGACCTCAGGGATCCGCTCTGGTGGCCTCAGGAAAGGCCAGTCCCCAAGCGAGTTGCTAGGGGACCTCTCAGGATTCCTCTCCCGTCCATGCCAGGGCCTCAGTCCTTGTGTGGAGTCGGGGCCGGAACCTGAGTATTCCTCTCCAGTTTGACATGGATCGTGGGGTGCTTCTGAGTCTCCCCAGGGGAGTCAGGCCTCGTCTCGAGTGGGGGCATGCACGTGCGCTTTCCTCCCGAGCTGCAGCAGTAGTGTCACGCTTCCTGTCACGTGGATCAAGGGATCTGTGGCTTTCCCTCGAGGCTGTCCCTCGAGGCTTTCCCACGAGGCTTTCCCACAGGGCTGTGCCACGTGCCACCTTGGTGTGAGTCGATCCTCGGCGTGAAAGACGAGCCGGTGAAGGGAAAAGAGGTTCCTCTGGAATGGACTGAGACATCTGGGGGACTCTTGGAATGGTGGCACGACCCTGGGGTTCCTCTCGCCGTTCCTGTTGAGAGGGCCTTCTCTTGAGATGCGACGGGAACGCCGGGAACTCTTTCCCGACGAAGCAGGGAAAGGATCCCTCATCTCGAGCTACGAGGCGGAAACGGGGCTCCTCTGGATGTGGGCGGGGCCCTCGTGATTCCTCTAGAGTGGAGACGGGTATGTCGGGGAACTTCTTGATTTGCACCAAGGGTGTGAAGGACCCTTTCGAAGTTCCAGAGGTGAGGTGTGATCAGCCTCGAGACGCCTCAGCGGAAATGGGCCTCATCTCGCCTGGAGGGGAGAACCTCCTGGATTTTCTCGAGTTGCGGCAGGTCTTCTCGAGTTACGACGGGGACCTCAGGGACCCGCTCGGGTGGCCTCAGGAAAGGCCAGTCCCCATGCGAGTTGCTAGGGGACCTCTAGGGATTCCTCTCCCGTCCATGCCGGGGCCTCAGTCCTTGTGTGGAGTCGGGGCCGGAACCTGAGGATTCCTCTCCAGTTTGACATGGATCTTGGGGTGCTTCTGAGTCTCCCCAGGGGAGTCAGGCCTCGTCTCGATTGGGGGCATGCACGTGCGCTTTCCTCCCGAGCTGCAGCAGTAGTGTCACGCTTCCTGTCACGTGGATCAAGGGATCTGTGGCTTTCCCTCGAGGCTGTCCCTCGAGGCTTTCCCACGAGGCTTTCCCACAGGGCTGTGCCACGTGCCCCCTTGGTGTGAGTCGATCCTCGGCGTGAAAGACGAGCCGGTGAAGGGAAAAGAGGTTCCTCTGGAATGGACTGAGACATCTCGGGGACTCTTGGAATGGTGGCACGACCCTGGAGTTCCTCTCGCCGTTCCTGTTGAGAGGGCCTCCTCTTGAGATGCGACGGGAACGCCGGGAACTCTTTCCCGACGAAGCAGGGAAAGGATCCCTCATGTCGAGCTACGAGGCGGAAACGGGGCTCCTCTGGATGTGGGCGGGACCCTCGTGATTCCTCTCGAGTGGAGACGGGTATGTCGGGGAACTTCTTGATTTGCACCAAGGGTGTGAAGGAGCCTTTCGAAGTTCCAGAGGTGAGGTGTGATCAGCCTCGAGACGCCTCAGCGGAAATGGGCCTCATCTCGCCTGGAGGGGAGAACCTCCTGGATTTTCTCGAGTTGCGGCAGGTCTTCTCGAGTTACGACGGGGACCTCAGGGACCCGCTCTGGTGGCCTCAGGAAAGGCCAGTCCCCATGCGAGTTGCTAGGGGACCGCTCGGGATTCCTCTCCCGTCCATGCCGGGGCCTCAGTCCTTGTGTGGAGTCGGGGCCGGAACCTGAGGATTCCTCTCCAGTGTTGCCATGGATCTTGGGGTGCTTCTGAGTCTCCCCAGGGGAGTCAGGCCTCGTCTCGAGTGGGGGCATGCACGTGCGCTTTCCTCCCGAGCTGCAGCAGTAGTGTCACGCTTCCTGTCACGTGGATCAAGGGATCTGTGGCTTTCCCTCGAGGCTGTCCCTCGAGGCTTTCCCACGAGGCTTTCCCACAGGGCTGTGCCACGTGCCACCTTGGTGTGAGTCGATCCTCGGCGTGAAAGACGAGCCGGTGAAGGGAAAAGAGGTTCCTCTGGAATGGACTGAGACATCTGGGGGACTCTTGGAATGGTGGCACGACCCTGGAGTTCCTCTCGCCGTTCCTGTTGAGAGGGCCTCCTCTTGAGATGCGACGGGAACGCCGGGAACTCTTTCCCGACGAAGCAGGGAAAGGATCCCTCATCTCGAGCTACGAGGCGGAATCGGGGCTCCTCTGGATGTGGGCGGGACCCTCGTGATTCCGCTCGAGTGGAGACGGGTATGTCGGGGAACTTCTTGATTTGCACCAAGGGTGTGAAGGAGCCTTTCGAAGTTCCAGAGGTGAGGTGTGATCAGCCTCGAGACGCCTCAGCGGAAATGGGCCTCATCTCGCCTGGAGGGGAGAACCTCCTGGATTTTCTCGAGTTGCGGCAGGTGTTCTCGAGTTACGACGGGGACCTCAGGGACCCGCTCTGGTGGCCTCAGGAAAGGCCAGTCCCCATGCGAGTTGCTAGGGGACCTCTCGGGATTCCTCTCCCGTCCATGCCGGGGCCTCAGTCCTTGTGTGGAGTCGGGGCCGGAACCTGAGGATTCCTCTCCAGTGTTGCCATGGATCTTGGGGTGCTTCTGAGTCTCCCCAGGGGAGTCAGGCCTCGTCTCGAGTGGGGGCATGCACGTGCGCTTTCCTCCCGAGCTGCAGCAGTAGTGTCACGCTTCCTGTCACGTGGATCAAGGGATCTGTGGCTTTCCCTCGAGGCTGTCCCTCGAGGCTTTCCCACGAGGCTTTCCCACAGGGCTGTGCCACGTGCCACCTTGGTGTGAGTCGATCCTCGGCGTGAAAGACGAGCCGGTGAAGGGAAAAGAGGTTCCTCTGGAATGGACTGAGACATCTGGGGGACTCTTGGAATGGTGGCACGACCCTGGAGTTCCTCTCGCCGTTCCTGTTGAGAGGGCCTCCTCTTGAGATGCGACGGGAACGCCGGGAACTCTTTCCCGACGAAGCAGGGAAAGGATCCCTCATCTCGAGCTACGAGGCGGAAACGGGGCTCCTCTGGATGTGGGCGGGACCCTCGTGATTCCGCTCGAGTGGAGACGGGTATGTCGGGGAACTTCTTGATTTGCACCAAGGGTGTGAAGGAGCCTTTCGAAGTTCCAGAGGTGAGGTGTGATCAGCCTCGAGACGCCTCAGCGGAAATGGGCCTCATCTCGCCTGGAGGGGAGAACCTCCTGGATTTTCTCGAGTTGCGGCAGGTGTTCTCGAGTTACGACGGGGACCTCAGGGACCCGCTCTGGTGGCCTCAGGAAAGGCCAGTCCCCATGCGAGTTGCTAGGGGACCTCTCGGGATTCCTCTCCCGTCCATGCCGGGGCCTCAGTCCTTGTGTGGAGTCGGGGCCGGAACCTGAGGATTCCTCTCCAGTGTTGCCATGGATCTTGGGGTGCTTCTGAGTCTCCCCAGGGGAGTCAGGCCTCGTCTCGAGTGGGGGCATGCACGTGCGCTTTCCTCCCGAGCTGCAGCAGTAGTGTCACGCTTCCTGTCACGTGGATCAAGGGATCTGTGGCTTTCCCTCGAGGCTGTCCCTCGAGGCTTTCCCACGAGGCTTTCCCACAGGGCTGTGCCACGTGCCACCTTGGTGTGAGTCGATCCTCGGCGTGAAAGACGAGCCGGTGAAGGGAAAAGAGGTTCCTCTGGAATGGACTGAGACATCTGGGGGACTCTTGGAATGGTGGCACGACCCTGGAGTTCCTCTCGCCGTTCCTGTTGAGAGGGCCTCCTCTTGAGATGCGACGGGAACGCCGGGAACTCTTTCCCGACGAAGCAGGGAAAGGATCCCTCATGTCGAGCTACGAGGCGGAAACGGGGCTCCTCTGGATGTGGGCGGGACCCTCGTGATTCCTCTCGAGTGGAGACGGGTATGTCGGGGAACTTCTTGATTTGCACCAAGGGTGTGAAGGAGCCTTTCGAAGTTCCAGAGGTGAGGTGTGATCAGCCTCGAGACGCCTCAGCGGAAATGGGCCTCATCTCGCCTGGAGGGGAGAACCTCCTGGATTTTCTCGAGTTGCGGCAGGTCTTCTCGAGTTACGACGGGGACCTCAGGGACCCGCTCTGGTGGCCTCAGGAAAGGCCAGTCCCCATGCGAGTTGCTAGGGGACCTCTCGGGATTCCTCTCCCGTCCATGCCGGGGCCTCAGTCCTTGTGTGGAGTCGGGGCCGGAACCTGAGGATTCCTCTCCAGTGTTGCCATGGATCTTGGGGTGCTTCTGAGTCTCCCCAGGGGAGTCAGGCCTCGTCTCGAGTGGGGGCATGCACGTGCGCTTTCCTCCCGAGCTGCAGCAGTAGTGTCACGCTTCCTGTCACGTGGATCAAGGGATCTGTGGCTTTCCCTCGAGGCTGTCCCTCGAGGCTTTCCCACGAGGCTTTCCCACAGGGCTGTGCCACGTGCCACCTTTGTGTGAGTCGATCCTCGGCGTGAAAGACGAGCCGGTGAAGGGAAAAGAGGTTCCTCTGGAATGGACTGAGACATCTGGGGGACTCTTGGAATGGTGGCACGACCCTGGAGTTCCTCTCGCCGTTCCTGTTGAGAGGGCCTCCTCTTGAGATGCGACGGGAACGCCGGGAACTCTTTCCCGACGAAGCAGGGAAAGGATCCCTCATCTCGAGCTACGAGGCGGAAACGGGGCTCCTCTGGATGTGGGCGGGACCCTCGTGATTCCGCTCGAGTGGAGACGGGTATGTCGGGGAACTTCTTGATTTGCACCAAGGGTGTGAAGGAGCCTTTCGAAGTTCCAGAGGTGAGGTGTGATCAGCCTCGAGACGCCTCAGCGGAAATGGGCCTCATCTCGCCTGGAGGGGAGAACCTCCTGGATTTTCTCGAGTTGCGGCAGGTCTTCTCGAGTTACGACGGGGACCTCAGGGACCCGCTCTGGTGGCCTCAGGAAAGGCCAGTCCCCATGCGAGTTGCTAGGGGACCTCTCGGGATTCCTCTCCCGTCCATGCCGGGGCCTCAGTCCTTGTGTGGAGTCGGGGCCGGAACCTGAGGATTCCTCTCCAGTGTTGTCATGGAACTTGGGGTGCTTCTGAATCTCCCCAGGGGAGTCAGGCCTCGTCTCGAGTGGGGGCATGCACGTGCGCTTTCCTCCCGAGCTGCAGCAGTAGTGTCACGCTTCCTGTCACGTGGATCAAGGGATCTGTGGCTTTCCCTCGAGGCTGTCCCTCGAGGCTTTCCCACGAGGCTTTCCCACAGGGCTGTGCCACGTGCCACCTTGGTGTGAGTCGATCCTCGGCGTGAAAGACGTGCCGGTGAACGGAAAAGAGGTTCCTCTGGAATGGACTGAGACATCTGGGGGACTCTTGGAATGGTGGCACGACCCTGGAGTTCCTCTCGCCGTTCCTGTTGAGAGGGCCTCCTCTTGAGATGCGACGGGAACGCCGGGAACTCTTTCCCGACGAAGCAGGGAAAGGATCCCTCATCTCGAGCTACGAGGCGGAAACGGGGCTCCTCTGGATGTGGGCGGGACCCTCGTGATTCCGCTCGAGTGGAGACGGGTATGTCGGGGAACTTCTTGATTTGCACCAAGGGTGGGAAGGAGCCTTTCGAAGTTCCAGAGGTGAGGTGTGATCAGCCTCGAGACGCCTCAGCGGAAATGGGCCTCATCCTGCCTGGAGGGGAGAACCTCCTGGATTTTCTCGAGTTGCGGCAGGTCTTCTCGAGTTACGACGGGGACCTCAGGGACCCGCTCTGGTGGCCTCAGGAAAGGCCAGTCCCCATGCGAGTTGCTAGGGGACCTCTCGGGATTCCTCTCCCGTCCATGCCGGGGCCTCAGTCCTTGTGTGGAGTCGGGGCCGGAACCTGAGGATTCCTCTCCAGTGTTGCCATGGATCTTGGGGGGCTTCTGAGTCTCCCCAGGGGAGTCAGGCCTCGTCTCGAGTGGGGGCATGCACGTGCGCTTTCCTCCCGAGCTGCAGCAGTAGTGTCACGCTTCCTGTCACGTGGATCAAGGGATCTGTGGCTTTCCCTCGAGGCTGTCCCTCGAGGCTTTCCCACGAGGCTTTCCCACAGGGCTGTGCCACGTGCCACCTTGGTGTGAGTCGATCCTCGGCGTGAAAGACGAGCCGGTGAAGGGAAAAGAGGTTCCTCTGGAATGGACTGAGACATCTGGGGGACTCTTGGAATGGTGGCACCACCCTGGAGTTCCTCTCGCCGTTCTTGTTGAGAGGGCCTCCTCTTGAGATGCGACGGGAACTCCGGGAACTCTTTCCCGACTTTGCAGGGAAAGGATCCCTCATCTCGAGCTACGAGGCGGAAATGGGGCTCCTCTGGATGTGGGCGGGACCCTCGTGATTCCGCTCGAGTGGAGACGGGTATGTCGGGGAACTTCTTGATTTGCACCAAGGGTGTGAAGGAGCCTTTCGAAGTTCCAGAGGTGAGGTGTGATCAGCCTCGAGACGCCTCAGCGGAAATGGGCCTCATCTCGCCTGGAGGGGAGAACCTCCTGGATTTTCTCGAGTTGCGGCAGGTCTTCTCGAGTTACGACGGGGACCTCAGGGATCCGCTCTGGTGGCCTCAGGAAAGGCCAGTCCCCATGCGAGTTGCTAGGGGACCTCTCGGGATTCCTCTCCCGTCCATGCCAGGGCCTCAGTCCTTGTGTGGAGTCGGGGACGGAACCTGAGGATTCCTCTCCAGTTTGACATGGATCTTGGGGTGCTTCTGAGTCTCCCCAGGGGAGTCAGGCCTCGTCTCGAGTGGGGGCATGCACGTGCGCTTTCCTCCCGAGCTGCAGCAGTAGTGTCACGCTTCCTGTCACGTGGATCAAGGGATCTGTGGCTTTCCCTCGAGGCTGTCCCTCGAGGCTTTCCCACGAGGCTTTCCCACAGGGCTGTGCCACGTGCCACCTTGGTGTGAGTCGATCCTCGGCGTGAAAGACGAGCCGGTGAAGGGAAAAGAGGTTCCTCTGGAATGGACTGAGACATCGGGGGACTCTTGGAATGGTGGCACGACCCTGGAGTTCCTCTCGCCGTTCCTGTTGAGAGGGCCTCCTCTTGAGATGCAACGGGAACGCCGGGAACTCTTTCCCGACGAAGCAGGGAAAGGATGCCTCATCTCGAGCTACGAGGCGGAAACGGGGCTCCTCTGGATGTGGGCGGGACCCTCGTGATTCCTCTCGAGTGGAGACGGGTATGTCGGGGAACTTCTTGATTTGCACCAAGGGTGTGAAGGAGCCTTTCGAAGTTCCAGAGGTGAGGTGTGATGAGCCTCGAGACGCCTCAGCAGAAATGGGCCTCATCTCGCCTGGAGGGGAGAACCTCCTGGATTTTCTCGAGTTGCGGCAGGTCTTCTCGAGTTACGACGGGGACCTCAGGGACCCGCTCTGGTGGCCTCAGGAAAGGCCAGTCCCCATGCGAGTTGCTAGGGGACCTCTCGGGATTCCTCTCCCGTCAATGCCGGGGCCTCAGTCCTTGTGTGGAGTCGGGGCCGGCCGGAACCTGAGGATTCCTCTCCAGTGTTGCCATGGATCTTGGGGTGCTTCTGAGTCTCCCCAGGGGAGTCAGGCCTCGTCTCGAGTGGGGGCATGCACGTGCGCTTTCCTCCCGAGCTGCAGCAGTAGTGTCACGCTTCCTGTCACGTGGATCAAGGGATCTGTGGCTTTCCCTCGAGGCTGTCCCTCGAGGCTTTCCCACGAGGCTTTCCCACAGGGCTGTGCCACGTGCCACCTTGGTGTGAGTCGATCCTCGGCGTGAAAGACGAGCCGGTGAAGGGAAAAGAGGTTCCTCTGGAATGGACTGAGACATCTGTGGGACTCTTGGAATGGTGGCACGACCCTGGAGTTCCTCTCGCCGTTCCTGTTGAGAGGGCCTCCTCTTGAGTTGCGACGGGAACGCCGGGAACTCTTTCCCGACGAAGCAGGGAAAGGATCCCTCATCTCGAGCTACGAGGCGGAAATGGGGCTCCTCTGGATGTGGGCGGGACCCTCGTGATTCCTCTCGAGTGGAGACGGGTATGTCGGGGAACTTCTTGATTTGCACCAAGGGTGTGAAGGAGCCTTTCGAAGTTCCAGAGGTGAGGTGTGATCAGCCTCGAGACGCCTCAGCGGAAATGGGCCTCATCTCGCCTGGAGGGGAGAACCTCCTGGATTTTCTCGAGTTGCGGCAGGTCTTCTCGAGTTACGACGGGGACCTCAGGGACCCGCTCTGGTGGCCTCAGGAAAGGCCAGTCCCCATGCGAGTTGCTAGGGGACCTCTCGGGATTCCTCTCCCGTCCATGCCGGGGCCTCAGTCCTTGTGTGGAGTTGGGGCCGGAACCTGAGGATTCCTCTCCAGTGTTGCCATGGATCTTGGGGTGCTTCTGAGTCTCCCCAGGGGAGTCAGGCCTCGTCTCGAGTGGGGGCATGCACGTGCGCTTTCCTCCCGAGCTGCAGCAGTAGTGTCACGCTTCCTGTCACGTGGATCAAGGGATCTGTGGCTTTCCCTCGAGGCTGTCCCTCGAGGCTTTCCCACGAGGCTTTCCCACAGGGCTGTGCCACGTGCCACCTTGGTGTGAGTCGATCCTCGGCGTGAAAGACGAGCCGGTGAAGGGAAAAGAGGTTCCTCTGGAATGGACTGAGACATCTGGGGGACTCTTGGAATGGTGGCACGACCCTGGAGTTCCTCTCGCCGTTCCTGTTGAGAGGGCCTCCTCTTGAGATGCGACGGGAACGCCGGGAACTCTTTCCCGACGAAGCAGGGAAAGGATCCCTCATCTCGATCTACGAGGCAGAAACGGGGCTCCTCTGGATGTGGGCGGGACCCTCGTGATTCCGCTCGATTGGAGACGGGTATGTCGGGGAAATTCTTGAGTTGCACCAAGGGTGTGAAGGACCCTTTCGAATTTCCAGAGGTGAGGTGTGATCAGCCTCGAGACACCTCAGCGGAAATGGGCCTCATCTCGCCTGGAGGGGAGAACCTCCTGGATTTTCTCGAGTTGCGGCAGGTCTTCTCGAATTACGACGGGGACCTCAGGGACCCGCTCTGGTGGCCTCAGGAAAGGCCAGTCCCCATGCGAGTTGCTAGGGGACCTCTCGGGATTCCTCTCCCGTCCATGCCGGGGCCTCAGTCCTTGTGTGGAGTCGGGGCCGGAACCTGAGGATTCCTCTCCAGTGTTGCCATGGATCTTGGGGTGCTTCTGAGTCTCCCCAGGGGAGTCAGGCCTCGTCTCGAGTGGGGGCATGCACGTGCGCTTTCCTCCCGAGCTGCAGCAGTAGTGTCACGCTTCCTGTCACGTGGATCAAGGGATCTGTGGCTTTCCCTCGAGGCTGTCCCTCGAGGCTTTCCCACGAGGCTTTCCCACAGGGCTGTGCCACGTGCCACCTTGGTGTGAGTCGATCCTCGGCGTGAAAGACGAGCCGGTGAAGGGAAAAGAGGTTCCTCTGGAATGGACTGAGACATCTGGGGGACTCTTGGAATGGTGGCACGACCCTGGAGTTCCTCGCGCCGTTCCTGTTGAGAGGGCCTCCTCTTGAGATGCGACGGGAACGCCGGGAACTCTTTCCCGACGAAGCAGGGAAAGGATCCCTCATCTCGAGCTACGAGGCGGAAACGGGGCTCCTCTGGATGTGGGCGGGACCCTCGTGATTCCGCTCGAGTGGAGACGGGTATGTCGGGGAACTTCTTGATTTGCACCAAGGGTGTGAAGGACCCTTTCGAAGTTCCAGAGGTGAGGTGTGATCAGCCTCGAGACGCCTCAGCGGAAATGGGCCTCATCTCGCCTGGAGGGGAGAACCTCCTGGATTTTCTCGAGTTGCGGCAGGTCTTCTCGAGTTACGACGGGGACCTCAGGGACCCGCTCTGGTGGCCTCAGGAAAGGCCAGTCCCCATGCGAGTTGCTAGGGGACCTCTCGGGATTCCTCTCCCGTCCATGCCGGGGCCTCAGTCCTTGTGTGGAGTCGGGGCCGGAACCTGAGGATTCCTCTCCAGTGTTGCCATGGATCTTGGGGTGCTTCTGAGTCTCCCCAGGGGAGTCAGGCCTCGTCTCGAGTGGGGGCATGCACGTGCGCTTTCCTCCCGAGCTGCAGCAGTAGTGTCACGCTTCCTGTCACGTGGATCAAGGGATCTGTGGCTTTCCCTCGAGGCTGTCCCTCGAGGCTTTCCCACGAGGCTTTCCCACAGGGCTGTGCCACGTGCCACCTTGGTGTGAGTCGATCCTCGGCGTGAAAGACGAGCCGGTGAAGGGAAAAGAGGTTCCTCTGGAATGGACTGAGACATCTGGGGGACTCTTGGAATGGTGGCACGACCCTGGAGTTCCTCTCGCCGTTCTTGTTGAGAGGGCCTCCTCTTGAGATGCGACGGGAACTCCGGGAACTCTTTCCCGACTTTGCAGGGAAAGGATCCCTCATCTCGAGCTACGAGGCGGAAACGGGGCTCCTCTGGATGTGGGCGGGACCCTCGTGATTCCTCTCGAGTGGAGACGGGTATGTCCGGGAACTTCTTGATTTGCACCAAGGGTGTGAAGGAGCCTTTCGAAGTTCCAGAGTGGAGGTGTGATCAGCCTCGAGACGCCTCAGCGGAAATGGGCCTCATCTCGCCTGGAGGGGAGAACCTCCTGGATTTTCTCGAGTTGCGGCAGGTCTTCTCGAGTTACGACGGGGACCTCAGGGACCCGCTGTGGTGTCCTCAGGAAAGGCCAGTCCCCATGCGAGTTGCTAGGGGACCTCTCGGGATTCCTCTCCCGTCCATGCCGGGGCCTCAGTCCTTGTGTGGAGTCGGGGCCGGAACCTGAGGATTCCTCTCCAGTTTGCCATGGATCTTGGGGTGCTTCTGAGTCTCCCCAGGGGAGTAAGGCCTCGTCTCGTGTGGGGGCATGCACGTGCGCTTTCCTCCCGAGCTGCAGCAGTAGTGTCACGCTTCCTGTCACGTGGATCAAGGGATCTGTGGCTTTCCCTCGAGGCTGTCCCTCGAGGCTTTCCCACGAGGCTTTCCCACAGGGCTGTGCCACGTGCCACCTTGGTGTGAGTCGATCCTCGGCGTGAAAGACGAGCCGGTGAAGGGAAAAGAGGTTCCTCTGGAATGGACTGAGACATCTGGGGGACTCTTGGAATGGTGGCACGACCCTGGAGTTCCTCTCGCCGTTCCTGTTGAGAGGGCCTCCTCTTGAGATGCGACGGGAACGCCGGGAACTCTTTCCCGACGAAGCAGGGAAAGGATCCCTCATCTCGAGCTACGAGGCGGAAACGGGGCTCCTCTGGATGTGGGCGGGACCCTCGTGATTCCGCTCGAGTGGAGACGGGTATGTCGGGGAACTTCTTGATTTGCACCAAGGGTGTGAAGGACCCTTTCGAAGTTCCAGAGGTGAGGTGTGATCAGCCTCGAGACGCCTCAGCGGAAATGGGCCTCATCTTGCCTGGAGGGGAGAACCTCCTGGATTTTCTCGAGTTGCGGCAGGTCTTCTCGAGTTACGACGGGGACCTCAGGGACCCGCTCGGGTGGCCTCAGGAAAGGCCAGTCCCCATGCGAGTTGCTAGGGGACCTCTCGGGATTCCTCTCCCGTCCATGCTGGGGCCTCAGTCCTTGTGTGGAGTCGGGGCCAGAACCTGAGGATTCCTCTCCAGTGTTGCCATGGATCTTGGGGTGCTTCTGAGTCTCCCCAGGGGAGTCAGGCCTCGTCTCGAGTGGGGGCATGCACGTGCGCTTTCCTCCCGAGCTGCAGCAGTAGTGTCACGCTTCCTGTCACGTGGATCAAGGGATATGTGGCTTTCCCTCGAGGCTGTCCCTCGACGCTTTCCCACGAGGCTTTCCCACAGGGCTGTGCCACGTGCCACCCTGGTGTGAGTCGATCCTCGGCATGAAAGACGAGCCGGTGAAGGGAAAAGAGGTTCCTCTGGAATGGACTGAGACATCTGGGGGACTCTTTGAATGGTGGCACGACCCTGGAGTTCCTCTCGCCGTTCTTGTTGAGAGGGCCTCCTCTTGAGATGCGACGGGAACTCCGGGAACTCTTTCCCGACTTTGCAGGGAAAGGATCCCTCATCTCGAGCTACGAGGCGGAAACGGGGCTCCTCTGGATGTGGGCGGGACCCTCGTGATTCCGCTCGAGTGGAGACGGGTATGTCGGGGAACTTCTTGATTTGCACCAAGGGTGTGAAGGAGCCTTTCGAAGTTCCAGAGGGGAGGTGTGATCAGCCTCGAGACGCCTCAGCGGAAATGGGCCTCATCTCGCCTGGAGGGGAGAACCTCCTGGATTTTCTCGAGTGGCGGCAGGTCTTCTCGAGTTACGACGGGGACCTCAGGGACCCGCTGTGGTGTCCTCAGGAAAGGCCAGTCCCCATGCGAGTTGCTAGGGGACTTCTCGGGATTCCTCTCCCGTCCATGCCGGGGCCTCAGTCCTTGTGTGGAGTCGGGGACGGAACCTGAGGATTCCTCTCCAGTGTTGCCATGGATCTTGGGGTGCTTCTGAGTCTCCCCAGGGGAGTCAGGCCTCGTCTCGTGTGGGGGCATGCAAGTGCGCTTTCCTCCCGAGCTGCAGCAGTAGTGTCACGCTTCCTGTCACGTGGATCAAGGGATCTGTGGCTTTCCCTCGAGGCTGTCCCTCGAGGCTTTCCCACGAGGCTTCCCACAGGGCTGTGCCACGTGCCACCTTGGTGTGAGTCGATCCTCGGCGTGAAAGACGAGCCGGTGAAGGGAAAAGAGGTTCCTCTGGAATGGACTGAGACATCTGGGGGACTCTTGGAATGGTGGCACGACCCTGGAGTTCCTCTCGCCGTTCCTGTTGAGAGGGCCTCCTCTTGAGATGCGACGGGAACGCCGGGAACTCTTTCCCGACGAAGCAGGGAAAGGATCCCTCATCTCGAGCTACGAGGCGGAAACGGGGCTCCTCTGGATGTGGGCGGGACCCTCGTGATTCCGCTCGAGTGGAGACGGGTATGTCGGGGAACTTCTTGATTTGCACCAAGGGTGTGAAGGACCCTTTCGAAGTTCCAGAGGTGAGGTGTGATCAGCCTCGAGACGCATCAGCGGAAATGGGCCTCATCTCGCCTGGAGGGGAGAACCTCCTGGATTTTCTCGAGTTGCGGCAGGTCTTCTCGAGTTACGACGGGGACCTCAGGGACCCGCTCGGGTGGCCTCAGGAAAGGCCAGTCCCCATGCGAGTTGCTAGGGGACCTCTCGGGATTCCTCTCCCGTCCATGCCGGGGCCTCAGTCCTTGTGTGGAGTCGGGGCCGGAACCTGAGGATTCCTCTCCAGTGTTGCCATGGATCTTGGGGTGCTTCTGAGTCTCCCCAGGGGAGTCAGGCCTCGTCTCGAGTGGGGGCATGCACGTGCGCTTTCCTCCCGAGCTGCAGCAGTAGTGTCACGCTTCCTGTCACGTGGATCAAGGGATATGTGGCTTTCCCTCGAGGCTGTCCCTCGAGGCTTTCCCACGAGGCTTTCCCACAGGGCTGTGCCACGTGCCACCTTGGTGTGAGTCGATCCTCGGCATGAAAGACGAGCCGGTGAAGGGAAAAGAGGTTCCTCTGGAATGGACTGAGACATCTGGGGGACTCTTTGAATGGTGGCACGACCCTGGAGTTCCTCTCGCCGTTCTTGTTGAGAGGGCCTCCTCTTGAGATGCGACGGGAACTCCGGGAACTCTTTCCCGACTTTGCAGGGAAAGGATCCCTCATCTCGAGCTACGAGGCGGAAACGGGGCTCCTCTGGATGTGGGCGGGACCCTCGTGATTCCGCTCGAGTGGAGACGGGTATGTCGGGGAACTTCTTGATTTGCACCAAGGGTGTGAAGGACCCTTTCGAAGTTCCAGAGGTGAGGTGTGATCAGCCTCGAGACGCCTCAGCGGAAATGGGCCTCATCTCGCCTGGAGGGGAGAACCTCCTGGATTTTCTCGAGTTGCGGCAGGTCTTCTCGAGTTACGACGGGGACCTCAGGGACCCGCTCTGGTGGCCTCAGGAAAGGCCAGTCCCCATGCGAGTTGCTAGGGGACCTCTCGGGATTCCTCTCCCGTCCATGCCGGGGCCTCAGTCCTTGTGTGGAGTCGGGGCCGGAACCTGAGGATTCCTCTCCAGTTTGACATGGATCTTGGGGTGCTTCTGAGTCTCCCCAGGGGAGTCAGGCGTCGTCTCGAGTGGGGGCATGCACGTGCGCTTTCCTCCCGAGCTGCAGCAGTAGTGTCACGCTTCCTGTCACGTGGATCAAGGGATCTGTGGCTTTCCCTCGAGGCTGTCCCTCGAGGCTTTCCCACGAGGCTTTCCCACAGGGCTGTGCCACGTGCCACCTTGGTGTGAGTCGATCCTCGGCGTGAAAGACGAGCCGGTGAAGGGAAAAGAGGTTCCTCTGGAATGGACTGAGACATCTGGGGGACTCTTGGAATGGTGGCACGACCCTGGAGTTCCTCTCGCCTTTCCTGTTGAGAGGGCCTCCTCTTGAGATGCGATGGGAACGCCGGGAACTCTTTCCCGACGAAGCAGGGAAAGGATCCCTCATCTCGAGCTACGAGGCGGAAACGGGGCTCCTCTGGATGTGGGCGGGACCCTCGTGATTCCGCTCGAGTGGAGACGGGTATGTCGGGGAACTTCTTGATTTGCACCAAGGGTGTGAAGGAGCCTTTCGAAGTTCCAGAGGTGAGGTGTGATCAGCCTCGAGACGCCTCAGCGGAAATGGGCCTCATCTCGCCTGGAGGGGAGAACCTCCTGGATTTTCTCGAGTTGCGGCAGGTCTTCTCGAGTTACGACGGGGACCTCAGGGACCCGCTCTGGTGGCCTCAGGAAAGGCCAGTCCCCATGCGAGTTGCTAGGGGACCTCTCGGGATTCCTCTCCCGTCCATGCCGGGGCCTCAGTCCTTGTGTGGAGTCGGGGCCGGAACCTGAGGATTCCTCTCCAGTGTTGCCATGGATCTTGGGGTGCTTCTGAGTCTCCCTAGGGGAGTCAGGCCTCGTCTCGAGTGGCGGCATGCACGTGCGCTTTCCTCCCGAGCTGCAGCAGTAGTGTCACGCTTCCTGTCACGTGGATCAAGGGATCTGTGGCTTTCCCTCGAGGCTGTCCCTCGAGGCTTTCCCACGAGGCTTTCCCACAGGGCTGTGCCACGTGCCACCTTGGTGTGAGTCGTTCCTCGGCGTGAAAGACGAGCCGGTGAAGGGAAAAGAGGTTCCTCTGGAATGGACTGAGACATCTGGGGGACTCTTGGAATGGTGGCACGACCCTGGAGTTCCTCTCGCCGTTCCTGTTGAGAGGGCCTCCTCTTGAGATGCGACGGGAACGCCGGGAACTCTTTCCCGACGAAGCAGGGAAAGGATCCCTCATCTCGAGCTACGAGGCGGAAACGGGGCTCCTCTGGATGTGGGCGGGACCCTCGTGATTCCGCTCGAGTGGAGACGGGTATGTCGGGGAACTTCTTGATTTGCACCAAGGGTGTGAAGGACCCTTTCGAAGTTCCAGAGGTGAGGTGTGATCAGCCTCGAGACGTCTCAGCGGAAATGGGCCTCATCTCACCTGGAGGGGAGAACCTCCTGGATTTTCTCGAGTTGTGGCAGGTCTTCTCGAGTTTCGACGGGGACCTCAGGGACCCGCTCGGGTGGCCTCAGGAAAGGCCAGTCCCCATGCGAGTTGCTAGGGGACCTCTCGGGATTCCTCTCCCGTCCATGCTGGGGCCTCAGTCCTTGTGTGGAGTCGGGGCCGGAACCTGCGGATTCCTCTCCAGTGTTGCCATGGATCTTGGGGTGCTTCTGAGTCTCCCCAGGGGAGTCAGGCCTCGTCTCGAGTGGGGGCATGCACGTGCGCTTTCCTCCCGAGCTGCAGCAGTAGTGTCACGCTTCCTGTCACGTGGATCAAGGGATATGTGGCTTTCCCTCGAGGCTGTCCCTCGAGGCTTTCCCACGAGGCTTTCCCACAGGGCTGTGCCACGTGCCACCTTGGTGTGAGTCGATCCTCGGCATGAAAGACGAGCCGGTGAAGGGAAAAGAGGTTCCTCTGGAATGGACTGAGACATCTGGGGGACTCTTTGAATGGTGGCACGACCCTGGAGTTCCTCTCGCCGTTCTTGTTGAGAGGGCCTCCTCTTGAGATGCGACGGGAACTCCGGGAACTCTTTCCCGACTTTGCAGGGAAAGGATCCCTCATCTCGAGCTACGAGGCGGAAACGGGGCTCCTCTGGATGTGGGCGGGACCCTCGTGATTCCGCTCGAGTGGAGACGGGTATGTCGGGGAACTTCTTGATTTGCACCAAGGGTGTGAAGGAGCCTTTCGAAGTTCCAGAGGGGAGGTGTGATCAGCCTCGAGACGCCTCAGCGGAAATGGGCCTCATCTCGCCTGGAGGGGAGAACCTCCTGGATTTTCTCGAGTGGCGGCAGGTCTTCTCGAGTTACGACGGGGACCTCAGGGACCCGCTGTGGTGTCCTCAGGAAAGGCCAGTCCCCATGCGAGTTGCTAGGGGACCTCTCGGGATTCCTCTCCCGTCCATGCCGGGGCCTCAGTCCTTGTGTGGAGTCGGGGCCGGAACCTGAGGATTCTTCTCCAGTGTTGCCATGGATCTTGGGGTGCTTCTGAGTCTCCCCAGGGGAGTCAGGCCTCGTCTCGTGTGGGGGCATGCACGTACGCTTTCCTCCCGAGCTGCAGCAGTAGTGTCACGCTTCCTGTCACGTGGATCAAGGGATCTGTGGCTTTCTCTCGAGGCTGTCCCTCGAGACTTTCCCACGAGGCTTTCCCACAGGGCTGTGCCATGTGCCACCTTGGTGTGAGTCGATCCTCGGCGTGAAAGACGAGCCGGTGAAGGGAAAAGAGGTTCCTCTGGAATGGACTGAGACATCTGGGGGACTCTTGGAATGGTGGCACGACCGTGGAGTTCCTCTCGCCGTTCCTGTTGAGAGGGCCTCCTCTTGAGATGCGACGGGAACGCCGGGAACTCTTTCCCGACGAAGCAGGGAAAGGATCCCTCATCTCGAGCTATGAGGCGGAAACGGGGCTCCTCTTGATGTGGGCGGGACCCTCGTGATTCCGCTCGAGTGGAGACGGGTATGTCGGGGAACTTCTTGATTTGCACCAAGGGTGTGAAGGACCCTTTCGAAGTTCCAGAGGTGAGGTGTGATCAGCCTCGAGACGCCTCAGCGGAAATGGGCCTCATCTCGCCTGGAGGGGAGAACCTCCTGGATTTTCTCGAGTTGCGGCAGGTCTTCTCGAGTTACGACGGGGACCTCAGGGACCCGCTCTGGTGGCCTCAGGAAAGGCCAGTCCCCATGCGAGTTGCTAGGGGACCTCTCGGGTTTCCTCTCCCGTCCATGCCGGGGCCTCAGTCCTTGTGTGGAGTCGGGGCCGGAACCTGAGGATTCCTCTCCAGTTTGACATGGATCTTGGGGTGCTTCTGAGTCTCCCCAGGGGAGTCAGGCCTCGTCTCGAGTGGGGGCATGCACGTGCGCTTTCCTCCCGAGCTGCAGCAGTAGTGTCACGCTTCCTGTCACGTGGATCAAGGGATCTGTGGCTTTCCCTCGAGGCTGTCCCTCGAGGCTTTCCCACGAGGCTTTCCCACAGGGCTGTGCCACGTGCCACCTTGGTGTGAGTCGATCCTCGGCGTGAAAGACGAGCCGGTGAAGGGAAAAGAGGTTCCTCTGGAATGGACTGAGACATCTGGGGGACTCTTGGAATGGTGGCACGACCCTGGAGTTCCTCTCGCCGTTCCTGTTGAGAGGGCCTCCTCTTGAGATGCGATGGGAACGCCGGGAACTCTTTCCCGACGAAGCAGGGAAAGGATCCCTCATCTCGAGCTACGAGGCGGAAACGGGGCTCCTCTGGATGTGGGCGGGACCCTCGTGATTCCGCTCGAGTGGAGACGGGTATGTCGGGGAACTTCTTGATTTGCACCAAGGGTGTGAAGGAGCCTTTCGAAGTTCCAGAGGTGAGGTGTGATCAGCCTCGAGACGCCTCAGCGGAAATGGGCCTCATCTCGCCTGGAGGGGAGAACCTCCTGGATTTTCTCGAGTTGCGGCAGGTCTTCTCGAGTTACGACGGGGACCTCAGGGACCCGCTCTGGTGGCCTCAGGAAAGGCCAGTCCCCATGCGAGTTGCTAGGGGACCTCTCGGGATTCCTCTCCCGTCCATGCCGGGGCCTCAGTCCTTGTGTGGAGTCGGGGCCGGAACCTGAGGATTCCTCTCCAGTGTTGCCATGGATCTTGGGGTGCTTCTGAGTCTCCCTAGGGGAGTCAGGCCTCGTCTCGAGTGGCGGCATGCACGTGCGCTTTCCTCCCGAGCTGCAGCAGTAGTGTCACGCTTCCTGTCACGTGGATCAAGGGATCTGTGGCTTTCCCTCGAGGCTGTCCCTCGAGGCTTTCCCACGAGGCTTTCCCACAGGGCTGTGCCACGTGCCACCTTGGTGTGAGTCGATCCTCGGCGTGAAAGACGAGCCGGTGAAGGGAAAAGAGGTTCCTCTGGAATGGACTGAGACATCTGGGGGACTCTTGGAATGGTGGCACGACCCTGGAGTTCCTCTCGCCGTTCCTGTTGAGAGGGCCTCCTCTTGAGATGCGACGGGAACGCCGGGAACTCTTTCCCGACGAAGCAGGGAAAGGATCCCTCATCTCGAGCTACGAGGCGGAAACGGGGCTCCTCTGGATGTGGGCGGGACCCTCGTGATTCCGCTCGAGTGGAGACGGGTATGTCGGGGAACTTCTTGATTTGCACCAAGGGTGTGAAGGACCCTTTCGAAGTTCCAGAGGTGAGGTGTGATCAGCCTCGAGACGTCTCAGCGGAAATGGGCCTCATCTCACCTGGAGGGGAGAACCTCCTGGATTTTCTCGAGTTGTGGCAGGTCTTCTCGAGTTTCGACGGGGACCTCAGGGACCCGCTCGGGTGGCCTCAGGAAAGGCCAGTCCCCATGCGAGTTGCTAGGGGACCTCTCGGGATTCCTCTCCCGTCCATGCTGGGGCCTCAGTCCTTGTGTGGAGTCGGGGCCGGAACCTGCGGATTCCTCTCCAGTGTTGCCATGGATCTTGGGGTGCTTCTGAGTCTCCCCAGGGGAGTCAGGCCTCGTCTCGAGTGGGGACATGCACGTGCGCTTTCCTCCCGAGCTGCAGCAGTAGTGTCACGCTTCCTGTCACGTGGATCAAGGGATATGTGGCTTTCCCTCGAGGCTGTCCCTCGAGGCTTTCCCACGAGGCTTTCCCACAGGGCTGTGCCACGTGCCACCTTGGTGTGAGTCGATCCTCGGCATGAAAGACGAGCCGGTGAAGGGAAAAGAGGTTCCTCTGGAATGGACTGAGACATCTGGGGGACTCTTTGAATGGTGGCACGACCCTGGAGTTCCTCTCGCCGTTCTTGTTGAGAGGGCCTCCTCTTGAGATGCGACGGGAACTCCGGGAACTCTTTCCCGACTTTGCAGGGAAAGGATCCCTCATCTCGAGCTACGAGGCGGAAACGGGGCTCCTCTGGATGTGGGCGGGACCCTCGTGATTCCGCTCGAGTGGAGACGGGTATGTCGGGGAACTTCTTGATTTGCACCAAGGGTGTGAAGGAGCCTTTCGAAGTTCCAGAGGGGAGGTGTGATCAGCCTCGAGACGCCTCAGCGGAAATGGGCCTCATCTCGCCTGGAGGGGAGAACCTCCTGGATTTTCTCGAGTGGCGGCAGGTCTTCTCGAGTTACGACGGGGACCTCAGGGACCCGCTGTGGTGTCCTCAGGAAAGGCCAGTCCCCATGCGAGTTGCTAGGGGACCTCTCGGGATTCCTCTCCCGTCCATGCCGGGGCCTCAGTCCTTGTGTGGAGTCGGGGCCGGAACCTGAGGATTCTTCTCCAGTGTTGCCATGGATCTTGGGGTGCTTCTGAGTCTCCCCAGGGGAGTCAGGCCTCGTCTCGTGTGGGGGCATGCACGTACGCTTTCCTCCCGAGCTGCAGCAGTAGTGTCACGCTTCCTGTCACGTGGATCAAGGGATCTGTGGCTTTCTCTCGAGGCTGTCCCTCGAGACTTTCCCACGAGGCTTTCCCACAGGGCTGTGCCATGTGCCACCTTGGTGTGAGTCGATCCTCGGCGTGAAAGACGAGCCGGTGAAGGGAAAAGAGGTTCCTCTGGAATGGACTGAGACATCTGGGGGACTCTTGGAATGGTGGCACGACCGTGGAGTTCCTCTCGCCGTTCCTGTTGAGAGGGCCTCCTCTTGAGATGCGACGGGAACGCCGGGAACTCTTTCCCGACGAAGCAGGGAAAGGATCCCTCATCTCGAGCTACGAGGCGGAAACGGGGCTCCTCTTGATGTGGGCGGGACCCTCGTGATTCCGCTCGAGTGGAGACGGGTATGTCGGGGAACTTCTTGATTTGCACCAAGGGTGTGAAGGACCCTTTCGAAGTTCCAGAGGTGAGGTGTGATCAGCCTCGAGACGCCTCAGCGGAAATGGGCCTCATCTCGCCTGGAGGGGAGAACCTCCTGGATTTTCTCGAGTTGCGGCAGGTCTTCTCGAGTTACGACGGGGACCTCAGGGACCCGCTCTGGTGGCCTCAGGAAAGGCCAGTCCCCATGCGAGTTGCTAGGGGACCTCTCGGGTTTCCTCTCCCGTCCATGCCGGGGCCTCAGTCCTTGTGTGGAGTCGGGGCCGGAACCTGAGGATTCCTCTCCAGTTTGACATGGATCTTGGGGTGCTTCTGAGTCTCCCCAGGGGAGTCAGGCCTCGTCTCGAGTGGGGGCATGCACGTGCGCTTTCCTCCCGAGCTGCAGCAGTAGTGTCACGCTTCCTGTCACGTGGATCAAGGGATCTGTGGCTTTCCCTCGAGGCTGTCCCTCGAGGCTTTCCCACGAGGCTTTCCCACAGGGCTGTGCCACGTGCCACCTTGTTGTGAGTCGATCCTCGGCGTGAAAGACGAGCCGGTGAAGGGAAAAGAGGTTCCTCTGGAATGGACTGAGACATCTGGGGGACTCTTGGAATGGTGGCACGACCCTGGAGTTCCTCTCGCCGTTCCTGTTGAGAGGGCCTCCTCTTGAGATGCGATGGGAACGCCGGGAACTCTTTCCCGACGAAGCAGGGAAAGGATCCCTCATCTCGAGCTACGAGGCGGAAACGGGGCTCCTCTGGATGTGGGCGGGACCCTCGTGATTCCGCTCGAGTGGAGACGGGTATGTCGGGGAACTTCTTGATTTGCACCAAGGGTGTGAAGGAGCCTTTCGAAGTTCCAGAGGTGAGGTGTGATCAGCCTCGAGACGCCTCAGCGGAAATGGGCCTCATCTCGCCTGGAGGGGAGAACCTCCTGGATTTTCTCGAGTTGCGGCAGGTCTTCTCGAGTTACGACGGGGACCTCAGGGACCCGCTCTGGTGGCCTCAGGAAAGGCCAGTCCCCATGCGAGTTGCTAGGGGACCTCTCGGGATTCCTCTCCCGTCCATGCCGGGGCCTCAGTCCTTGTGTGGAGTCGGGGCCGGAACCTGAGGATTCCTCTCCAGTGTTGCCATGGATCTTGGGGTGCTTCTGAGTCTCCCTAGGGGAGTCAGGCCTCGTCTCGAGTGGCGGCATGCACGTGCGCTTTCCTCCCGAGCTGCAGCAGTAGTGTCACGCTTCCTGTCACGTGGATCAAGGGATCTGTGGCTTTCCCTCGAGGCTGTCCCTCGAGGCTTTCCCACGAGGCTTTCCCACAGGGCTGTGCCACGTGCCACCTTGGTGTGAGTCGATCCTCGGCGTGAAAGACGAGCCGGTGAAGGGAAAAGAGGTTCCTCTGGAATGGACTGAGACATCTGGGGGACTCTTGGAATGGTGGCACGACCCTGGAGTTCCTCTCGCCGTTCCTGTTGAGAGGGCCTCCTCTTGAGATGCGATGGGAACGCCGGGAACTCTTTCCCGACGAAGCAGGGAAAGGATCCCTCATCTCGAGCTACGAGGCGGAAACGGGGCTCCTCTGGATGTGGGCGGGACCCTCGTGATTCCGCTCGAGTGGAGACGGGTATGTCGGGGAACTTCTTGATTTGCACCAAGGGTGTGAAGGAGCCTTTCGAAGTTCCAGAGGTGAGGTGTGATCAGCCTCGAGACGCCTCAGCGGAAATGGGCCTCATCTCGCCTGGAGGGGAGAACCTCCTGGATTTTCTCGAGTTGCGGCAGGTCTTCTCGAGTTACGACGGGGACCTCAGGGACCCGCTCTGGTGGCCTCAGGAAAGGCCAGTCCCCATGCGAGTTGCTAGGGGACCTCTCGGGATTCCTCTCCCGTCCATGCCGGGGCCTCAGTCCTTGTGTGGAGTCGGGGCCGGAACCTGAGGATTCCTCTCCAGTGTTGCCATGGATCTTGGGGTGCTTCTGAGTCTCCCTAGGGGAGTCAGGCCTCGTCTCGAGTGGCGGCATGCACGTGCGCTTTCCTCCCGAGCTGCAGCAGTAGTGTCACGCTTCCTGTCACGTGGATCAAGGGATCTGTGGCTTTCCCTCGAGGCTGTCCCTCGAGGCTTTCCCACGAGGCTTTCCCACAGGGCTGTGCCACGTGCCACCTTGGTGTGAGTCGATCCTCGGCGTGAAAGACGAGCCGGTGAAGGGAAAAGAGGTTCCTCTGGAATGGACTGAGACATCTGGGGGACTCTTGGAATGGTGGCACGACCCTGGAGTTCCTCTCGCCGTTCCTGTTGAGAGGGCCTCCTCTTGAGATGCGACGGGAACGCCGGGAACTCTTTCCCGACGAAGCAGGGAAAGGATCCCTCATCTCGAGCTACGAGGCGGAAACGGGGCTCCTCTGGATGTGGGCGGGACACTCGTGATTCCTCTCGAGTGGAGACGGGTATGTCGGGGAACTTCTTGATTTGCACCAAGGGTGTGAAGGAGCCTTTCGAAGTTCCAGAGGTGAGGTGTGATCAGCCTCGAGACGCCTCAGCGGAAATGGGCCTCATCTCGCCTGGAGGGGAGAAACTCCTGGATTTTCTCGAGTTGCGGCAGGTCTTCTCGAGTTACGACGGGGACCTCAGGGACCCGCTCTGGTGGCCTCAGGAAAGGCCAGTCCCCATGCGAGTTGCTAGGGGACCTCTCGGGATTCCTCTCCCGTCCATGCCGGGGCCTCAGTCCTTGTGTGGAGTCGGGGCCGGAACCTGAGGATTCCTCTCCAATGTGACATGGATCTTGGGGTGCTTCTGAGTCTCCCCAGGGGAGTCAGGCCTCGTCTCGAGTGGGGGCATGCACGTGCGCTTTCCTCCCGAGCTGCAGCAGTTGTGTCACGCTTCCTGTCACGTGGATCAAGGGATCTGTGGCTTTCCCTCGAGGCTGTCCCTCGAGGCTTTCCCACGAGGCTTTCCCACAGGGCTGTGCCACGTGCCCCCTTGGTGTGAGTCGATCCTCGGCGTGAAAGACGAGCCGGTGAAGGGAAAAGAGGTTCCTCTGGAATGGACTGAGACATCTGGGGGACTCTTGGAATGGTGGCACGACCCTGGAGTTCCTCTCGCCGTTCCTGTTGAGAGGGCCTCCTCTTGAGATGCGACGGGAACGCCGGGAACTCTTTCCCGACGAAGCAGGGAAAGGATCCCTCATCTCGAGCTACGAGGCGGAAACGGGGCTCCTCTGGATGTGGGCGGGACCCTCGTGATTCCGCTCGAGTGGAGACGGGTATGTCGGGGAACTTCTTGATTTGCACCAAGGGTGTGAAGGACCCTTTCGAAGTTCCAGAGGTGAGGTGTGATCAGCCTCGAGACGCCTCAGCGGAAATGGGCCTCATCTCACCTGGAGGGGAGAACCTCCTGGATTTTCTCGAGTTGCGGCAGGTCTTCTCGAGTTACGACGGGGACCTCAGGGACCCGCTCTGGTGGCCTCAGGAAAGGCCAGTCCCCATGCGAGTTGCTAGGGGACCTCTCGGGATTCCTCTCCCGTCCATGCCGGGGCCTCAGTCCTTGTGTGGAGTCGGGGCCGGAACCTGAGGATTCCTCTCCAGTGTTGCCATGGATCTTGGGGTGCTTCTGAGTCTCCCCAGGGGAGTCAGGCCTCGTCTCGAATGGGGGCATGCACGTGCGCTTTCCTCCCGAGCTGCAGCAGTAGTGTCACGCTTCCTGTCACGTGGATCAAGGGATCTGTGGCTTTCCCTCTAGGCTGTCCCTCGAGGCTTTCCCACGAGGCTTTCCCACAGGGCTGTGCCACGTGCCACCTTGGTGTGAGTCGATCCTCGGCGTGAAAGACGAGCCGGTGAAGGGAAAAGAGGTTCCTCTGGAATGGACTGAGACATCTGGGGGACTCTTGGAATGGTGGCACGACCCTGGAGTTCCTCTCGCCGTTCCTGTTGAGAGGGCCTCCTCTTGAGATGCGACGGGAACGCCGGGAACTCTTTCCCGACGAAGCAGGGAAAGGATCCCTCATCTCGAGCTACGAGGCGGAAACGGGGCTCCTCTAGATGTGGGCGGGACCCTCGTGATTCCGCTCGAGTGGAGACGGGTATGTCGGGGAACTTCTTGATTTGCACCAAGGGTGTGAAGGAGCCTTTCGAAGTTCCAGAGGTGAGGTGTGATCAGCCTCGAGACGCCTCAGCGGAAATGGGCCTCATCTCGCCTGGAGGGGAGAACCTCCTGGATTTTCTCGAGTTGCGGCAGGTCTTCTCGAGTTACGACGGGGACCTCAGGGACCCGCTCTGGTGGCCTCAGGAAAGGCCAGTCCCCATGCGAGTTGCTAGGGGACCTCTCGGGATTCCTCTCCCGTCCATGCCGGGGCCTCAGTCCTTGTGTGGAGTCGGGGCCGGAACCTGAGGATTCCTCTCCAGTTTGACATGGATCTTGGGGTGCTTCTGAGTCTCCCCAGGGGAGTCAGGCCTCGTCTCGAGTGGGGGCATGCACGTGCGTTTTCCTCCCGAGCTGCAGCAGTAGTGTCACGCTTCCTGTCACGTGGATCAAGGGATCTGTGGCTTTCCCTCGAGGCTGTCCCTCGAGGCTTTCCCACGAGGCTTTCCCACAGGGCTGTGCCACGTGCCACCTTGGTGTGAGTCGATCCTCGGCGTGAAAGACGAGCCGGTGAAGGGAAAAGAGGTTCCTCTGGAATGGACTGAGACATCTGGGGGACTCTTGGAATGGTGGCACGACCCTGGAGTTCCTCTCGCCGTTCCTGTTGAGAGGGCCTCCTCTTGAGATGCGACGGGAACGCCGGGAACTCTTTCCCGACGAAGCAGGGAAAGGATCCCTCATCTCGAGCTACGAGGCGGAAACGGGGCTCCTCTGGATGTGGGCGGGACCCTCGTGATTCCGCTCGAGTGGAGACGGGTATGTCGGGGAACTTCTTGATTTGCACCAAGGGTGTGAAGGACCCTTTTGAAGTTCCAGAGGTGAGGTGTGATCAGCCTCGAGACGCCTCAGCGGAAATGGGCCTCATCTCGCCTGGAGGGGAGAACCTCCTGGATTTTCTCGAGTTGCGGCAGGTCTTCTCGAGTTACGACGGGGACCTCAGGGACCCGCTCTGGTGGCCTCAGGAAAGGCCAGTCCCCATGCGAGTTGCTAGGGGACCTCTCGGGATTCCTCTCCCGTCCATGCCGGGGCCTCAGTCCTTGTGTGGAGTCGGGGCCGGAAACTGAGGATTCCTCTCCAGTGTTGCCATGGATCTTGGGGTGCTTCTGAGTCTCCCTAGGGGAGTCAGGCCTCGTCTCGAGTGGCGGCATGCACGTGCGCTTTCCTCCCGAGCTGCAGCAGTAGTGTCACGCTTCCTGTCACGTGGATCAAGGGATCTGTGGCTTTCCCTCGAGGCTGTCCCTCGAGGCTTTCCCACGAGGCTTTCCCACAGGGCTGTGCCACGTGCCACCTTGGTGTGAGTCGATCCTCGGCGTGAAAGACGAGCCGGTGAAGGGAAAAGAGGTTCCTCTGGAATGGACTGAGACATCTGGGGGACTCTTGGAATGGTGGCACGACCCTGGAGTTCCTCTCGCCGTTCCTGTTGAGAGGGCCTCCTCTTGAGATGCGACGGGAACGCCGGGAACTCTTTCCCGACGAAGCAGGGAAAGGATCCCTCATCTCGAGCTACGAGGCGGAAACGGGGCTCCTCTGGATGTGGGCGGGACCCACGTGATTCCTCTCGAGTGGAGACGGGTATGTCGGGGAACTTCTTGATTTGCACCAAGGGTGTGAAGGAGCCTTTCGAAGTTCCAGAGGTGAGGTGTGATCAGCCTCGAGACGCCTCAGCGGAAATGGGCCTCATCTCGCCTGGAGGGGAGAACCTCCTGGATTTTCTCGAGTTGCGGCAGGTCTTCTCGAGTTACGACGGGGACCTCAGGGACCCGCTCTGGTGGCCTCAGGAAAGGCCAGTCCCCATGCGAGTTGCTAGGGGACCTCTCGGGATTCCTCTCCCGTCCATGCCGGGGCCTCAGTCCTTGTGTGGAGTCGGGGCCGGAACCTGAGGATTCCTCTCCAGTTTGACATGGATCTTGGGGTGCTTCTGAGTCTCCCCAGGGGAGTCAGGCCTCGTCTCGAGTGGGGGCATGCACGTGCGCTTTTCTCCCGAGCTGCAGCAGTAGTGTCACGCTTCCTGTCACGTGGATCAAGGGATCTGTGGCTTTCCCTCGAGGCTGTCCCTCGAGGCTTTCCCACGAGGCTTTCCCACAGGGCTGTGCCACGTGCCCCCTTGGTGTGAGTCGATCCTCGGCGTGAAAGACGAGCCGGTGAAGGGAAAAGAGGTTCCTCTGGAATGGACTGAGACATCTGGGGGACTCTTGGAATGGTGGCACGACCCTGGAGTTCCTCTCGCCGTTCCTGTTGAGAGGGCCTCCTCTTGAGATGCGACGGGAACGCCGGGAACTCTTTCCCGACGAAGCAGGGAAAGGATCCCTCATCTCGAGCTACGAGGCGGAAACGGGGCTCCTCTGGATGTGGGCGGGACCCTCGTGATTCCTCTCGAGTGGAGACGGGTATGTCGGGGAACTTCTTGATTTGCACCAAGGGTGTGAAGGAGCCTTTCGAAGTTCCAGAGGTGAGGTGTGATCAGCCTCGAGACGCCTCAGCGGAAATGGGCCTCATCTCGCCTGGAGGGGAGAACCTCCTGGATTTTCTCGAGTTGCGGCAGGTCTTCTCGAGTTACGACGGGGACCTCAGGGACCCGCTCTGGTGGCCTCAGGAAAGGCCAGTCCCCATGCGAGTTGCTAGGGGACCTCTCGGGATTCCTCTCCCGTCCATGCCGGGGCCTCAGTCCTTGTGTGGAGTCGGGGCCGGAACCTGAGGATTCCTCTCCAGTGTTGCCATGGATCTTGGGGTGCTTCTGAGTCTCCCCAGGGGAGTCAGGCCTCGTCTCGAGTGGGGGCATGCACGTGCGCTTTCCTCCCGAGCTGCAGCAGTAGTGTCACGCTTCCTGTCACGTGGATCAAGGGATCTGTGGCTTTCCCTCGAGGCTGTCCCTCGAGGCTTTCCCACAGGGCTGTGCCACGTGCCACCTTGGTGTGAGTCGATCCTCGGCGTGAAAGACGAGCCAGTGAAGGGAAAAGAGGTTCCTCTGGAATGGACTGAGACATCTGGGGGACTCTTGGAATGGTGGCACGACCCTGGAGTTCCTCTCGCCGTTCCTGTTGAGAGGGCCTCCTCTTGAGATGCGACGGGAACGCCGGGAACTCTTTCCCGACGAAGCAGGGAAAGGATCCCTCATCTCGAGCTACGAGGCGGAAACGGGGCTCGTCTGGATGTGGGCGGGACCCTCGTGATTCCGCTCGAGTGGAGACGGGTATGTCGGGGAACTTCTTGATTTGCACCAAGGGTGTGAAGGAGCCTTTCGAAGTTCCAGAGGTGAGGTGTGATCAGCCTCGAGACGCCTCAGCGGAAATGGGCCTCATCTCGCCTGGAGGGGAGAACCTCCTGGATTTTCTCGAGTTGCGGCAGGTCTTCTCGAGTTACGACGGGGACCTCAGGGACCCGCTCTGGTGGCCTCAGGAAAGGCCAGTCCCCATGCGAGTTGCTAGGGGACCTCTCGGGATTCCTCTCCCGTCCATGCCGGGGCCTCAGTCCTTGTGTGGAGTCGGGGCCGGAACCTGAGGATTCCTCTCCAGTTTGACATGGATCTTGGGGTGCTTCTGAGTCTCCCCAGGGGAGTCAGGCCTCGTCTCGAGTGGGGGCATGCACGTGCGCTTTCCTCCCGAGCTGCAGCAGTAGTGTCACGCTTCCTGTCACGTGGATCAAGGGATCTGTGGCTTTCCCTCGAGGCTGTCCCTCGAGGCTTTCCCACGAGGCTTTCCCACAGGGCTGTGCCACGTGCCACCTTGGTGTGAGTCGATCCTCGGCGTGAAAGACGAGCCGGTGAAGGGAAAAGAGGTTCCTCTGGAATGGACTGAGACATCTGGGGGACTCTTGGAATGGTGGCACGACCCTGGAGTTCCTCTCGCCGTTCCTGTTGAGAGGGCCTCCTCTTGAGATGCGACGGGAACGCCGGGAACTCTTTCCCGACGAAGCAGGGAAAGGATCCCTCATCTCGAGCTACGAGGCGGAAACGGGGCTCGTCTGGATGTGGGCGGGACCCTCGTGATTCCGCTCGAGTGGAGACGGGTATGTCGGGGAACTTCTTGATTTGCACCAAGGGTGTGAAGGAGCCTTTCGAAGTTCCAGAGGTGAGGTGTGATCAGCCTCGAGACGCCTCAGCGGAAATGGGCCTCATCTCGCCTGGAGGGGAGAACCTCCTGGATTTTCTCGAGTTGCGGCAGGTCTTCTCGAGTTACGACGGGGACCTCAGGGACCCGCTCTGGTGGCCTCAGGAAAGGCCAGTCCCCATGCGAGTTGCTAGGGGACCTCTCGGGATTCCTCTCCCGTCCATGCCGGGGCCTCAGTCCTTGTGTGGAGTCGGGGCCGGAACCTGAGGATTCCTCTCCAGTTTGACATGGATCTTGGGGTGCTTCTGAGTCTCCCCAGGGGAGTCAGGCCTCGTCTCGAGTGGGGGCATGCACGTGCGCTTTCCTCCCGAGCTGCAGCATTAGTGTCACGCTTCCTGTCACGTGGATCAAGGGATCTGTGGCTTTCCCTCGAGGCTGTCCCTCGAGGCTTTCCCACGAGGCTTTCCCACAGGGCTGTGCCACGTGCCACCTTGGTGTGAGTCGATCCTCGGCGTGAAAGACGAGCCGGTGAAGGGAAAAGAGGTTCCTCTGGAATGGACTGAGACATCTGGGGGACTCTTGGAATGGTGGCACGACCCTGGAGTTCCTCTCGCCGTTCCTGTTGAGAGGGCCTCCTCTTGAGATGCGACGGGAACGCCGGGAACTCTTTCCCGACGAAGCAGGGAAAGGATCCCTCATCTCGAGCTACGAGGCGGAAACGGGGCTCGTCTGGATGTGGGCGGGACCCTCGTGATTCCGCTCGAGTGGAGACGGGTATGTCGGGGAACTTCTTGATTTGCACCAAGGGTGTGAAGGAGCCTTTCGAAGTTCCAGAGGTGAGGTGTGATCAGCCTCGAGACGCCTCAGCGGAAATGGGCCTCCTCTCGCCTGGAGGGGAGAACCTCCTGGATTTTCTCGAGTTGCGGCAGGTCTTCTCGAGTTACGACGGGGACCTCAGGGACCCGCTCTGGTGGCCTCAGGAAAGGCCAGTCCCCATGCGAGTTGCTAGGGGACCTCTCGGGATTCCTCTCCCGTCCATGCCGGGGCCTCAGTCCTTGTGTGGAGTCGGGGCCGGAACCTGAGGATCCCTCTCCAGTGTTGCCATGGATCTTGGGGTGCTTCTGAGTCTCCCTAGGGGAGTCAGGCCTCGTCTCGAGTGGCGGCATGCACGTGCGCTTTCCTCCCGAGCTGCAGCAGTAGTGTCACGCTTCCTGTCATGTGGATCAAGGGATCTGTGGCTTTCCCTCGAGGCTGTCCCTCGAGGCTTTCCCACGAGGCTTTCCCACAGGGCTGTGCCACGTGCCACCTTGGTGTGAGTCGATCCTCGGCGTGAAAGACGAGCCGGTGAAGGGAAAAGAGGTTCCTCTGGAATGGACTGAGACATCTGGGGGACTCTTGGAATGGTGGCACGACCCTGGAGTTCCTCTAGCCTTTCCTGTTGAGAGGGCCTCCTCTTGAGATGCGACGGGAACGCCGGGAACTCTTTCCCGACGAAGCAGGGAAAGGATCCCTCATCTCGAGCTACGAGGCGGAAACGGGGCTCCTCTGGATGTGGGCGGGACCCTCGTGATTCCTCTCGAGTGGAGACGGGTATGTCGGGGAACTTCTTGATTTGCACCAAGGGTGTGAAGGAGCCTTTCGAAGTTCCAGAGGTGAGGTGTGATCAGCCTCGAGACGCCTCAGCGGAAATGGGCCTCATCTCGCCTGGAGGGGAGAACCTCCTGGATTTTCTCGAGTTGCGGCAGGTCTTCTCGAGTTACGACGGGGACCTCAGGGACCCGCTCTGGTGGCCTCAGGAAAGGCCAGTCCCCATGCGAGTTGCTAGGGGACCTCTCGGGATTCCTCTCCCGTCCATGCCGGGGCCTCAGTCCTTGTGTGGAGTCGGGGCCGGAACCTGAGGATTCCTCTCCAGTTTGACATGGATCTTGGGGTGCTTCTGAGTCTCCCCAGGGGAGTCAGGCCTCGTCTCGAGTGGGGGCATGCACGTGCGCTTTCCTCCCGAGCTGCAGCAGTAGTGTCACGCTTCCTGTCACGTGGATCAAGGGATCTGTGGCTTTCCCTCGAGGCTGTCCCTCGAGGCTTTCCCACGAGGCTTTCCCACAGGGCTGTGCCACGTGCCCCCTTGGTGTGAGTCGATCCTCGGCGTGAAAGACGAGCCGGTGAAGGGAAAAGAGGTTCCTCTGGAATGGACTGAGACATCTGGGGGACTCTTGGAATGGTGGCACGACCCTGGAGTTCCTCTCGCCGTTCCTGTTGAGAGGGCCTCCTCTTGAGATGCGACGGGAACGCCGGGAACTCTTTCCCGACGAAGCAGGGAAAGGATCCCTCATGTCGAGCTACGAGGCAGAAACGGGGCTCCTCTGGATGTGGGCGGGACCCTCGTGATTCCTCTCGAGTGGAGACGGGTATGTCGGGGAACTTCTTGATTTGCACCAAGGGTGTGAAGGAGCCTTTCGAAGTTCCAGAGGTGAGGTGTGATCAGCCTCGAGACGCCTCAGCGGAAATGGGCCTCATCTCGCCTGGAGGGGAGAACCTCCTGGATTTTCTCGAGTTGCGGCAGGTCTTCTCGAGTTACGACGGGGACCTCAGGGACCCGCTCTGGTGGCCTCAGGAAAGGCCAGTCCCCATGCGAGTTGCTAGGGGACCTCTCGGGATTCCTCTCCCGTCCATGCCGGGGCCTCAGTCCTTGTGTGGAGTCGGGGCCGGAACCTGAGGATTCCTCTCCAGTGTTGCCATGGATCTTGGGGTGCTTCTGAGTCTCCCCAGGGGAGTCAGGCCTCGTCTCGAGTGGGGGCATGCACGTGCGCTTTCCTCCCGAGCTGCAGCAGTAGTGTCACGCTTCCTGTCACGTGGATCAAGGGATCTGTGGCTTTCCCTCGAGGCTGTCCCTCGAGGCTTTCCCACGAGGCTTTCCCACAGGGCTGTGCCACGTGCCACCTTGGTGTGAGTCGATCCTCGGCGTGAAAGACGAGCCGGTGAAGGGAAAAGAGGTTCCTCTGGAATGGACTGAGACATCTGGGGGACTCTTGGAATGGTGGCACGACCCTGGAGTTCCTCTCGCCGTTCCTGTTGAGAGGGCCTCCTCTTGAGATGCGACGGGAACGCCGGGAACTCTTTCCCGACGAAGCAGGGAAATGATCCCTCATCTCGAGCTACGAGGCGGAAACGGGGCTCCTCTGGATGTGGGCGGGACCCTCGTGATTCCGCTCGAGTGGAGACGGGTATGTCGGGGAACTTCTTGATTTGCACCAAGGGTGTGAAGGAGCCTTTCGAAGTTCCAGAGGTGAGGTGTGATCAGCCTCGAGACGCCTCAGCGGAAATGGGCCTCATCCTGCCTGGAGGGGAGAACCTCCTGGATTTTCTCGAGTTGCGGCAGGTCTTCTCGAGTTACGACGGGGACCTCAGGGACCCGCTGTGGTGTCCTCAGGAAAGGCCAGTCCCCATGCGAGTTGCTAGGGGACCTCTCGGGATTCCTCTCCCGTCCATGCCGGGGCCTCAGTCCTTGTGTGGAGTCGGGGCCGGAACCTGAGGATTCCTCTCCAGTGTTGCCATGGATCTTGGGGTGCTTCTGAGTCTCCCCAGGGGAGTCAGGCCTCGTCTCGAGTGGGGGCATGCACGTGCGCTTTCCTCCCGAGCTGCAGCAGTAGTGTCACGCTTCCTGTCACGTGGATCAAGGGATCTGTGGCTTTCCCTCGAGGCTGTCCCTCGAGGCTTTCCCACGAGGCTTTCCGACAGGGCTGTGCCACGTGCCACCTTGGTGTGAGTCGATCCTCGGCGTGAAAGACGAGCCGGTGAAGGGAAAAGAGGTTCCTCCGGAATGGACTGAGACATCTGGGGGACTCTTGGAATGGTGGCACGACCCTGGAGTTCCTCTCGCCGTTCCTGTTGAGAGGGCCTCCTCTTGAGATGCGACGGGAACGCCGGGAACTCTTTCCCGACGAAGCAGGGAAAGGATCCCTCATCTCGAGCTACGAGGCGGAAACGGGGCTCCTCTGGATGTGGGCGGGACCCTCGTGATACCGCTCGAGTGGAGACGGGTATGTCGGGGAACTTCTTGATTTGCACCAAGGGTGTGAAGGAGCCTTTCGAAGTTCCAGAGGTGAGGTGTGATCAGCCTCGAGACGCCTCAGCGGAAATGGGCCTCATCTCGCCTGGAGGGGAGAACCTCCTGGATTTTCTCGAGTTGCGGCAGGTCTTCTCGAGTTACGACGGGGACCTCAGGGACCCGCTCTGGTGGCCTCAGGAAAGGCCAGTCCCCATGCGAGTTGCTAGGGGACCTCTCGGGATTCCTCTCCCGTCCATGCCGGGGCCTCAGTCCTTGTGTGGAGTCGGGGCCGGAACCTGAGGATTCCTCTCCAGTGTTGCCATGGATCTTGGGGTGCTTCTGAGTCTCCCCAGGGGAGTCAGGCCTCGTCTCGAGTGGGGGCATGCACGTGCACTTTACTCCCGAGCTGCAGCAGTAGTGTCACGCTTCCTGTCACGTGGATCAAGGGATCTGTGGCTTTCCATCGAGGCTGTCCCTCGAGGCTTTCCCACGAGGCTTTCCCACAGGGCTGTGCCACGTGCCACCTTGGTGTGAGTCGATCCTCGGCGTGAAAGACGAGCCGGTGAAGGGAAAAGAGGTTCCTCTGGAATGGACTGAGACATCTGGGGGACTCTTGGAATGGTGGCACGACCCTGGAGTTCCTCTCGCCGTTCCTGTTGAGAGGGCCTCCTCTTGAGATGCGACGGGAACGCCGGGAACTCTTTCCCGACGAAACAGGGAAAGGATCCCTCATCTCGAGCTACGAGGCGGAAACGGGGCTCCTCTGGATGTGGGCGGGACCCTCGTGATTCCGCTCGAGTGGAGACGGGTATGTCGGGGAACTTCTTGATTTGCACCAAGGGTGTGAAGGAGCCTTTCGAAGTTCCAGAGGTGAGGTGTGATCAGCCTCGAGACGCCTCAGCGGAAATGGGCCTCATCTCGCCTGGAGGGGAGAACCTCCTGGATTTTCTCGAGTTGCGGCAGGTCTTCTCGAGTTACGACGGGGACCTCAGGGATCCGCTCTGGTGGCCTCAGGAAAGGCCAGTCCCCATGCGAGTTGCTAGGGGACCTCTCGGGATTCCTCTCCCGTCCATGCCAGGGCCTCAGTCCTTGTGTGGAGTCGGGGCAGGAACCTGAGGATTCCTCTCCAGTTTGACATGGATCTTGGGGTGCTTCTGAGTCTCCCCAGGGGAGTCAGGCCTCGTCTCGAGTGGGGGCATGCACGTGCGCTTTCCTCCCGAGCTGCAGCAGTAGTGTCACGCTTCCTGTCACGTGGATCAAGGGATCTGTGGCTTTCCCTCGAGGCTGTCCCTCGAGGCTTTCCCACGAGGCTTTCCCACAGGGCTGTGCCACGTGCCACCTTGGTGTGAGTCGATCCTCGGCGTGAAAGACGAGCCGGTGAAGGGAAAAGAGGTTCCTCTGGAATGGACTGAGACATCTGGGGGACTCTTGGAATGGTGGCACGACCCTGGAGTTCCTCTCGCCGTTCCTGTTGAGAGGGCCTCCTCTTGAGATGCGACGGGAACGCCGGGAACTCTTTCCCGACGAAGCAGGGAAATGATCCCTCATCTCGAGCTACGAGGCGGAAACGGGGCTCCTCTGGATGTGGGCGGGACCCTCGTGATTCCGCTCGAGTGGAGACGGGTATGTCGGGGAACTTCTTGATTTGCACCAAGGGTGTGAAGGAGCCTTTCGAAGTTCCAGAGGTGAGGTGTGATCAGCCTCGAGACGCCTCAGCGGAAATGGGCCTCATCCTGCCTGGAGGGGAGAACCTCCTGGATTTTCTCGAGTTGCGGCAGGTCTTCTCGAGTTACGACGGGGACCTCAGGGACCCGCTGTGGTGTCCTCAGGAAAGGCCAGTCCCCATGCGAGTTGCTAGGGGACCTCTCGGGATTCCTCTCCCGTCCATGCCGGGGCCTCAGTCCTTGTGTGGAGTCGGGGCCGGAACCTGAGGATTCCTCTCCAGTGTTGCCATGGATCTTGGGGTGCTTCTGAGTCTCCCCAGGGGAGTCAGGCCTCGTCTCGAGTGGGGGCATGCACGTGCGCTTTCCTCCCGAGCTGCAGCAGTAGTGTCACGCTTCCTGTCACGTGGATCAAGGGATCTGTGGCTTTCCCTCGAGGCTGTCCCTCGAGGCTTTCCCACGAGGCTTTCCGACAGGGCTGTGCCACGTGCCACCTTGGTGTGAGTCGATCCTCGGCGTGAAAGACGAGCCGGTGAAGGGAAAAGAGGTTCCTCCGGAATGGACTGAGACATCTGGGGGACTCTTGGAATGGTGGCACGACCCTGGAGTTCCTCTCGCCGTTCCTGTTGAGAGGGCCTCCTCTTGAGATGCGACGGGAACGCCGGGAACTCTTTCCCGACGAAGCAGGGAAATGATCCCTCATCTCGAGCTACGAGGCGGAAACGGGGCTCCTCTGGATGTGGGCGGGACCCTCGTGATTCCGCTCGAGTGGAGACGGGTATGTCGGGGAACTTCTTGATTTGCACCAAGGGTGTGAAGGAGCCTTTCGAAGTTCCAGAGGTGAGGTGTGATCAGCCTCGAGACGCCTCAGCGGAAATGGGCCTCATCCTGCCTGGAGGGGAGAACCTCCTGGATTTTCTCGAGTTGCGGCAGGTCTTCTCGAGTTACGACGGGGACCTCAGGGACCCGCTGTGGTGTCCTCAGGAAAGGCCAGTCCCCATGCGAGTTGCTAGGGGACCTCTCGGGATTCCTCTCCCGTCCATGCCGGGGCCTCAGTCCTTGTGTGGAGTCGGGGCCGGAACCTGAGGATTCCTCTCCAGTGTTGCCATGGATCTTGGGGTGCTTCTGAGTCTCCCCAGGGGAGTCAGGCCTCGTCTCGAGTGGGGGCATGCACGTGCGCTTTCCTCCCGAGCTGCAGCAGTAGTGTCACGCTTCCTGTCACGTGGATCAAGGGATCTGTGGCTTTCCCTCGAGGCTGTCCCTCGAGGCTTTCCCACGAGGCTTTCCGACAGGGCTGTGCCACGTGCCACCTTGGTGTGAGTCGATCCTCGGCGTGAAAGACGAGCCGGTGAAGGGAAAAGAGGTTCCTCCGGAATGGACTGAGACATCTGGGGGACTCTTGGAATGGTGGCACGACCCTGGAGTTCCTCTCGCCGTTCCTGTTGAGAGGGCCTCCTCTTGAGATGCGACGGGAACGCCGGGAACTCTTTCCCGACGAAGCAGGGAAAGGATCCCTCATCTCGAGCTACGAGGCGGAAACGGGGCTCCTCTGGATGTGGGCGGGACCCTCGTGATACCGCTCGAGTGGAGACGGGTATGTCGGGGAACTTCTTGATTTGCACCAAGGGTGTGAAGGAGCCTTTCGAAGTTCCAGAGGTGAGGTGTGATCAGCCTCGAGACGCCTCAGCGGAAATGGGCCTCATCTCGCCTGGAGGGGAGAACCTCCTGGATTTTCTCGAGTTGCGGCAGGTCTTCTCGAGTTACGACGGGGACCTCAGGGACCCGCTCTGGTGGCCTCAGGAAAGGCCAGTCCCCATGCGAGTTGCTAGGGGACCTCTCGGGATTCCTCTCCCGTCCATGCCGGGGCCTCAGTCCTTGTGTGGAGTCGGGGCCGGAACCTGAGGATTCCTCTCCAGTGTTGCCATGGATCTTGGGGTGCTTCTGAGTCTCCCCAGGGGAGTCAGGCCTCGTCTCGAGTGGGGGCATGCACGTGCACTTTACTCCCGAGCTGCAGCAGTAGTGTCACGCTTCCTGTCACGTGGATCAAGGGATCTGTGGCTTTCCATCGAGGCTGTCCCTCGAGGCTTTCCCACGAGGCTTTCCCACAGGGCTGTGCCACGTGCCACCTTGGTGTGAGTCGATCCTCGGCGTGAAAGACGAGCCGGTGAAGGGAAAAGAGGTTCCTCTGGAATGGACTGAGACATCTGGGGGACTCTTGGAATGGTGGCACGACCCTGGAGTTCCTCTCGCCGTTCCTGTTGAGAGGGCCTCCTCTTGAGATGCGACGGGAACGCCGGGAACTCTTTCCCGACGAAACAGGGAAAGGATCCCTCATCTCGAGCTACGAGGCGGAAACGGGGCTCCTCTGGATGTGGGCGGGACCCTCGTGATTCCGCTCGAGTGGAGACGGGTATGTCGGGGAACTTCTTGATTTGCACCAAGGGTGTGAAGGAGCCTTTCGAAGTTCCAGAGGTGAGGTGTGATCAGCCTCGAGACGCCTCAGCGGAAATGGGCCTCATCTCGCCTGGAGGGGAGAACCTCCTGGATTTTCTCGAGTTGCGGCAGGTCTTCTCGAGTTACGACGGGGACCTCAGGGATCCGCTCTGGTGGCCTCAGGAAAGGCCAGTCCCCATGCGAGTTGCTAGGGGACCTCTCGGGATTCCTCTCCCGTCCATGCCAGGGCCTCAGTCCTTGTGTGGAGTCGGGGCAGGAACCTGAGGATTCCTCTCCAGTTTGACATGGATCTTGGGGTGCTTCTGAGTCTCCCCAGGGGAGTCAGGCCTCGTCTCGAGTGGGGGCATGCACGTGCGCTTTCCTCCCGAGCTGCAGCAGTAGTGTCACGCTTCCTGTCACGTGGATCAAGGGATCTGTGGCTTTCCCTCGAGGCTGTCCCTCGAGGCTTTCCCACGAGGCTTTCCCACAGGGCTGTGCCACGTGCCACCTTGGTGTGAGTCGATCCTCGGCGTGAAAGACGAGCCGGTGAAGGGAAAAGAGGTTCCTCTGGAATGGACTGAGACATCTGGGGGACTCTTGGAATGGTGGCACGACCCTGGAGTTCCTCTCGCCTTTCCTGTAGAGAGGGCCTCCTCTTGAGATGCGACGGGAACGCCGGGAACTCTTTCCCGACGAAGCAGGGAAAGGATCCCTCATCTCGAGCTACGAGGCGGAAACGGGGCTCCTCTGGATGTGGGGGGACCCTCGTGATTCCTCTCGAGTGGAGACGGGTATGTCGGGGAACTTCTTGATTTGCACCAAGGGTGTGAAAGAGCCTTTCGAAGTTCCAGAGGTGAGGTGTGATCAGCCTCGAGACGCCTCAGCGGAAATGGGCCTCATCTCGCCTGGAGGGGAGAACCTCCTGGATTTTCTCGAGTTGCGGCAGGTCTTCTCGAGTTACGACGGGGACCTCAGGGACCCGCTCTGGTGGCCTCAGGAAAGGCCAGTCCCCATGCGAGTTGCTAGGGGACCTCTCGGGATTCCTCTCCCGTCCATGCCAGGGCCTCAGTCCTTGTGTGGAGTCGGGGCCGGAACCTGAGGATTCCTCTCCAGTTTGACATGGATCTTGGGGTGCTTCTGAGTCTCCCCAGGGGAGTCAGGCCTCGTCTCGAGTGGGGGCATGCACGTGCGCTTTCCTCCCGAGCTGCAGCAGTAGTGTCACGCTTCCTGTCACGTGGATCAAGGGATCTGTGGCTTTCCCTCGAGGCTGTCCCTCGAGGCTTTCCCACGAGGCTTTCCCACAGGGCTGTGCCACGTGCCACCTTGGTGTGAGTCGATCCTCGGCGTGAAAGACGAGCCGGTGAAGGGAAAAGAGGTTCCTTTGGAATGGACTGAGACATCTGGGGGACTCTTGGAATGGTGGCACGACCCTGGAGTTCCTCTCGCCGTTCCTGTTGAGAGGGCCTCCTCTTGAGATGCGACGGGAACGCCGGGAACTCTTTCCCGACGAAGCAGGGAAAGGATCCCTCATCTCGAGCTACGAGGCGGAAACGGGGCTCCTCTGGATGTGGGCGGGACCCTCGTGATTCCTCTCGAGTGGAGACGGGTATGTCGGGGAACTTCTTGATTTGCACCAAGGGTGTGAAGGAGCCTTTCGAAGTTCCAGAGGTGAGGTGTGATCAGCCTCGAGACGCCTCAGCGGAAATGGGCCTCATCTCGCCTGGAGGGGAGAACCTCCTGGATTTTCTCGAGTTGCGGCAGGTCTTCTCGAGTTACGACGGGGACCTCAGGGACCCGCTCTGGTGGCCTCAGGAAAGGCCAGTCCCCATGCGAGTTGCTAGGGGACCTCTCGGGATTCCTCTCCCGTCCATGCCAGGGCCTCAGTCCTTGTGTGCGGGGCCGGAACCTGAGGATTCCTCTCCAGTTTGACATGGATCTTGGGGTGCTTCTGAGTCTCCCCAGGGGAGGTCAGGCCTCGTCTCGAGTGGGGGCATGCACGTGCGCTTTCCTCCCGAGCTGCAGCAGTAGTGGTCACGCTTCCTGTCACGTGGATCAAGGGATCTGTGGCTTTCCCTCGAGGCTGTCCCTCGAGGCTTTCCCACGAGGCTTTCCCACAGGGCTGTGCCACGTGCCCCCTTGGTGTGAGTCGATCCTCGGCGTGAAAGACGAGCCGGTGAAGGGAAAAGAGGTTCCTCTGGAATGGACTGAGACATCTGGGGGACTCTTGGAATGGTGGCACGACCCTGGAGTTCCTCTCGCCGTTCCTGTTGAGAGGGCCTCCTCTTGAGATGCGACGGGAACGCCGGGAACTCTTTCCCGACGAAGCAGGGAAAGGATCCCTCATCTCGAGCTACGAGGCGGAAACGGGGCTCCTCTGGATGTGGGGGGGACCCTCGTGATTCCTCTCGAGTGGAGACGGGTATGTCGGGGAACTTCTTGATTTGCACCAAGGGTGTGAAGGAGCCTTTCGAAGTTCCAGAGGTGAGGTGTGATCAGCCTCGAGACGCCTCAGCGGAAATGGGCCTCATCTCGCCTGGAGGGGAGAACCTCCTGGATTTTCTCGAGTTGCGGCAGGTCTTCTCGAGTTACGACGGGGACCTCAGGGACCCGCTCTGGTGGCCTCAGGAAAGGCCAGTCCCCATGCGAGTTGCTAGGGGACCTCTCGGGATTCCTCTCCCGTCCATGCCAGGGCCTCAGTCCTTGTGTGGAGTCGGGGCCGGAACCTGAGGATTCCTCTCCAGTTTGACATGGATCTTGGGGTGCTTCTGAGTCTCCCCAGGGGAGTCAGGCCTCGTCTCGAGTGGGGGCATGCACGTGCGCTTTCCTCCCGAGCTGCAGCAGTAGTGTCACGCTTCCTGTCACGTGGATCAAGGGATCTGTGGCTTTCCCTCGAGGCTGTCCCTCGAGGCTTTCCCACGAGGCTTTCCCACAGGGCTGTGCCACGTGCCCCCTTGGTGTGAGTCGATCCTCGGCGTGAAAGACGAGCCGGTGAAGCGAAAAGAGGTTCCTCCGGAATGGACTGAGACATCTGGGGGACTCTTGGAATGGTGGCACGACCCTGGAGTTCCTCTCGCCGTTCCTGTTGAGAGGGCCTCCTCTTGAGATGCGACGGGAACTCCGGGAACTCTTTCCCGACGAAGCAGGGAAAGGATCCCTCATGTTGAGCTACGAGGCGGAAACGGGGCTGCTCTGGATGTGGGCGGAACCCTCGTGATTCCTCTCGAGTGGAGACGGGTATGTCGGGGGAACTTCTTGATTTGCACCAAGGGTGTGAAGGACCCTTTCGAAGTTCCAGAGGTGAGGTGTGATCAGCCTCGAGACGCCTCAGCGGAAATGGGCCTCATCTCGCCTGGAGGGGAGAACCTCCTGGATTTTCTCGAGTTGCGGCAGGTCTTCTCGAGTTACGACGGGGACCTCAGGGACCCGCTCTGGTGGCCTCAGGAAAGGCCAGTCCCCATGCGAGTTGCTAGGGGACCTCTCGGGATTCCTCTCCCGTCATGCCGGGGGCCTCAGTCCTTGTGTGGAGTCGGGGCCGGAACCTGAGGTTTCCTCTCCAGTGTTGCCATGGATCTTGGGGTGCTTCTGAGTCTCCCCAGGGGAGTCAGGCCTCGTCTCGAGTGGCAGCATGCACGTGCGCTTTCCTCCCGAGCTGCAGCAGTAGTGTCACGCTTCCTGTCACGTGGATCAAGGGATCTGTGGCTTTCCCTCGAGGCTGTCCCTCGAGGCTTTCCCACGAGGCTTTCCCACAGGGCTGTGCCACGTGCCACCTTGGTGTGAGTCGATCCTCGGCGTGAAAGACGAGCCGGTGAAGGGAAAAGAGGTTCCTCTGGAATGGACTGAGACATCTGGGGGACTCTTGGAATGGTGGCACGACCCTGGAGTTCCTCTCGCCGTTCCTGTTGAGAGGGCCTCCTCTTGAGATGCGACGGGAACGCCGGGGAACTCTTTCCCGACGAAGCAGGGAAAGGATCCCTCATCTCGAGCTACGAGGCGGAAACGGGGCTCCTCTGGATGTGGGGGGGACCCTCGTGATTCCTCTTGAGTGGAGACGGGTATGTCTGGGAACTTCTTGATTTGCACCAAGGGTGTGAAGGAGCCTTTCGAAGTTCCAGAGGTGAGGTGTGATCAGCCTCGAGACGCCTCAGCGGAAATGGGCCTCATCTCGCCTGGAGGGGAGAACCTCCTGGATTTTCTCGAGTTGCGGCAGGTCTTCTCGAGTTACGACGGGGACCTCAGGGACCCGCTCTGGTGGCCTCAGGAAAGGCCAGTCCCCATGCGAGTTGCTAGGGGACCTCTCGGGATTCCTCTCCCGTCCATGCCAGGGCCTCAGTCCTTGTGTGGAGTCGGGGGCCGGAACCTGAGGATTCCTCTCCAGTTTGACATGGATCTTGGGGTGCTTCTGAGTCTCCCCAGGGGAGTCAGGCCTCGTCTCGAGTGGGGGCATGCACGTGCGCTTTCCTCCCGAGCTGCAGCAGTAGTGTCACGCTTCCTGTCACGTGGATCAAGGGATCTGTGGCTTTCCCTCGAGGCTGTCCCTCGAGGCTTTCCCACGAGGCTTTCCCACAGGGCTGTGCCACGTGCCCCCTTGGTGTGAGTCGATCCTCGGCGTGAAAGACGAGCCGGTGAAGGGAAAAGAGGTTCCTCCGGAATGGACTGAGACATCTGGGGGACTCTTGGAATGGTGGCACGACCCTGGAGTTCCTCTCGCCGTTCCTGTTGAGAGGGCCTCCTCTTGAGATGCGACGGGAACGCCGGGAACTCTTTCCCGACGAAGCAGGGAAAGGATCCCTCATGTCGAGCTACGAGGCGGAAACGGGGCTGCTCTGGATGTGGGCGGAACCCTCGTGATTCCTCTCGAGTGGAGACGGGTATGTCGGGGGAACTTCTTGATTTGCACCAAGGGTGTGAAGGAGCCTTTCGAAGTTCCAGAGGTGAGGTGTGATCAGCCTCGAGACGCCTCAGCGGAAATGGGCCTCATCTCGCCTGGAGGGGAGAACCTCCTGGATTTTCTCGAGTTGCGGCAGGTCTTCTCGAGTTACGACGGGGACCTCAGGGACCCGCTCTGGTGGCCTCAGGAAAGGCCAGTCCCCATGCGAGTTGCTAGGGGACCTCTCGGGATTCCTCTCCCGTCCATGCCGGGGCCTCAGTCCTTGTGTGGAGTCGGGGCCGGAACCTGAGGTTTCCTCTCCAGTGTTGCCATGGATCTTGGGGTGCTTCTGAGTCTCCCCAGGGGAGTCAGGCCTCGTCTCGAGTGGCGGCATGCACGTGCGCTTTCCTCCCGAGCTGCAGCAGTAGTGTCACGCTTCCTGTCACGTGGATCAAGGGATCTGTGGCTTTCCCTCGAGGCTGTCCCTCGAGGCTTTCCCACGAGGCTTTCCCACAGGGCTGTGCCACGTGCCACCTTGGTGTGAGTCGATCCTCGGCGTGAAAGACGAGCCGGTGAAGGGAAAAGAGGTTCCTCTGGAATGGACTGAGACATCTGGGGGACTCTTGGAATGGTGGCACGACCCTGGAGTTCCTCTCGCCGTTCCTGTTGAGAGGGCCTCCTCTTGAGATGCGACGGGAACGCCGGGAACTCTTTCCCGACGAAGCAGGGAAAGGATCCCTCATCTCGAGCTACGAGGCGGAAACGGGGCTCCTCTGGATGTGGGCGGGACCCTCGTGATTCCGCTCGAGTGGAGACGGGTATGTCGGGGAACTTCTTGATTTGCACCAAGGGTGTGAAGGAGCCTTTCGAAGTTCCAGAGGTGAGGTGTGATCAGCCTCGAGACGCCTCAGCGGAAATGGGCCTCATCCTGCCTGGAGGGGAGAACCTCCTGGATTTTCTCGAGTTGCGGCAGGTCTTCTCGAGTTACGACGGGGACCTCAGGGACCCGCTCTGGTGGCCTCAGGAAAGGCCAGTCCCCATGCGAGTTGCTAGGGGACCTCTCGGGATTCCTCTCCCGTCCATGCCAGGGCCTCAGTCCTTGTGTGGAGTCGGGGCCGGAACCTGAGGATTCCTCTCCAGTTTGACATGGATCTTGGGGTGCTTCTGAGTCTCCCCAGGGGAGTCAGGCCTCGTCTCGAGTGGGGGCATGCACGTGCGCTTTCCTCCCGAGCTGCAGCAGTAGTGTCACGCTTCCTGTCACGTGGATCAAGGGATCTGTGGCTTTCCCTCGAGGCTGTCCCTCGAGGCTTTCCCACGAGGCTTTCCCACAGGGCTGTGCCACGTGCCACCTTGGTGTGAGTCGATCCTCGGCGTGAAAGACGAGCCGGTGAAGGGAAAAGAGGTTCCTCTGGAATGGACTGAGACATCTGGGGGACTCTTGGAATGGTGGCACGACCCTGGAGTTCCTCTCGCCGTTCCTGTTGAGAGGGCCTTCTCTTGAGTTGCGACGGGAACGCCGGGAACTCTTTCCCGACGAAGCAGGGAAAGGATCCCTCATCTCGAGCTACGAGGCGGAAACGGGGCTCCTCTGGATGTGGGCGGGACCCTCGTGATTCCTCTCGACTGGAGACGGGTATGTCGGGGAACTTCTTGATTTGCACCAAGGGTGTGAAGGAGCCTTTCGAAGTTCCAGAGGTGAGGTGTGATCAGCCTCGAGACGCCTCAGCGGAAATGGGCCTCATCTCGCCTGGAGGGGAGAACCTCCTGGATTTTCTCGAGTTGCGGCAGGTCTTCTCGAGTTACGACGGGGACCTCAGGGACCCGCTCTGGTGGCCTCAGGAAAGGCCAGTCCCCATGCGAGTTGCTAGGGGACCTCTCGGGATTCCTCTCCCGTCCATGCCGGGGCCTCAGTCCTTGTGTGGAGTCGGGGCCGGAACCTGAGGTTTCCTCTCCAGTGTTGCCATGGATCTTGGGGTGCTTCTGAGTCTCCCCAGGGGAGTCAGGCCTCGTCTCGAGTGGCGGCATGCACGTGCGCTTTCCTCCCGAGCTGCAGCAGTAGTGTCACGCTTCCTGTCACGTGGATCAAGGGATCTGTGGCTTTCCCTCGAGGCTGTCCCTCGAGGCTTTCCCACGAGGCTTTCCCACAGGGCTGTGCCACGTGCCCCCTTGGTGTGAGTCGATCCTCGGCGTGAAAGACGAGCCGGTGAAGGGAAAAGAGGTTCCTCCGGAATGGACTGAGACATCTGGGGGACTCTTGGAATGGTGGCACGACCCTGGAGTTCCTCTCGCCGTTCCTGTTGAGAGGGCCTCCTCTTGAGATGCGACGGGAACGCTGGGAACTCTTTCCCGACGACGCAGGGAAAGGATCCCTCATGTCGAGCTACGAGGCGGAAACGGGGCTGCTCTGGATGTGGGCGGGACCCTCGTGATTCCGCTCGAGTGGAGACGGGTATGTCGGGGAACTTCTTGATTTGCACCAAGGGTGTGAAGGAGCCTTTCGAAGTTCCAGAGGTGAGGTGTGATCAGCCTCGAGACACCTCAGCGGAAATGGGCCTCATCTCGCCTGGAGGGGAGAACCTCCTGGATTTTCTCGAGTTGCGGCAGGTCTTCTCGAGTTACGACGGGGACCTCAGGGACCCGCTCTGATGGCCTCAGGAAAGGCCAGTCCCCATGCGAGTTGCTAGGGGACCTCTCGGGATTCCTCTCCCGTCCATGCCAGGGCCTCAGTCCTTGTGTGGAGTCGGGGCCGGAACCTGAGGATTCCTCTCCAGTTTGACATGGATCTTGGGGTGCTTCTGAGTCTCCCCAGGGGAGTCAGGCCTCGTCTCGAGTGGGGGCATGCACGTGCGCTTTCCTCCCGAGCTGCAGCAGTAGTGTCACGCTTCCTGTCACGTGGATCAAGGGATCTGTGGCTTTCCCTCGAGGCTGTCCCTCGAGGCTTTCCCACGAGGCTTTCCCACAGGGCTGTGCCACGTGCCACCTTGGTGTGAGTCGATCCTCGGCGTGAAAGACGAGCCGGTGAAGGGAAAAGAGGTTCCTCCGGAATGGACTGAGACATCTGGGGGACTCTTGGAATAGTGGCACGACCCTGGAGTTCCTCTCGCCGTTCCTGTTGAGAGGGCCTCCTCTTGAGATGCGACGGGAACGCCGGGAACTCTTTCCCGACGAAGCAGGGAAAGGATCCCTCATGTCGAGCTACGAGGCGGAAACGGGGCTGCTCTGGATGTGGGCGGAACCCTCGTGATTCCTCTCGAGTGGAGACGGGTATGTCGGGGAACTTCTTGATTTGCACCAAGGGTGTGAAGGAGCCTTTCGAAGTTCCAGAGGTGAGGTGTGATCAGCCTCGAGACGCCTCAGCGGAAATGGGCCTCATCTCGCCTGGAGGGGAGAACCTCCTGGATTTTCTCGAGTTGCGGCAGGTCTTCTCGAGTTACGACGGGGACCTCAGGGACCCGCTCTGGTGGCCTCAGGAAAGGCCAGTCCCCATGCGAGTTGCTAGGGGACCTCTCGGGATTCCTCTCCCGTCCATGCCGGGGCCTCAGTCCTTGTGTGGAGTCGGGGCCGGAACCTGAGGTTTCCTCTCCAGTGTTGCCATGGATCTTGGGGTGCTTCTGAGTCTCCCCAGGGGAGTCAGGCCTCGTCTCGAGTGGGGGCATGCACGTGCGCTTTCCTCCCGAGCTGCAGCAGTAGTGTCACGCTTCCTGTCACGTGGATCAAGGGATCTGTGGCTTTCCCTCGAGGCTGTCCCTCGAGGCTTTCCCACGAGGCTTTCCCACAGGGCTGTGCCACGTGCCACCTTGGTGTGAGTCGATCCTCGGCGTGAAAGACGAGCCGGTGAAGGGAAAAGAGGTTCCTCTGGAATGGACTGAGACATCTGGGGGACTCTTGGAATGGTGGCACGACCCTGGAGTTCCTCTCGCCGTTCCTGTTGAGAGGGCCTCCTCTTGAGATGCGACGGGAACGCCGGGAACTCTTTCCCGACGAAGCAGGGAAAGGATCCCTCATCTCGAGCTACGAGGCGGAAACGGGGCTCCTCTGGATGTGGGCGGGACCCTCGTGATTCCGCTCGAGTGGAGACGGGTATGTCGGGGAACTTCTTGATTTGCACCAAGGGTGTGAAGGAGCCTTTCGAAGTTCCAGAGGTGAGGTGTGATCAGCCTCGAGACGCCTCAGCTGAAATGGGCCTCATCCTGCCTGGAGGGGAGAACCTCCTGGATTTTCTCGAGTTGCGGCAGGTCTTCTCGAGTTACGACGGGGACCTCAGGGACCCGCTCTGGTGGCCTCAGGAAAGGCCAGTCCCCATGCGAGTTGCTAGGGGACCTCTCGGGATTCCTCTCCCGTCCATGCCAGGGCCTCAGTCCTTGTGTGGAGTCGGGGCCGGAACCTGAGGATTCCTCTCCAGTTTGACATGGATCTTGGGGTGCTTCTGAGTCTCCCCAGGGGAGTCAGGCCTCGTCTCGAGTGGGGGCATGCACGTGCGCTTTCCTCCCGAGCTGCAGCAGTAGTGTCACGCTTCCTGTCACGTGGATCAAGGGATCTGTGGCTTTCCCTCGAGGCTGTCCCTCGAGGCTTTCCCACGAGGCTTTCCCACAGGGCTGTTCCACGTGCCACCTTGGTGGGAGTCGATCCTCGGCGTGAAAGACGAGCCGGTGAAGGGAAAAGAGGTTCCTCTGGAATGGACTGAGACATCTGGGGGACTCTTGGAATGGTGGCACGACCCTGGAGTTCCTCTCGCCGTTCCTGTTGAGAGGGCCTCCTCTTGAGATGCGACGGGAACGCCGGGAACTCTTTCCCGACGAAGCAGGGAAAGGATCCCTCATCTCGAGCTACGAGGCGGAAACGGGGCTCCTCTGGATGTGGGCGGGACCCTCGTGATTCCGCTCGAGTGGAGACGGGTATGTCGGGGAACTTCTTGATTTGCACCAAGGGTGTGAAGGAGCCTTTCAAAGTTCCAGAGGTGAGGTGTGATCAGCCTCGAGACGCCTCAGCGGAAATGGGCCTCATCTCGCCTGGAGGGGAGAACCTCCTGGATTTTCTCGAGTTGCGGCAGGTCTTCTCGAGTTACGACGGGGACCTCAGGGACCCGCTCTGGTGGCCTCAGGAAAGGCCAATCCCCATGCGAGTTGCTAGGGGACCTCTCGGGATTCCTCTCCCGTCCATGCTGGGGCCTCAGTCCTTGTGTGGAGTCGGGGCCGGAACCTTAGGATTCCTCTCCAGTGTTGCCATGGATCTTGGGGTGCTTCTGAGTCTCCCCAGGGGAGTCAGGCCTCGTCTCGAGTGGGGGCATGCACGTGCGATTTCCTCCTGTGCTGCAGCAGTAGTTTCACGCTTCCTGTCACGTGGATCAAGGGATCTGTAGCTTTCCCTCGAGGCTGTCCCTCGAGGCTTTCCCACGAGGCTTTCCCACAGGGCTGTGCCACGTGCCACCTTGGTGTGAGTCGATCCTCGGCGTGAAAGACGAGCCGGTGAAGGGAAAAGAGGTTCCTCTGGAATGGACTGAGACATCTGGGGGACTCTTGGAATGGTGGCACGACCCTGGAGTTCCTCTCGCCGTTCCTGTTGAGAGGGCCTCCTCTTGAGATGCGACGGGAACGCCGGGAACTCTTTCCCGACGAAGCAGGGAAAGGATCCCTCATCTCGAGCTACGAGGCGGAAACGGGGCTCCTCTGGATGTGGGCGGGACCCTCGTGATTCCTCTCGAGTGGAGACGGGTATGTCGGGGAACTTCTTGATTTGCACCAAGGGTGTGAAGGAGCCTTTCGAAGTTCCAGAGGTGAGGTGTGATCAGCCTCGAGACGCCTCAGCGGAAATGGGCCTCATCTCGCCTGGAGGGGAGAACCTCCTGGATTTTCTCGAGTTGCGGCAGGTCTTCTCGAGTTACGACGGGGACCTCAGGGATCCGCTCTGGTGGCCTCAGGAAAGGCCAGTCCCCATGCGAGTTGCTAGGGGACCGCTCGGGATTCCTCTCCCGTCCATGCCAGGGCCTCAGTCCTTGTGTGGAGTCAGGGCCGGAACATGAGGATTCCTCTCCAGTGTTGCCATGGATCTTGGGGTGCTTCTGAGTCTCCCCAGGGGAGTCAGGCCTCGTCTCGAGTGGGGGCATGCACGTGCGCTTTCCTCCCGAGCTGCAGCAGTAGTGTCACGCTTCCTGTCACGTGGATCAAGGGATCTGTGGCTTTCCCTCGAGGCTGTCCCTCGAGGCTTTCCCACAGGGCTGTGCCATGTGCCACCTTGGTGTGAGTCGATCCTCGGCGTGAAAGACGAACCGGTGAAGGGAAAAGAGGTTCCTCTGGAATGGACTGAGACATCTGGGGGACTCTTGGAATGGTGGCACGACCCTGGAGTTCCTCTCGCCGTTCCTGTTGAGAGGGCCTCCTCTTGAGATGCGACGGGAACGCCGGGAACTCTTTCCCGACGAAGCAGGGAAAGGATCCCTCATTTCGAGCTACGAGGCGGAAACGGGGCTCCTCTGGATGTGGGCGGGACCCTCGTGATTCCGCTCGAGTGGAGACGGGTATGTCGGGGAACTTCTTGATTTGCACCAAGGGTGTGAAGGACCCTTTCGAAGTTCCAGAGGTGAGGTGTGATCAGCCTCGAGACGCCTCAGTGGAAATGGGCCTCATCTCGCCTGGAGGGGAGAACCTCCTGGATTTTCTCGAGTTGCGGCAGGTCTTCTCGAGTTACGACGGGGACCTCAGGGATCCGCTCTGGTGGCCTCAGAAAAGGCCAGTCCCCATGCGAGTTGCTAGGGGACCTCTCGGGATTCCTCTCCCGTCCATGCCGGGGCCTCAGTCCTTGTGTGGAGTCGGGGCCGGAACCTGAGGATTCCTCTCCAGTTTGACATGGATCTTGGGGTGCTTCTGAGTCTCCCCAGGGGAGTCAGGCCTCGTCTCGAGTGGGGGCATGCACGTGCGCTTTCCTCCCCAGCTGCAGCAGTAGTGTCACGCTTCCTGTCACGTGGATCAAGGGATCTGTGGCTTTCCCTCGAGGCTGTCCCTCGAGGCTTTCCCACGAGGCTTTCCCACAGGGCTGTGCCACGTGCCACCTTGGTGTGAGTCGATCCTCGGCGTGAAAGACGAGCCGGTGAAGGGAAAAGAGGTTCCTCTGGAATGGACTGAGACATCTGGGGGACTCTTGGAATGGTGGCACGACCCTGGAGTTCCTCTCGCCGTTCCTGTTGAGAGGGCCTCCTCTTGAGATGCGACGGGAACGCCGGGAACTCTTTCCCGACGAAGCAGGGAAAGGATCCCTCATCTCGAGCTACGAGGCGGAAACGGGGCTCCTCTGGATGTGGGCGGGACCCTCGTGATTCCTCTCGAGTGGAGACGGGTATGTCGGGGAACTTCTTGATTTGCACCAAGGGTGTGAAGGAGCCTTTCGAAGTTCCAGAGGTGAGGTGTGATCACCCTCGAGACGCCTCAGCGGAAATGGGCCTCATCTCGCCTGGAGGGGAGAACCTCCTGGATTTTCTCGAGTTGCGGCAGGTCTTCTCGAGTTACGACGGGGACCTCAGGGATCCGCTCTGGTGGCCTCAGGAAAGGCCAGTCCCCATGCGAGTTGCTAGGGGACCGCTCGGGATTCCTCTCCCGTCCATGCCAGGGCCTCAGTCCTTGTGTGGAGTCAGGGCCGGAACATGAGGATTCCTCTCCAGTGTTGCCATGGATCTTGGGGTGCTTCTGAGTCTCCCCAGGGGAGTCAGGCCTCGTCTCGAGTGGTGGCATGCACGTGCGCTTTCCTCCCGAGCTGCAGCAGTAGTGTCACGCTTCCTGTCACGTGGATCAAGGGATCTGTGGCTTTCCCTCGAGGCTGTCCCTCGAGGCTTTCCCACAGGGCTGTGCCACGTGCCACCTTGGTGTGAGTCGATCCTCGGCGTGAAAGACGAGCCGGTGAAGGGAAAAGAGGTTCCTCTGGAATGGACTGAGACATCTGGGGGACTCTTGGAATGGTGGCACGACCCTGGAGTTCCTCTCGCCGTTCTTGTTGAGAGGGCCTCCTCTTGAGATGCGACGGGAACGCCGGGAAATCTTTCCCGACGAAGCAGGGAAAGGATCCCTCATCTCGAGCTACGAGGCGGAAACGGGGCTCCTCTGGATGTGGGCGGCACCCTCGTGATTCCGCTCGAGTGGAGACGGGTATGTCGGGGAACTTCTTGATTTGCACCAAGGGTGTGAAGGAGCCTTTCGAAGTTCCAGAGGTGAGGTGTGATCAGCCTCGAGACGCCTCAGTGGAAATGGGCCTCATCTCGCCTGGAGGGGAAAACCTCCTGGATTTTCTCGAGTTGCGGCAGGTCTTCTCGAGTTACGACGGGGACCTCAGGGATCCGCTCTGGTGGCCTCAGAAAAGGCCAGTCCCCATGCGAGTAGCTAGGGGACCTCTCGGGATTCCTCTCCCGTCCATGCCGGGGCCTCAGTCCTTGTGTGGAGTCGGGGCCGGAACCTGAGGATTCCTCTCCAGTTTGACATGGATCTTGGGGTGCTTCTGAGTCTCCCCAGGGGAGTCAGGCCTCGTCTCGAGTGGGGGCATGCACGTGCGCTTTCCTCCCGAGCTGCAGCAGTAGTGTCACGCTTCCTGTCACGTGGATCAAGGGATCTGTGGCTTTCCCTCGAGGCTGTCCCTCGAGGCTTTCCCACGAGGCTTTCCCACAGGGCTGTGCCACGTGCCACCTTGGTGTGAGTCGATCCTCGGCGTGAAAGACGAGCCGGTGAAGGGAAAAGAGGTTCCTCTGGAATGGACTGAGACATCTGGGGGACTCTTGGAATGGTGGCACGACCCTGGAGTTCCTCTCGCCGTTCCTGTTGAGAGGGCCTTCTCTTGAGATGCGTCGGGAACGCCGGGAACTCTTTCCCGACGAAGCAGGGAAAGGATCCCTCATCTCGAGCTACGAGGCGGAAACGGGGATCCTCTGGATGTGGGCGGGACCCTCGTGATTCCTCTCGAGTGGAGACGGGTATGTCGGGGAACTTCTTGATTTGCACCAAGGGTGTGAAGGAGCCTTTCGAAGTTCCAGAGGTGAGGTGTGATCAGCCTCGAGACGCCTCAGTGGAAATGGGCCTCATCTCGCCTGGAGGGGAGAACCTCCTGGATTTTCTCGAGTTGCGGCAGGTCTTCTCGAGTTACGACGGGGACCTCAGGGACCCGCTGTGGTGGCCTCAGGAAAGGCCAGTCCCCATGCGACTTGCTAGGGGACCTCTCGGGATTCCTCTCCCGTCCATGCCGGGGCCACAGTCCTTGTGTGGAGTCGGGGCCGGAACCTGAGGTTTCCTCTCCAGTGTTGCCATGGATCTTGGGGTGCTTCTGAGTCTCCCCAGGGGAGTCAGACCTCGTCTCGAGTGGCGGCATGCACGTGCGCTTTCCTCCCGAGCTGCAGCAGTAGTGTCACGCTTCCTGTCACGTGGATCAAGGGATCTGTGGCTTTCCCTCGAGGCTGTCCCTCGAGGCTTTCCCACGAGGCTTTCCCACAGGGCTGTGCCACGTGCCACCTTGGTGTGAGTCGATCCTCGGCGTGATAGACGAGCCGGTGAAGGGAAAAGAGGTTCCTCTGGAATGGACTGAGACATCTGGGGGACTCTTGGAATGGTGGCACGACCCTGGAGTTCCTCTCGCCGTTCCTGTTGAGAGGGCCTCCTCTTGAGATGCGACGGGAACGCCGGGAACTCTTTCCCGACGAAGCAGGGAAAGGATCCCTCATCTCGAGCTACGAGGCGGAAACGGGGCTCCTCTAGATGTGGGCGGGACCCTCGTGATTCCGCTCGAGTGGAGACGGGTATGTCGGGGAACTTCTTGATTTGCACCAAGGGTGTGAAGGACCCTTTCGAAGTTCCAGAGGTGAGGTGTGATCAGCCTCGAGACGCCTCAGCGGAAATGGGCCTCATCTCGCCTGGAGGGGAGAACCTCCTGGATTTTCTCGAGTTGCGGCAGGTCTTCTCGAGTTACGACGCGGACCTCAGGGATCCGCTCTGGTGGCCTCAGGAAAGGCCAGTCCCCATGCGAGTTGCTAGGTGACCGCTCGGGATTCCTCTCCCGTCCATGCCAGGGCCTCAGTCCTTGTGTGGAGTCAGGGCCGGAACATGAGGATTCCTCTCCAGTGTTGCCATGGATCTTGGGGGGCTTCTGAGTCTCCCCAGGGGAGTCAGGCCTCGTCTCGAGTGGGGGCATGCACGTGCGCTTTCCTCCCGAGCTGCAGCAGTAGTGTCACGCTTCCTGTCACGTGGATCAAGGGATCTGTGGCTTTCCCTCGAGGCTGTCCCTCGAGGCTTTCCCACAGGGCTGTGCCACGTGCCACCTTGGTGTGAGTCGATCCTCGGCGTGAAAGACGAGCCGGTGAAGGGAAAAGAGGTTCCTCTGGAATGGACTGAGACATCTGGGGGACTCTTGGAATGGTGGCACGACCCTGGAGTTCCTCTCGCCGTTCTTGTTGAGAGGGCCTCCTCTTGAGATGCGACGGGAACGCCGGGAACTCTTTCCCGACGAAGCAGGGAAAGGATCCCTCATCTCGAGCTACGAGGCGGAAACGGGGCTCCTCTGGATGTGGGCGGGACCCTCGTGATTCCGCTCGAGTGGAGACGGGTATGTCGGGGAACTTCTTGATTTGCACCAAGGGTGTGAAGGAGCCTTTCGAAGTTCCAGAGGTGAGGTGTGATCAGCCTCGAGACGCCTCAGTGGAAATGGGCCTCATCTCGCCTGGAGGGGAGAACCTCCTGGATTTTCTCGAGTTGCGGCAGGTCTTCTCGAGTTACGACGGGGACCTCAGGGATCCGCTCTGGTGGCCTCAGAAAAGCCCAGTCCCCATGCGAGTTGCTAGGGGACCTCTCGGGATTCCTCTCCCTTCCATGCCGGGGCCTCAGTCCTTGTGTGGAGTCGGGGCCGGAACCTGAGGATTCCTCTCCAGTTTGACATGGATCTTGGGGTGCTTCTGAGTCTCCCCAGGGGAGTCAGGCCTCGTCTCGAGTGGGGGCATGCACGTGCGCTTTCCTCCCGAGCTGCAGCAGTAGTGTCACGCTTCCTGTCACGTGGATCAAGGGATCTGTGGCTTTCCCTCGAGGCTGTCCCTCGAGGCTTTCCCACGAGGCTTTCCCACAGGGCTGTGCCACGTGCCACCTTGGTGTGAGTCGATCCTCGGCGTGAAAGACGAGCCGGTGAAGGGAAAAGAGGTTCCTCTGGAATGGACTGAGACATCTGGGGGACTCTTGGAATGGTGGCACGACCCTGGAGTTCCTCTCGCCGTTCCTGTTGAGAGGGCCTTCTCTTGAGATGCGTCGGGAACGCCGGGAACTCTTTCCCGACGAAGCAGGGAAAGGATCCCTCATCTCGAGCTACGAGGCGGAAACGGGGATCCTCTGGATGTGGGCGGGACCCTCGTGATTCCTCTCGAGTGGAGACGGGTATGTCGGGGAACTTCTTGATTTGCACCAAGGGTGTGAAGGAGCCTTTCGAAGTTCCAGAGGTGAGGTGTGATCAGCCTCGAGACGCCTCAGTGGAAATGGGCCTCATCTCGCCTGGAGGGGAGAACCTCCTGGATTTTCTCGAGTTGCGGCAGGTCTTCTCGAGTTACGACGGGGACCTCAGGGACCCGCTCTGGTGGCCTCAGGAAAGGCCAGTCCCCATGCGACTTGCTAGGGGACCTCTCGGGATTCCTCTCCCGTCCATGCCGGGGCCACAGTCCTTGTGTGGAGTCGAGGCCGGAACCTGAGGTTTCCTCTCCAGTGTTGCCATGGATCTTGGGGTGTGCTTCTGAGTCTCCCCAGGGGAGTCAGGCCTCGTCTCGAGTGGCGGCATGCACGTGCGCTTTCCTCCCGAGCTGCAGCAGTAGTGTCACGCTTCCTGTCACGTGGATCAAGGGATCTGTGGCTTTCCCTCGAGGCTGTCCCTCGAGGCTTTCCCACGAGGCTTTCCCACAGGGCTGTGCCACGTGCCACCTTGGTGTGAGTCGATCCTCGGCGTGAAAGACGAGCCGGTGAAGGGAAAAGAGGTTCCTCTGGAATGGACTGAGACATCTGGGGGACTCTTGGAATGGTGGCACGACCCTGGAGTTCCTCTCGCCGTTCCTGTTGAGAGGGCCTCCTCTTGAGATGCGACGGGAACGCCGGGAACTCTTTCCCGAGCAGGGAAAGGATCCCTCATCTCGAGCTACGAGGCGGAAACGGGGGCTCCTCTGGATGTGGGCGGGACCCTCGTGATTCCGCTCGAGTGGAGACGGGTATGTCGGGGAACTTCTTGATTTGCACCAAGGGGTGTGAAGGACCCTTTCGAAGTTCCAGAGGTGAGGTGTGATCAGCCTCGAGACGCCTCAGCGGAAATGGGCCTCATCTCGCCTGGAGGGGAGAACCTCCTGGATTTTCTCGAGTTGCGGCAGGTCTTCTCGAGTTACGACGGGGACCTCAGGGACCCGCTCTGGTGGCCTCAGAAAGGCCAGTCCCATGCGAGTTGCTAGGGGACCTCTCGGGATTCCTCTCCCGTCCATGCCGGGGCCTCAGTCCTTGTGTGGAGTCGGGGCCGGAACCTGAGGATTCCTCTCCAGTGTTGCCATGGATCTTGGGGTGCTTCTGAGTCCTCCCCAGGGGAGTCAGGGCTCGTCTCGAGTGGGGGCATGCACGTGCGCTTTCCTCCCGAGCTGCAGCAGTAGTGTCACGCTTCCTGTCACGTGGATCAAGGGATCTGTGGCTTTCCCTCGAGGCTGTCCCTCGAGGCTTTCCCACAGGGCTGTGCCACGTGCCACCTTGGTGTGAGTCGATCCTCGGCGTGAAAGACGAGCCGGTGAAAGGGAAAAGAGGTTCCTCTGGAATGGACTGAGACATCTGGGGGACTCTTGGAATGGTGGCACGACCCTGGAGTTCCTCTCGCCGTTCCTGTTGAGAGGGCCTCCTCTTGAGATGCGACGGGAACGCCGGGAACTCTTTCCCGACGAAGCAGGGAAAGGATCCCTCATCTCGAGCTACGAGGCGGAAACGGGGCTCCTCTGGATGTGGCGGGACCCTCGTGATTCCTCTCGAGTGGAGACGGGTATGTCGGGGAACTTCTTGATTTGCACCAAGGGTGTGAAGGAGCCTTTCGAAGTTCCAGAGGTGAGGTGTGATCAGCCTCGAGACGCCTCAGCGGAAATGGGCCTCATCTCGCCTGGAGGGGAGAACCTCCTGGATTTTTCTCGAGTTGCGGCAGGTCTTCTCGAGTTACGACGGGGACCTCAGGGACCCGCTGTGGTGTCTCAGGAAAGGCCAGTCCCCATGCGAGTTGCTAGGGGACCTCTCGGGATTCCTCTCCCGTCCATGCCGGGGCCTCAGTCCTTGTGTGGAGTCGGGCCGGAACCTGAGGTTTCCTCTCCAGTGTTGCCATGGATCTTGGGGTGCTTCTGAGTCTCCCCAGGGGAGTCAGGCCTCGTCTCGAGTGGCGGCATGCACGTGCGCTTTCCTCCCGAGCTGCAGCAGTAGTGTCACGCTTCCTGTCACGTGGATCAAGGGATCTGTGGCTTTCCCTCGAGGCTGTCCCTCGAGGCTTTCCCACGAGGCTTTCCCACAGGGCTGTGCCACGTGCCACCTTGGTGTGAGTCGATCCTCGGCGTGAAAGACGAGCCGGTGAAGGGAAAAGAGGTTCCTCTGGAATGGACTGAGACATCTGTGGGACTCTTGGAATGGTGGCACGACCCTGGAGTTCCTCTCGCCGTTCCTGTTGAGAGGGCCTCCTCTTGAGATGCGACGGGAACGCCGGGAACTCTTTCCCGACGAAGCAGGGAAAGGATCCCTCATCTCGAGCTACGAGGCGGAAACGGGGCTCCTCTGGATGTGGGCGGGACCCTCGTGATTCCGCTCGAGTGGAGACGGGTATGTCGGGGAACTTCTTGATTTGCACCAAGGGTGTGAAGGAGCCTTTCGAAGTTCCAGAGGTGAGGTGTGATCAGCCTCGAGACGCCTCAGCGGAAATGGCCTCATCTCGCCTGGAGGGGGAGAACCTCCTGGATTTTCTCGAGTTGAGGGAGGTCTTCTCGAGTTACGACGGGGACCTCAGGGACCCGCTCTGGTGGCCTCAGGAAAGGCCAGTCCCCATGCGAGTTGCTAGGGGACCTCTCGGGATTCCTCTCCCGTCCATGCCGGGGGCCTCAGTCCTTGTGTGGAGTCGGGGCCGGAACCTGAGGATTCCTCTCCAGTGTTGCCATGGATCTTGGGGTGCTTCTGAATCTCCCCAGGGGAGTCAGGCCTCGTCTCGAGTGGGGGCATGCACGTGCGCTTTCCTCCCGAGCTGCAGCAGTAGTGTCACGCTTCCTGTCACGTGGATCAAGGGATCTGTGGCTTTCCCTCGAGGCTGTCCCTCGAGGCTTTCCCACGAGGCTTTCCCACAGGGCTGTGCCACGTGCCACCTTGGTGTGAGGTCGATCCTCGGCGTGAAAGACGAGCCGGTGAAGGGAAAAGAGGTTCCTCTGGAATGGACTGAGACATCTGGGGGGACTCTTGGAATGGTGGCACGACCCTGGAGTTCCTCTCGCCGTTCCTGTTGAGAGGGCCTCCTCTTGAGATGCGACGGGAACGCGGGAACTCTTTCCCGACGAAGCAGGGAAAGGATCCCTCATCTCGAGCTACGAGGCGGGAAACGGGGCTCCTCTGGATGTGGGCGGGACCCTCGTGATTCCTCTCGAGTGGAGACGGTATGTCGGGGAACTTCTTGATTTGCACCAAGGGTGTGAAGGAGCCTTTCGAAGTTCCAGAGGTGAGGTGTGATCAGCCTCGAGACGCCTCAGCGGAAATGGGCCTCATCTCGCCTGGAGGGGAGAACCTCCTGGATTTTCTCGAGTTGCGGCAGGTCTTCTCGAGTTACGACGGGGACCTCAGGGACCCGCTGTGGTGTCCTCAGGAAAGGCCAGTCCCCATGCGAGTTGCTAGGGGACCTCTCGGGATTCCTCTCCCGTCCATGCCGGGGCCTCAGTCCTTGTGTGGAGTCGGGGCCGGAACCTGAGGTTTCCTCTCCAGTGTTGCCATGGATCTTGGGGTGCTTCTGAGTCTCCCCAGGGGAGTCAGGCCTCGTCTCGAGTGGCGGCATGCACGTGCGCTTTCCTCCCGAGCTGCAGCAGTAGTGTCACGCTTCCTGTCACGTGGATCAAGGGATCTGTGGCTTTCCCTCGAGGCTGTCCCTCGAGGCTTTCCCACGAGGCTTTCCCACAGGGCTGTGCCACGTGCCACCTTGGTGTGAGTCGATCCTCGGCGTGAAAGACGAGCCGGTGAAGGGAAAAGAGGTTCCTCTGGAATGGACTGAGACATCTGGGGGACTCTTGGAATGGTGGCCGACCCTGGAGTTCCTCTCGCCGTTCCTGTTGAGAGGGCCTCCTCTTGAGATGCGACGGGAACGCCGGGAACTCTTTCCCGACGAAGCAGGGAAAGGATCCCTCATCTCGAGCTACGAGGCGGAAACGGGGCTCCTCTGGATGTGGGCGGGACCCTCGTGATTCCGCTCGAGTGGAGACGGGTATGTCGGGGAACTTCTTGATTTGCACCAAGGGTGTGAAGGAGCCTTTCGAAGTTCCAGAGGTGAGGTGTGATCAGCCTCGAGACGCCTCAGCGGAAATGGGCCTCATCTCGCCTGGAGGGGAGAACCTCCTGGATTTTCTCGAGTTGAGGGAGGTCTTCTCGAGTTACGACGGGGACCTCAGGGACCCGCTCTGGTGGCCTCAGGAAAGGCCAGTCCCCATGCGAGTTGCTAGGGGACCTCTCGGGATTCCTCTCCCGTCCATGCCGGGGCCTCAGTCCTTGTGTGGAGTCGGGGCCGGAACCTGAGGATTCCTCTCCAGTGTTGCCATGGATCTTGGGGTGCTTCTGAGTCTCCCCAGGGGAGTCAGGCCTCGTCTCGAGTGGGGGCATGCACGTGCGCTTTCCCTCCCGAGCTGCAGCAGTAGTGTCACGCTTCCTGTCACGTGGATCAAGGGATCTGTGGCTTTCCCTCGAGGCTGTCCCTCGAGGCTTTCCCACGAGGCTTTCCCACAGGGCTGTGCCACGTGCCACCTTGCTGTGAGTCGATCCTCGGCGTGAAAGACGAGCCGGTGAAGGGAAAAGAGGTTCCTCTGGAATGGACTGAGACATCTGTGGGACTCTTGGAATGGTGGCACGACCCTGGAGTTCCTCTCGCCGTTCCTGTTGAGAGGGCCTCCTCTTGAGATGCGACGGGAACGCCGGGAACTCTTTCCCGACGAAGCAGGGAAACGATCCTTCATCTCTAGCTACGTGGCGGAAACGGGGCTCCTGTAGATGTGGGCGGGACCCTCGTGATTCCTCTCGAGTGGAGACGGCTAGGTCGGGGAACTTCTTGATTTGCACCAAGGGTGTGAAGGAGCCTTTCGAAGTTCCAGAGGTGAGGTGTGATCAGCCTCGAGACGCCTCATCGGAAATGGGCCTCATCTCGCCTGGAGGGGAGAACCTCCTGGATTTTCTCGAGTTGCGGCAGGTCTTCTCGAGTTACGACGGGGACCTCAGGGACCCGCTGTGGTGTCCTCAGGAAAGGCCAGTCCCCATGCGAGTTGCTAGGGGACCTCTCGGGATTCCTCTCCCGTCCATGCCGGGGCCTCAGTCCTTGTGTGGAGTCGGGGCCGGAACCTGAGGTTTCCTCTCCAGTGTTGCCATGGATCTTGGGGTGCTTCTGAGTCTCCCCAGGGGAGTCAGGCCTCGTCTCGAGTGGCGGCATGCACGTGCGCTTTCCTCCGAGCTGCAGCAGTAGTGTCACGCTTCCTGTCACGTGGATCAAGGGATCTGTGGCTTTCCCTCGAGGCTGTCCCTCGAGGCTTTCCCACGAGGCTTTCCCACAGGGCTGTGCCACGTGCCACCTTGGTGTGAGTCGATCCTCGGCGTGAAAGACGAGCCGGTGAAGGGAAAAGAGGTTCCTCTGGAATGGACTGAGACATCTGTGGGACTCTTGGAATGGTGGCACGACCCTGGAGTTCCTCTCGCCGTTCCTGTTGAGAGGGCCTCCTCTTGAGATGCGACGGGAACGCCGGGAACTCTTTCCCGACGAAGCAGGGAAAGGATCCCTCATCTCGAGCTACGAGGCGGAAACGGGGCTCCTCTGGATGTGGGCGGGACCCTCGTGATTCCGCTCGAGTGGAGACGGGTATGTCGGGGAACTTCTTGATTTGCACCAAGGGTGTGAAGGAGCCTTTCGAAGTTCCAGAGGTGAGGTGTGATCAGCCTCGAGACGCCTCAGCGGAAATGGGCCTCATCTCGCCTGGAGGGGAGAACCTCCTGGATTTTCTCGAGTTGAGGGAGGTCTTCTCGAGTTACGACGGGGACCTCAGGGACCCGCTCTGGTGGCCTCAGGAAAGGCCAGTCCCCATGCGAGTTGCTAGGGGACCTCTCGGGATTCCTCTCCCGTCCATGCCGGGGCCTCAGTCCTTGTGTGGAGTCGGGGCCGGAACCTGAGGATTCCTCTCCAGTGTTGCCATGGATCTTGGGGTGCTTCTGAATCTCCCCAGGGGAGTCAGGCCTCGTCTCGAGTGGGGGCATGCACGTGCGCTTTCCTCCCGAGCTGCAGCAGTAGTGTCACGCTTCCTGTCACGTGGATCAAGGGATCTGTGGCTTTCCCTCGAGGCTGTCCCTCGAGGCTTTCCCACGAGGCTTTCCCACAGGGCTGTGCCACGTGCCACCTTGGTGTGAGTCGATCCTCGGCGTGAAAGACGAGCCGGTGAAGGGAAAAGAGGTTCCTCTGGAATGGACTGAGACATCTGGGGGACTCTTGGAATGGTGGCACGACCCTGGAGTTCCTCTCGCCGTTCCTGTTGAGAGGGCCTCCTCTTGAGATGCGACGGGAACGCCGGGAACTCTTTCCCGACGAAGCAGGGAAAGGATCCCTCATCTCGAGCTACGAGGCGGAAACGGGGCTCCTCTGGATGTGGGCGGGACCCTCGTGATTCCTCTCGAGTGGAGACGGGTATGTCGGGGAACTTCTTGATTTGCACCAAGGGTGTGAAGGAGCCTTTCGAAGTTCCAGAGGTGAGGTGTGATCAGCCTCGAGACGCCTCAGCGGAAATGGGCCTCATCTCGCCTGGAGGGGAGAACCTCCTGGATTTTCTCGAGTTGCGGCAGGTCTTCTCGAGTTACGACGGGGACCTCAGGGACCCGCTGTGGTGTCCTCAGGAAAGGCCAGTCCCCATGCGAGTTGCTAGGGGACCTCTCGGGATTCCTCTCCCGTCCATGCCGGGGCCTCAGTCCTTGTGTGGAGTCGGGGCCGGAACCTGAGGTTTCCTCTCCAGTGTTGCCATGGATCTTGGGGTGCTTCTGAGTCTCCCCAGGGGAGTCAGGCCTCGTCTCGAGTGGCGGCATGCACGTGCGCTTTCCTCCCGAGCTGCAGCAGTAGTGTCACGCTTCCTGTCACGTGGATCAAGGGATCTGTGGCTTTCCCTCGAGGCTGTCCCTCGAGGCTTTCCCACGAGGCTTTCCCACAGGGCTGTGCCACGTGCCACCTTGGTGTGAGTCGATCCTCGGCGTGAAAGACGAGCCGGTGAAGGGAAAAGAGGTTCCTCTGGAATGGACTGAGACATCTGGGGGACTCTTGGAATGGTGGCACGACCCTGGAGTTCCTCTCGCCGTTCTTGTTGAGAGGGCCTCCTCTTGAGATGCGACGGGAACGCCGGGAACTCTTTCCCGACGAAGCAGGGAAAGGATCCCTCATCTCGAGCTACGAGGCGGAAACGGGGCTCCTCTGGATGTGGGCGGGACCCTCGTGATTCCTCTGGAGTGGAGACGGGTATGTCGGGGAACTTCTTGATTTGCACCAAGGGTGTGAAGGAGCCTTTCGAAGTTCCAGAGGTGAGGTGTGATAAGCCTCGAGACGCCTCAGCGGAAATGGGCCTCATCTCGCCTGGAGGGGAGAACCTCCTGGATTTTCTCGAGTTGCGGCAGGTCTTCTCGAGTTACGACGGGGACCTCAGGGACCCGCTCTGGTGGCCTCAGGAAAGGCCAGTCCCCATGCGAGTTGCTAGGGGACCTCTCGGGATTCCTCTCCCGTCCATGCCGGGGCCTCAGTCCTTGTGTGGAGTCGGGGCCGGAACATGAGGATTCCTCTCCAGTTTGACATGGATCTTAGGGTGCTTCTGAGTCTCCCCAGGGGAGTCAGGCCTCGTCTCGAGTGGGGGCATGCACGTGCGCTTTCCTCCCGAGCTGCAGCAGTAGTGTCACGCTTCCTGTCACGTGGATCAAGGGATCTGTGGCTTTCCCTCGAGGCTGTCCCTCGAGGCTTTCCCACGAGGCTTTCCCACAGGGCTGTGCCACGTGCCCCCTTGGTGTGAGTCGATCCTCGGCGTGAAAGACGAGCCGGTGAAGGGAAAAGAGGTTCCTCTGGAATGGACTGAGACATCTGGGGGACTCTTGGAATGGTGGCACGACCCTGGAGTTCCTCTCGCCGTTCCTGTTGAGAGGGCCTCCTCTTGAGATGCGACGGGAACGCCGGGAACTCTTTCCCGACGAAGCAGGGAAAGGATCCCTCATCTCGAGCTACGAGGCGGAAACGGGGCTCCTCTGGATGTGGGCGGGACCCTCGTGATTCCGCTCGAGTGGAGACGGGTATGTCGGGGAACTTCTTGATTTGCACCAAGGGTGTGAAGGAGCCTTTCAAAGTTCCAGAGGTGAGGTGTGATCAGCCTCGAGACGCCTCAGCGGAAATGGGCCTCATCCTGCCTGGAGGGGAGAACCTCCTGGATTTTCTCGAGTTGCGGCAGGTCTTCTCGAGTTACGACGGGGACCTCAGGGACCCGCTCTGGTGGCCTCAGGAAAGGCCAGTCCCCATGCGAGTTGCTAGGGGACCTCTCGGGATTCCTCTCCCGTCCATGCCGGGGCCTCAGTCCTTGTGTGGAGTCGGGGCCGGAACCTGAGGATTCCTCTCCAGTGTTGCCATGGATCTTGGGGTGCTTCTGAGTCTCCCCAGGGGAGTCAGGCCTCGTCTCGAGTGGGGGCATGCACGTGCGCTTTCCTCCCGAGCTGCAGCAGTAGTGTCACGCTTCCTGTCACGTGGATCAAGGGATCTGTGGCTTTCCCTCGAGGCTGTCCCTCGAGGCTTTCCCACAAGCCTTTCCCACTGGGCTGTGCCACGTGCCACCTTGGTGTGAGTCGATCCTCGGCGTGAAAGACGAGCCGGTGAAGGGAAAAGAGGTTCCTCCGGAATGGACTGAGACATCTGGGGGACTCTTGGAATGGTGGCACGACCCTGGAGTTCCTCTCGCCGTTCCTGTTGAGAGGGCCTCCTCTTGAGATGCGACGGGAACGCCGGGAACTCTTTCCCGACGAAGCAGGGAAAGGATCCCTCATCTCGAGCTACGAGGCGGAAACGGGGCTCCTCTGGATGTGGGCGGGACCCTCGTGATTCCGCTCGAGTGGAGACGGGTATGTCGGGGAACTTCTTGATTTGCACCAAGGGTGTGAAGGAGCCTTTCGAAGTTCCAGAGGTGAGGTGTGATCAGCCTCGAGACGCCTCAGCGGAAATGAGCCTCATCTCGCCTGGAGGGGAGAACCTCCTGGATTTTCTCGAGTTGCGGCAGGTCTTCTCGAGTTACGACGGGGACCTCAGGGATCCGCTCTGGTGGCCTCAGGAAAGGCCAGTCCCCATGCGAGTTGCTAGGGGACCTCTCGGGATTCCTCTCCCGTCCATGCCGGGGCCTCAGTCCTTGTGTGGAGTCGGGGCCGGAACCTGAGGTTTCCTCTCCAGTTTGACATGGATCTTGGGGTGCTTCTGAGTCTCCCCAGGGGAGTCAGGCTTCGTCTCGAGTGGGGGCATGCACGTGCGTTTTCCTCCCGAGCTGCAGCAGTAGTGTCACGCTTCCTGTCACGTGGATCAAGGGATCTGTGGCTTTCCCTCGAGGCTGTCCCTCGAGGCTTTCCCACGAGGCTTTCCCACAGGGCTGTGCCACGTGCCACCTTGGTGTGAGTCTATCCTCGGCGTGAAAGACGAGCCGGTGAAGGGAAAAGAGGTTCCTCTGGAATGGACTGAGACATCTGGGGGACTCTTGGAATGGTGGCACGACCCTGGAGTTCCTCTCGCCGTTCCTGTTGAGAGGGCCTCCTCTTGAGATGCGACGGGAACGCCGGGAACTCTTTCCCGACGAAGCAGGGAAAGGATCCCTCATCTCGAGCTACGAGGCGGAAACGGGGCTCCTCTGGATGTGGGCGGGACCCTCGTGATTCCGCTCGAGTGGAGACGGGTATGTCGGGGAACTTCTTGATTTGCACCAAGGGTGTGAAGGACCCTTTCGAAGTTCCAGAGGTGAGGTGTGATCAGCCTCGAGACGCCTCAGCGGAAATGGGCCTCATCTCGCCTGGAGGGGAGAACCTCCTGGATTTTCTCGAGTTGCGGCAGGTCTTCTCGAGTTACGACGGGGACCTCAGGGACCCGCTCTGGTGGCCTCAGGAAAGGCCAATCCCCATGCGAGTTGCTAGGGGACCTCTCGGGATTCCTCTCCCGTCCATGCTGGGGCCTCAGTCCTTGTGTGGAGTCGGGGCCGGAACCTTAGGATTCCTCTCCAGTGTTGCCATGGATCTTGGGGTGCTTCTGAGTCTCCCCAGGGGAGTCAGGCCTCGTCTCGAGTGGGGGCATGCACGTGCGATTTCCTCCTGTGCTGCAGCAGTAGTTTCACGCTTCCTGTCACGTGGATCAAGGGATCTGTAGCTTTCCCTCGAGGCTGTCCCTCGAGGCTTTCCCACGAGGCTTTCCCACAGGGCTGTGCCACGTGCCACCTTGGTGTGAGTCGATCCTCGGCGTGAAAGACGAGCCGGTGAAGGGAAAAGAGGTTCCTCTGGAATGGACTGAGACATCTGGGGGACTCTTGGAATGGTGGCACGACCCTGGAGTTCCTCTCGCCGTTCCTGTTGAGAGGGCCTCCTCTTGAGATGCGACGGGAACGCCGGGAACTCTTTCCCGACGAAGCAGGGAAAGGATCCCTCATCTCGAGCTACGAGGCGGAAACGGGGCTCCTCTGGATGTGGGCGGGACCCTCGTGATTCCTCTCGAGTGGAGACGGGTATGTCGGGGAACTTCTTGATTTGCACCAAGGGTGTGAAGGAGCCTTTCGAAGTTCCAGAGGTGAGGTGTGATCAGCCTCGAGACGCCTCAGCGGAAATGGGCCTCATCTCGCCTGGAGGGGAGAACCTCCTGGATTTTCTCGAGTTGCGGCAGGTCTTCTCGAGTTACGACGGGGACCTCAGGGATCCGCTCTGGTGGCCTCAGGAAAGGCCAGTCCCCATGCGAGTTGCTAGGGGACCGCTCGGGATTCCTCTCCCGTCCATGCCAGGGCCTCAGTCCTTGTGTGGAGTCAGGGCCGGAACATGAGGATTCCTCTCCAGTGTTGCCATGGATCTTGGGGTGCTTCTGAGTCTCCCCAGGGGAGTCAGGCCTCGTCTCGAGTGGGGGCATGCACGTGCGCTTTCCTCCCGAGCTGCAGCAGTAGTGTCACGCTTCCTGTCACGTGGATCAAGGGATCTGTGGCTTTCCCTCGAGGCTGTCCCTCGAGGCTTTCCCACAGGGCTGTGCCATGTGCCACCTTGGTGTGAGTCGATCCTCGGCGTGAAAGACGAACCGGTGAAGGGAAAAGAGGTTCCTCTGGAATGGACTGAGACATCTGGGGGACTCTTGGAATGGTGGCACGACCCTGGAGTTCCTCTCGCCGTTCCTGTTGAGAGGGCCTCCTCTTGAGATGCGACGGGAACGCCGGGAACTCTTTCCCGACGAAGCAGGGAAAGGATCCCTCATTTCGAGCTACGAGGCGGAAACGGGGCTCCTCTGGATGTGGGCGGGACCCTCGTGATTCCGCTCGAGTGGAGACGGGTATGTCGGGGAACTTCTTGATTTGCACCAAGGGTGTGAAGGACCCTTTCGAAGTTCCAGAGGTGAGGTGTGATCAGCCTCGAGACGCCTCAGTGGAAATGGGCCTCATCTCGCCTGGAGGGGAGAACCTCCTGGATTTTCTCGAGTTGCGGCAGGTCTTCTCGAGTTACGACGGGGACCTCAGGGATCCGCTCTGGTGGCCTCAGAAAAGGCCAGTCCCCATGCGAGTTGCTAGGGGACCTCTCGGGATTCCTCTCCCGTCCATGCCGGGGCCTCAGTCCTTGTGTGGAGTCGGGGCCGGAACCTGAGGATTCCTCTCCAGTTTGACATGGATCTTGGGGTGCTTCTGAGTCTCCCCAGGGGAGTCAGGCCTCGTCTCGAGTGGGGGCATGCACGTGCGCTTTCCTCCCCAGCTGCAGCAGTAGTGTCACGCTTCCTGTCACGTGGATCAAGGGATCTGTGGCTTTCCCTCGAGGCTGTCCCTCGAGGCTTTCCCACGAGGCTTTCCCACAGGGCTGTGCCACGTGCCACCTTGGTGTGAGTCGATCCTCGGCGTGAAAGACGAGCCGGTGAAGGGAAAAGAGGTTCCTCTGGAATGGACTGAGACATCTGGGGGACTCTTGGAATGGTGGCACGACCCTGGAGTTCCTCTCGCCGTTCCTGTTGAGAGGGCCTCCTCTTGAGATGCGACGGGAACGCCGGGAACTCTTTCCCGACGAAGCAGGGAAAGGATCCCTCATCTCGAGCTACGAGGCGGAAACGGGGCTCCTCTGGATGTGGGCGGGACCCTCGTGATTCCTCTCGAGTGGAGACGGGTATGTCGGGGAACTTCTTGATTTGCACCAAGGGTGTGAAGGAGCCTTTCGAAGTTCCAGAGGTGAGGTGTGATCACCCTCGAGACGCCTCAGCGGAAATGGGCCTCATCTCGCCTGGAGGGGAGAACCTCCTGGATTTTCTCGAGTTGCGGCAGGTCTTCTCGAGTTACGACGGGGACCTCAGGGATCCGCTCTGGTGGCCTCAGGAAAGGCCAGTCCCCATGCGAGTTGCTAGGGGACCGCTCGGGATTCCTCTCCCGTCCATGCCAGGGCCTCAGTCCTTGTGTGGAGTCAGGGCCGGAACATGAGGATTCCTCTCCAGTGTTGCCATGGATCTTGGGGTGCTTCTGAGTCTCCCCAGGGGAGTCAGGCCTCGTCTCGAGTGGTGGCATGCACGTGCGCTTTCCTCCCGAGCTGCAGCAGTAGTGTCACGCTTCCTGTCACGTGGATCAAGGGATCTGTGGCTTTCCCTCGAGGCTGTCCCTCGAGGCTTTCCCACAGGGCTGTGCCACGTGCCACCTTGGTGTGAGTCGATCCTCGGCGTGAAAGACGAGCCGGTGAAGGGAAAAGAGGTTCCTCTGGAATGGACTGAGACATCTGGGGGACTCTTGGAATGGTGGCACGACCCTGGAGTTCCTCTCGCCGTTCTTGTTGAGAGGGCCTCCTCTTGAGATGCGACGGGAACGCCGGGAAATCTTTCCCGACGAAGCAGGGAAAGGATCCCTCATCTCGAGCTACGAGGCGGAAACGGGGCTCCTCTGGATGTGGGCGGCACCCTCGTGATTCCGCTCGAGTGGAGACGGGTATGTCGGGGAACTTCTTGATTTGCACCAAGGGTGTGAAGGAGCCTTTCGAAGTTCCAGAGGTGAGGTGTGATCAGCCTCGAGACGCCTCAGTGGAAATGGGCCTCATCTCGCCTGGAGGGGAAAACCTCCTGGATTTTCTCGAGTTGCGGCAGGTCTTCTCGAGTTACGACGGGGACCTCAGGGATCCGCTCTGGTGGCCTCAGAAAAGGCCAGTCCCCATGCGAGTAGCTAGGGGACCTCTCGGGATTCCTCTCCCGTCCATGCCGGGGCCTCAGTCCTTGTGTGGAGTCGGGGCCGGAACCTGAGGATTCCTCTCCAGTTTGACATGGATCTTGGGGTGCTTCTGAGTCTCCCCAGGGGAGTCAGGCCTCGTCTCGAGTGGGGGCATGCACGTGCGCTTTCCTCCCGAGCTGCAGCAGTAGTGTCACGCTTCCTGTCACGTGGATCAAGGGATCTGTGGCTTTCCCTCGAGGCTGTCCCTCGAGGCTTTCCCACGAGGCTTTCCCACAGGGCTGTGCCACGTGCCACCTTGGTGTGAGTCGATCCTCGGCGTGAAAGACGAGCCGGTGAAGGGAAAAGAGGTTCCTCTGGAATGGACTGAGACATCTGGGGGACTCTTGGAATGGTGGCACGACCCTGGAGTTCCTCTCGCCGTTCCTGTTGAGAGGGCCTTCTCTTGAGATGCGTCGGGAACGCCGGGAACTCTTTCCCGACGAAGCAGGGAAAGGATCCCTCATCTCGAGCTACGAGGCGGAAACGGGGATCCTCTGGATGTGGGCGGGACCCTCGTGATTCCTCTCGAGTGGAGACGGGTATGTCGGGGAACTTCTTGATTTGCACCAAGGGTGTGAAGGAGCCTTTCGAAGTTCCAGAGGTGAGGTGTGATCAGCCTCGAGACGCCTCAGTGGAAATGGGCCTCATCTCGCCTGGAGGGGAGAACCTCCTGGATTTTCTCGAGTTGCGGCAGGTCTTCTCGAGTTACGACGGGGACCTCAGGGACCCGCTCTGGTGGCCTCAGGAAAGGCCAGTCCCCATGCGACTTGCTAGGGGACCTCTCGGGATTCCTCTCCCGTCCATGCCGGGGCCACAGTCCTTGTGTGGAGTCGGGGCCGGAACCTGAGGTTTCCTCTCCAGTGTTGCCATGGATCTTGGGGTGCTTCTGAGTCTCCCCAGGGGAGTCAGACCTCGTCTCGAGTGGCGGCATGCACGTGCGCTTTCCTCCCGAGCTGCAGCAGTAGTGTCACGCTTCCTGTCACGTGGATCAAGGGATCTGTGGCTTTCCCTCGAGGCTGTCCCTCGAGGCTTTCCCACGAGGCTTTCCCACAGGGCTGTGCCACGTGCCACCTTGGTGTGAGTCGATCCTCGGCGTGAAAGACGAGCCGGTGAAGGGAAAAGAGGTTCCTCTGGAATGGACTGAGACATCTGGGGGACTCTTGGAATGGTGGCACGACCCTGGAGTTCCTCTCGCCGTTCCTGTTGAGAGGGCCTCCTCTTGAGATGCGACGGGAACGCCGGGAACTCTTTCCCGACGAAGCAGGGAAAGGATCCCTCATCTCGAGCTACGAGGCGGAAACGGGGCTCCTCTAGATGTGGGCGGGACCCTCGTGATTCCGCTCGAGTGGAGACGGGTATGTCGGGGAACTTCTTGATTTGCACCAAGGGTGTGAAGGACCCTTTCGAAGTTCCAGAGGTGAGGTGTGATCAGCCTCGAGACGCCTCAGCGGAAATGGGCCTCATCTCGCCTGGAGGGGAGAACCTCCTGGATTTTCTCGAGTTGCGGCAGGTCTTCTCGAGTTACGACGCGGACCTCAGGGATCCGCTCTGGTGGCCTCAGGAAAGGCCAGTCCCCATGCGAGTTGCTAGGTGACCGCTCGGGATTCCTCTCCCGTCCATGCCAGGGCCTCAGTCCTTGTGTGGAGTCAGGGCCGGAACATGAGGATTCCTCTCCAGTGTTGCCATGGATCTTGGGGGGCTTCTGAGTCTCCCCAGGGGAGTCAGGCCTCGTCTCGAGTGGGGGCATGCACGTGCGCTTTCCTCCCGAGCTGCAGCAGTAGTGTCACGCTTCCTGTCACGTGGATCAAGGGATCTGTGGCTTTCCCTCGAGGCTGTCCCTCGAGGCTTTCCCACAGGGCTGTGCCACGTGCCACCTTGGTGTGAGTCGATCCTCGGCGTGAAAGACGAGCCGGTGAAGGGAAAAGAGGTTCCTCTGGAATGGACTGAGACATCTGGGGGACTCTTGGAATGGTGGCACGACCCTGGAGTTCCTCTCGCCGTTCTTGTTGAGAGGGCCTCCTCTTGAGATGCGACGGGAACGCCGGGAACTCTTTCCCGACGAAGCAGGGAAAGGATCCCTCATCTCGAGCTACGAGGCGGAAACGGGGCTCCTCTGGATGTGGGCGGGACCCTCGTGATTCCGCTCGAGTGGAGACGGGTATGTCGGGGAACTTCTTGATTTGCACCAAGGGTGTGAAGGAGCCTTTCGAAGTTCCAGAGGTGAGGTGTGATCAGCCTCGAGACGCCTCAGTGGAAATGGGCCTCATCTCGCCTGGAGGGGAGAACCTCCTGGATTTTCTCGAGTTGCGGCAGGTCTTCTCGAGTTACGACGGGGACCTCAGGGATCCGCTCTGGTGGCCTCAGAAAAGCCCAGTCCCCATGCGAGTTGCTAGGGGACCTCTCGGGATTCCTCTCCCTTCCATGCCGGGGCCTCAGTCCTTGTGTGGAGTCGGGGCCGGAACCTGAGGATTCCTCTCCAGTTTGACATGGATCTTGGGGTGCTTCTGAGTCTCCCCAGGGGAGTCAGGCCTCGTCTCGAGTGGGGGCATGCACGTGCGCTTTCCTCCCGAGCTGCAGCAGTAGTGTCACGCTTCCTGTCACGTGGATCAAGGGATCTGTGGCTTTCCCTCGAGGCTGTCCCTCGAGGCTTTCCCACGAGGCTTTCCCACAGGGCTGTGCCACGTGCCACCTTGGTGTGAGTCGATCCTCGGCGTGAAAGACGAGCCGGTGAAGGGAAAAGAGGTTCCTCTGGAATGGACTGAGACATCTGGGGGACTCTTGGAATGGTGGCACGACCCTGGAGTTCCTCTCGCCGTTCCTGTTGAGAGGGCCTTCTCTTGAGATGCGTCGGGAACGCCGGGAACTCTTTCCCGACGAAGCAGGGAAAGGATCCCTCATCTCGAGCTACGAGGCGGAAACGGGGATCCTCTGGATGTGGGCGGGACCCTCGTGATTCCTCTCGAGTGGAGACGGGTATGTCGGGGAACTTCTTGATTTGCACCAAGGGTGTGAAGGAGCCTTTCGAAGTTCCAGAGGTGAGGTGTGATCAGCCTCGAGACGCCTCAGTGGAAATGGGCCTCATCTCGCCTGGAGGGGAGAACCTCCTGGATTTTCTCGAGTTGCGGCAGGTCTTCTCGAGTTACGACGGGGACCTCAGGGACCCGCTCTGGTGGCCTCAGGAAAGGCCAGTCCCCATGCGACTTGCTAGGGGACCTCTCGGGATTCCTCTCCCGTCCATGCCGGGGCCACAGTCCTTGTGTGGAGTCGAGGCCGGAACCTGAGGTTTCCTCTCCAGTGTTGCCATGGATCTTGGGGTGCTTCTGAGTCTCCCCAGGGGAGTCAGGCCTCGTCTCGAGTGGCGGCATGCACGTGCGCTTTCCTCCCGAGCTGCAGCAGTAGTGTCACGCTTCCTGTCACGTGGATCAAGGGATCTGTGGCTTTCCCTCGAGGCTGTCCCTCGAGGCTTTCCCACGAGGCTTTCCCACAGGGCTGTGCCACGTGCCACCTTGGTGTGAGTCGATCCTCGGCGTGAAAGACGAGCCGGTGAAGGGAAAAGAGGTTCCTCTGGAATGGACTGAGACATCTGGGGGACTCTTGGAATGGTGGCACGACCCTGGAGTTCCTCTCGCCGTTCCTGTTGAGAGGGCCTCCTCTTGAGATGCGACGGGAACGCCGGGAACTCTTTCCCGACGAAGCAGGGAAAGGATCCCTCATCTCGAGCTACGAGGCGGAAACGGGGCTCCTCTGGATGTGGGCGGGACCCTCGTGATTCCGCTCGAGTGGAGACGGGTATGTCGGGGAACTTCTTGATTTGCACCAAGGGTGTGAAGGACCCTTTCGAAGTTCCAGAGGTGAGGTGTGATCAGCCTCGAGACGCCTCAGCGGAAATGGGCCTCATCTCGCCTGGAGGGGAGAACCTCCTGGATTTTCTCGAGTTGCGGCAGGTCTTCTCGAGTTACGACGGGGACCTCAGGGACCCGCTCTGGTGGCCTCAGGAAAGGCCAGTCCCCATGCGAGTTGCTAGGGGACCTCTCGGGATTCCTCTCCCGTCCATGCCGGGGCCTCAGTCCTTGTGTGGAGTCGGGGCCGGAACCTGAGGATTCCTCTCCAGTGTTGCCATGGATCTTGGGGTGCTTCTGAGTCTCCCCAGGGGAGTCAGGGCTCGTCTCGAGTGGGGGCATGCACGTGCGCTTTCCTCCCGAGCTGCAGCAGTAGTGTCACGCTTCCTGTCACGTGGATCAAGGGATCTGTGGCTTTCCCTCGAGGCTGTCCCTCGAGGCTTTCCCACAGGGCTGTGCCACGTGCCACCTTGGTGTGAGTCGATCCTCGGCGTGAAAGACGAGCCGGTGAAGGGAAAAGAGGTTCCTCTGGAATGGACTGAGACATCTGGGGGACTCTTGGAATGGTGGCACGACCCTGGAGTTCCTCTCGCCGTTCCTGTTGAGAGGGCCTCCTCTTGAGATGCGACGGGAACGCCGGGAACTCTTTCCCGACGAAGCAGGGAAAGGATCCCTCATCTCGAGCTACGAGGCGGAAACGGGGCTCCTCTGGATGTGGGCGGGACCCTCGTGATTCCTCTCGAGTGGAGACGGGTATGTCGGGGAACTTCTTGATTTGCACCAAGGGTGTGAAGGAGCCTTTCGAAGTTCCAGAGGTGAGGTGTGATCAGCCTCGAGACGCCTCAGCGGAAATGGGCCTCATCTCGCCTGGAGGGGAGAACCTCCTGGATTTTCTCGAGTTGCGGCAGGTCTTCTCGAGTTACGACGGGGACCTCAGGGACCCGCTGTGGTGTCCTCAGGAAAGGCCAGTCCCCATGCGAGTTGCTAGGGGACCTCTCGGGATTCCTCTCCCGTCCATGCCGGGGCCTCAGTCCTTGTGTGGAGTCGGGGCCGGAACCTGAGGTTTCCTCTCCAGTGTTGCCATGGATCTTGGGGTGCTTCTGAGTCTCCCCAGGGGAGTCAGGCCTCGTCTCGAGTGGCGGCATGCACGTGCGCTTTCCTCCCGAGCTGCAGCAGTAGTGTCACGCTTCCTGTCACGTGGATCAAGGGATCTGTGGCTTTCCCTCGAGGCTGTCCCTCGAGGCTTTCCCACGAGGCTTTCCCACAGGGCTGTGCCACGTGCCACCTTGGTGTGAGTCGATCCTCGGCGTGAAAGACGAGCCGGTGAAGGGAAAAGAGGTTCCTCTGGAATGGACTGAGACATCTGTGGGACTCTTGGAATGGTGGCACGACCCTGGAGTTCCTCTCGCCGTTCCTGTTGAGAGGGCCTCCTCTTGAGATGCGACGGGAACGCCGGGAACTCTTTCCCGACGAAGCAGGGAAAGGATCCCTCATCTCGAGCTACGAGGCGGAAACGGGGCTCCTCTGGATGTGGGCGGGACCCTCGTGATTCCGCTCGAGTGGAGACGGGTATGTCGGGGAACTTCTTGATTTGCACCAAGGGTGTGAAGGAGCCTTTCGAAGTTCCAGAGGTGAGGTGTGATCAGCCTCGAGACGCCTCAGCGGAAATGGGCCTCATCTCGCCTGGAGGGGAGAACCTCCTGGATTTTCTCGAGTTGAGGGAGGTCTTCTCGAGTTACGACGGGGACCTCAGGGACCCGCTCTGGTGGCCTCAGGAAAGGCCAGTCCCCATGCGAGTTGCTAGGGGACCTCTCGGGATTCCTCTCCCGTCCATGCCGGGGCCTCAGTCCTTGTGTGGAGTCGGGGCCGGAACCTGAGGATTCCTCTCCAGTGTTGCCATGGATCTTGGGGTGCTTCTGAATCTCCCCAGGGGAGTCAGGCCTCGTCTCGAGTGGGGGCATGCACGTGCGCTTTCCTCCCGAGCTGCAGCAGTAGTGTCACGCTTCCTGTCACGTGGATCAAGGGATCTGTGGCTTTCCCTCGAGGCTGTCCCTCGAGGCTTTCCCACGAGGCTTTCCCACAGGGCTGTGCCACGTGCCACCTTGGTGTGAGTCGATCCTCGGCGTGAAAGACGAGCCGGTGAAGGGAAAAGAGGTTCCTCTGGAATGGACTGAGACATCTGGGGGACTCTTGGAATGGTGGCACGACCCTGGAGTTCCTCTCGCCGTTCCTGTTGAGAGGGCCTCCTCTTGAGATGCGACGGGAACGCCGGGAACTCTTTCCCGACGAAGCAGGGAAAGGATCCCTCATCTCGAGCTACGAGGCGGAAACGGGGCTCCTCTGGATGTGGGCGGGACCCTCGTGATTCCTCTCGAGTGGAGACGGGTATGTCGGGGAACTTCTTGATTTGCACCAAGGGTGTGAAGGAGCCTTTCGAAGTTCCAGAGGTGAGGTGTGATCAGCCTCGAGACGCCTCAGCGGAAATGGGCCTCATCTCGCCTGGAGGGGAGAACCTCCTGGATTTTCTCGAGTTGCGGCAGGTCTTCTCGAGTTACGACGGGGACCTCAGGGACCCGCTGTGGTGTCCTCAGGAAAGGCCAGTCCCCATGCGAGTTGCTAGGGGACCTCTCGGGATTCCTCTCCCGTCCATGCCGGGGCCTCAGTCCTTGTGTGGAGTCGGGGCCGGAACCTGAGGTTTCCTCTCCAGTGTTGCCATGGATCTTGGGGTGCTTCTGAGTCTCCCCAGGGGAGTCAGGCCTCGTCTCGAGTGGCGGCATGCACGTGCGCTTTCCTCCCGAGCTGCAGCAGTAGTGTCACGCTTCCTGTCACGTGGATCAAGGGATCTGTGGCTTTCCCTCGAGGCTGTCCCTCGAGGCTTTCCCACGAGGCTTTCCCACAGGGCTGTGCCACGTGCCACCTTGGTGTGAGTCGATCCTCGGCGTGAAAGACGAGCCGGTGAAGGGAAAAGAGGTTCCTCTGGAATGGACTGAGACATCTGGGGGACTCTTGGAATGGTGGCACGACCCTGGAGTTCCTCTCGCCGTTCCTGTTGAGAGGGCCTCCTCTTGAGATGCGACGGGAACGCCGGGAACTCTTTCCCGACGAAGCAGGGAAAGGATCCCTCATCTCGAGCTACGAGGCGGAAACGGGGCTCCTCTGGATGTGGGCGGGACCCTCGTGATTCCGCTCGAGTGGAGACGGGTATGTCGGGGAACTTCTTGATTTGCACCAAGGGTGTGAAGGAGCCTTTCGAAGTTCCAGAGGTGAGGTGTGATCAGCCTCGAGACGCCTCAGCGGAAATGGGCCTCATCTCGCCTGGAGGGGAGAACCTCCTGGATTTTCTCGAGTTGAGGGAGGTCTTCTCGAGTTACGACGGGGACCTCAGGGACCCGCTCTGGTGGCCTCAGGAAAGGCCAGTCCCCATGCGAGTTGCTAGGGGACCTCTCGGGATTCCTCTCCCGTCCATGCCGGGGCCTCAGTCCTTGTGTGGAGTCGGGGCCGGAACCTGAGGATTCCTCTCCAGTGTTGCCATGGATCTTGGGGTGCTTCTGAGTCTCCCCAGGGGAGTCAGGCCTCGTCTCGAGTGGGGGCATGCACGTGCGCTTTCCTCCCGAGCTGCAGCAGTAGTGTCACGCTTCCTGTCACGTGGATCAAGGGATCTGTGGCTTTCCCTCGAGGCTGTCCCTCGAGGCTTTCCCACGAGGCTTTCCCACAGGGCTGTGCCACGTGCCACCTTGCTGTGAGTCGATCCTCGGCGTGAAAGACGAGCCGGTGAAGGGAAAAGAGGTTCCTCTGGAATGGACTGAGACATCTGTGGGACTCTTGGAATGGTGGCACGACCCTGGAGTTCCTCTCGCCGTTCCTGTTGAGAGGGCCTCCTCTTGAGATGCGACGGGAACGCCGGGAACTCTTTCCCGACGAAGCAGGGAAACGATCCGTCATCTCTAGCTACGTGGCGGAAACGGGGCTCCTGTAGATGTGGGCGGGACCCTCGTGATTCCTCTCGAGTGGAGACGGCTAGGTCGGGGAACTTCTTGATTTGCACCAAGGGTGTGAAGGAGCCTTTCGAAGTTCCAGAGGTGAGGTGTGATCAGCCTCGAGACGCCTCATCGGAAATGGGCCTCATCTCGCCTGGAGGGGAGAACCTCCTGGATTTTCTCGAGTTGCGGCAGGTCTTCTCGAGTTACGACGGGGACCTCAGGGACCCGCTGTGGTGTCCTCAGGAAAGGCCAGTCCCCATGCGAGTTGCTAGGGGACCTCTCGGGATTCCTCTCCCGTCCATGCCGGGGCCTCAGTCCTTGTGTGGAGTCGGGGCCGGAACCTGAGGTTTCCTCTCCAGTGTTGCCATGGATCTTGGGGTGCTTCTGAGTCTCCCCAGGGGAGTCAGGCCTCGTCTCGAGTGGCGGCATGCACGTGCGCTTTCCTCCCGAGCTGCAGCAGTAGTGTCACGCTTCCTGTCACGTGGATCAAGGGATCTGTGGCTTTCCCTCGAGGCTGTCCCTCGAGGCTTTCCCACGAGGCTTTCCCACAGGGCTGTGCCACGTGCCACCTTGGTGTGAGTCGATCCTCGGCGTGAAAGACGAGCCGGTGAAGGGAAAAGAGGTTCCTCTGGAATGGACTGAGACATCTGTGGGACTCTTGGAATGGTGGCACGACCCTGGAGTTCCTCTCGCCGTTCCTGTTGAGAGGGCCTCCTCTTGAGATGCGACGGGAACGCCGGGAACTCTTTCCCGACGAAGCAGGGAAAGGATCCCTCATCTCGAGCTACGAGGCGGAATCGGGGCTCCTCTGGATGTGGGCGGGACCCTCGTGATTCCGCTCGAGTGGAGACGGGTATGTCGGGGAACTTCTTGATTTGCACCAAGGGTGTGAAGGAGCCTTTCGAAGTTCCAGAGGTGAGGTGTGATCAGCCTCGAGACGCCTCAGCGGAAATGGGCCTCATCTCGCCTGGAGGGGAGAACCTCCTGGATTTTCTCGAGTTGAGGGAGGTCTTCTCGAGTTACGACGGGGACCTCAGGGACCCGCTCTGGTGGCCTCAGGAAAGGCCAGTCCCCATGCGAGTTGCCCTAGGGGACCTCTCGGGATTCCTCTCCCGTCCATGCCGGGGCCTCAGTCCTTGTGTGGAGTCGGGGCCGGAACCTGAGGATTCCTCTCCAGTGTTGCCATGGATCTTGGGGTGCTTCTGAATCTCCCCAGGGGAGTCAGGCCTCGTCTCGAGTGGGGGCATGCACGTGCGCTTTCCTCCCGAGCTGCAGCAGTAGTGTCACGCTTCCTGTCACGTGGATCAAGGGATCTGTGGCTTTCCCTCGAGGCTGTCCCTCGAGGCTTTCCCACGAGGCTTTCCCACAGGGCTGTGCCACGTGCCACCTTGGTGTGAGTCGATCCTCGGCGTGAAAGACGAGCCGGTGAAGGGAAAAGAGGTTCCTCTGGAATGGACTGAGACATCTGGGGGACTCTTGGAATGGTGGCACGACCCTGGAGTTCCTCTCGCCGTTCCTGTTGAGAGGGCCTCCTCTTGAGATGCGACGGGAACGCCGGGAACTCTTTCCCGACGAAGCAGGGAAAGGATCCCTCATCTCGAGCTACGAGGCGGAAACGGGGCTCCTCTGGATGTGGGCGGGACCCTCGTGATTCCTCTCGAGTGGAGACGGGTATGTCGGGGAACTTCTTGATTTGCACCAAGGGTGTGAAGGAGCCTTTCGAAGTTCCAGAGGTGAGGTGTGATCAGCCTCGAGACGCCTCAGCGGAAATGGGCCTCATCTCGCCTGGAGGGGAGAACCTCCTGGATTTTCTCGAGTTGCGGCAGGTCTTCTCGAGTTACGACGGGGACCTCAGGGACCCGCTGTGGTGTCCTCAGGAAAGGCCAGTCCCCATGCGAGTTGCTAGGGGACCTCTCGGGATTCCTCTCCCGTCCATGCCGGGGCCTCAGTCCTTGTGTGGAGTCGGGGCCGGAACCTGAGGTTTCCTCTCCAGTGTTGCCATGGATCTTGGGGTGCTTCTGAGTCTCCCCAGGGGAGTCAGGCCTCGTCTCGAGTGGCGGCATGCACGTGCGCTTTCCTCCCGAGCTGCAGCAGTAGTGTCACGCTTCCTGTCACGTGGATCAAGGGATCTGTGGCTTTCCCTCGAGGCTGTCCCTCGAGGCTTTCCCACGAGGCTTTCCCACAGGGCTGTGCCACGTGCCACCTTGGTGTGAGTCGATCCTCGGCGTGAAAGACGAGCCGGTGAAGGGAAAAGAGGTTCCTCTGGAATGGACTGAGACATCTGGGGGACTCTTGGAATGGTGGCACGACCCTGGAGTTCCTCTCGCCGTTCCTGTTGAGAGGGCCTCCTCTTGAGATGCGACGGGAACGCCGGGAACTCTTTCCCGACGAAGCAGGGAAAGGATCCCTCATCTCGAGCTACGAGGCGGAAACGGGGCTCCTCTGGATGTGGGCGGGACCCTCGTGATTCCGCTCGAGTGGAGACGGGTATGTCGGGGAACTTCTTGATTTGCACCAAGGGTGTGAAGGAGCCTTTCGAAGTTCCAGAGGTGAGGTGTGATCAGCCTCGAGACGCCTCAGCGGAAATGGGCCTCATCTCGCCTGGAGGGGAGAACCTCCTGGATTTTCTCGAGTTGAGGGAGGTCTTCTCGAGTTACGACGGGGACCTCAGGGACCCGCTCTGGTGGCCTCAGGAAAGGCCAGTCCCCATGCGAGTTGCTAGGGGACCTCTCGGGATTCCTCTCCCGTCCATGCCGGGGCCTCAGTCCTTGTGTGGAGTCGGGGCCGGAACCTGAGGATTCCTCTCCAGTGTTGCCATGGATCTTGGGGTGCTTCTGAGTCTCCCCAGGGGAGTCAGGCCTCGTCTCGAGTGGGGGCATGCACGTGCGCTTTCCTCCCGAGCTGCAGCAGTAGTGTCACGCTTCCTGTCACGTGGATCAAGGGATCTGTGGCTTTCCCTCGAGGCTGTCCCTCGAGGCTTTCCCACGAGGCTTTCCCACAGGGCTGTGCCACGTGCCACCTTGCTGTGAGTCGATCCTCGGCGTGAAAGACGAGCCGGTGAAGGGAAAAGAGGTTCCTCTGGAATGGACTGAGACATCTGTGGGACTCTTGGAATGGTGGCACGACCCTGGAGTTCCTCTCGCCGTTCCTGTTGAGAGGGCCTCCTCTTGAGATGCGACGGGAACGCCGGGAACTCTTTCCCGACGAAGCAGGGAAACGATCCGTCATCTCTAGCTACGTGGCGGAAACGGGGCTCCTGTAGATGTGGGCGGGACCCTCGTGATTCCTCTCGAGTGGAGACGGCTAGGTCGGGGAACTTCTTGATTTGCACCAAGGGTGTGAAGGAGCCTTTCGAAGTTCCAGAGGTGAGGTGTGATCAGCCTCGAGACGCCTCATCGGAAATGGGCCTCATCTCGCCTGGAGGGGAGAACCTCCTGGATTTTCTCGAGTTGCGGCAGGTCTTCTCGAGTTACGACGGGGACCTCAGGGACCCGCTCTGGTGGCCTCAGGAAAGGCCAGTCCCCATGCGAGTTGCTAGGGGACCTCTCGGGATTCCACTCCCGTCCATGCCGGGGCCTCAGTCCTTGTGTGGAGTCGGGGCCGGAACCTGAGGTTTCCTCTCCAGTGTTGCCATGGATCTTGGGGTGCTTCTGAGTCTCCCCAGGGGAGTCAGGCCTCGACTCGAGTGGCGGCATGCACGTGCGCTTTCCTCCCGAGCTGAAGCAGTAGTGTCACGCTTCCTGTCACGTGGATCAAGGGATCTGTAGCTTTCCCTCGAGGCTGTCCCTCGAGGCTTTCCCACGAGGCTTTCCCACAGGGCTGTGCCACGTGCCACCTTGGTGTGAGTCGATCCTCGGCGTGAAAGACGAGCCGGTGAAGGGAAAAGAGGTTCCTCTGGAATGGACTGAGACATCTGGGGGACTCTTGGAATGGTGGCACGACCCTGGAGTTCCTCTCGCCGTTCCTGTTGAGAGGGCCTCCTCTTGAGATGCGACGGGAACGCCGGGAACTCTTTCCCGACGAAGCAGGGAAAGGATCCCTCATCTCGAGCTACGAGGCGGAAACGGGGCTCCTCTGGATGTGGGCGGGACCCTCGTGATTCCGCTCGAGTGGAGACGGGTATGTCGGGGATCTTCTTGATTTCCACCAAGGGTGTGAAGGAGCCTTTCGAAGTTCCAGAGGTGAGGTGTGATCAGCCTCGAGACGCCTCAGCGGAAATGGGCCTCATCTCGCCTGGAGGGGAGAACCTCCTGGATTTTCTCGAGTTGCGGCAGGTCTTCTCGAGTTACGACGGGGACCTCAGGGACCCGCTCTGGTGGCCTCAGGAAAGGCCAGTCCCCATGCGAGTTGCTAGGGGACCTCTCGGGATTCCTCTCCCGTCCATGCCGGGGCCTCAGTCCTTGTGTGGAGTCGGGGCCGGAACCTGAGGTTTCCTCTCCAGTGTTGCCATGGATCTTGGGGTGCTTCTGAGTCTCCCCAGGGGAGTCAGGCCTCGTCTCGAGTGGCGGCATGCACGTGCGCTTTCCTCCCGAGCTGCAGCAGTAGTGTCACGCTTCCTGTCACGTGGATCAAGGGATCTGTGGCTTTCCCTCGAGGCTGTCCCTCGAGGCTTTCCCACGAGGCTTTCCCACAGGGCTGTGCCACGTGCCACCTTGGTGTGAGTCGATCCTCGGCGTGAAAGACGAGCCGGTGAAGGGAAAAGAGGTTCCTCTGGAATGGACTGAGACATCTGGGGGACTCTTGGAATGGTGGCACGACCCTGGAGTTCCTCTCGCCGTTCCTGTTGAGAGGGCCTCCTCTTGAGATGCGACGGGAACGCCGGGAACTCTTTCCCGACGAAGCAGGGAAAGGATCCCTCATCTCGAGCTACGAGGCGGAAACGGGGCTCCTCTGGATGTGGGCGGGACCCTCGTGATTCCGCTCGAGTGGAGACGGGTATGTCGGGGAACTTCTTGATTTCCACCAAGGGTGTGAAGGAGCCTTTCGAAGTTCCAGAGTTGAGGTGTGATCAGCCTCGAGACGCCTCAGCGGAAATGGGCCTCATCTCGCCTGGAGGGGAGAACCTCCTGGATTTTCTCGAGTTGAGGGAGGTCTTCTCGAGTTACGACGGGGACCTCAGGGACCCGCTCTGGTGGCCTCAGGAAAGGCCAGTCCCCATGCGAGTTGCTAGGGGACCTCTCGGGATTCCTCTCCCGTCCATGCCGGGGCCTCAGTCCTTGTGTGGAGTCGGGGCCGGAACCTGAGGATTCCTCTCCAGTGTTGCCATGGATCTTGGGGTGCTTCTGAGTCTCCCCAGGGGAGTCAGGCCTCGTCTCGAGTGGGGGCATGCACGTGCGCTTTCCTCCCGAGCTGCAGCAGTAGTGTCACGCTTCCTGTCACGTGGATCAAGGGATCTGTGGCTTTCCCTCGAGGCTGTCCCTCGAGGCTTTCCCACGAGGCTTTCCCACAGGGCTGTGCCACGTGCCACCTTGGTGTGAGTCGATCCTCGGCGTGAAAGACGAGCCGGTGAAGGGAAAAGAGGTTCCTCTGGAATGGACTGAGACATCTGGGGGACTCTTGGAATGGTGGCACGACCCTGGAGTTCCTCTCGCCGTTCCTGTTGAGAGGGCCTCCTCTTGAGATGCGACGGGAACGCCGGGAACTCTTTCCCGACGAAGCAGGGAAACGATCCGTCATCTCTAGCTACGTGGCAGAAACGGGGCTCCTCTAGATGTGGGCGGGACCCTCGTGATTCCTCTCGAGTGGAGACGGGTATGTCGGGGAACTTCTTGATTTGCACCAAGGGTGTGAAGGAGCCTTTCGAAGTTCCAGAGGTG